>NC_070569.1:301469-602938 GCF_026914185.1 Puccinia triticina
TGCCAAAGAATACACCGTCAAACTTCTGACCCACTACCTCGACTCAATTGGTAGCAACTTGATCTTCACATCGCCATACACTCCTGAACAAAACGGGGAGGCAGAAAGGCTCAACCGCACTCTTGGCAAAATTGCTTGGACGACTCTCACACATTCGGAATTACTGTCGAAGCTCTGGTCATATGCGTACCGGTGCGCATGTTTCCTAATCAACCGCATACCAAATCAACGTTGCAAGAATACACCACTCGAGTTGTGGTTGGGCCGGCGCCCCGACGCACAGTCCTTTTATCCTGTTGGTGCCCGTGCCGCGGTTCACATCCCGAAAGAACGACGCCGGAAACTAGACCAGCGAGGTTGGACGGGATATCTTGTGGGTAATTATCAAGACGACGAGAGGGGGTGGTTTTTTTGGAATCCGCAGACTTCGAAACTAGTCAACTCTGAGTGTGCTACCTTCCTTGATTTTCAAGGAAAGAACCTATTTCCTGTCCCGTCCGAACTTGCTAACAATACTATTGTTCGTAGAGTTCTGACCCTCGGCCAAGAACGCACAAAAGAGATCTGCGAAGACCAGGATAGCCAACTTGAAAACCTCCAAGCGATCTCAGATGCTGATATCCCAACAAGTCTGAAAGCGGCACTACGATCCCCGGCCTCAGAGGACTGGCGAAAAGCATGTTTATCTGAATGGTCACAACTGGAAGAAATCAACACTTTTGATGTGGAAGAAAAAGACAATAAACATTTGATTGGTACTCGCTTTGTGTTCGATATCAAATGGAACACTGACGGAACAATCAACAAACTCAAAGCTTGGTTTGTTGTCCAAGGATTCAAGCAACGGATTGGCAAGGATGTTCGATCAACATTTGCTCTGACGGCATCCCTCTCGACTTTGCGGGTCTTGCTAAATCTGGCCATCAGAAACAAATGGCTTATCAACTATTTTGATATTACAGGTGCATTCGTGCACAGTCCAATTGATGAAACCATCTATGTTGACCCACCTATTGATCTATTGGCAAAGTACTCCAACTCAAAAAGGCCCTCTACGGTACCTGGCAGGCAAGCCAATGTTGGTGGAAACACGTCAAAGGTCTCTTGCACAGCTGGGGTTTTGAATGTGATGAAGTCAAAGAGTGTCTTTATTGATACAAAAGGAACGACTTGGTAATCATCGTGTGGATTCACGTGGACAATGGAATCGTCTTTGGAAATCGTCAAGAGGACATTGATCTATTCCGTGAAAAGATGGAGTCAAGCTTAAGAGTGAAGTGGGATTCTCGGCCTGACAAACTAGTCAGTGTCCGTCTGGAATATGAAGATGAATCAATTCTATTAAGTCAACATTTGTTAATCAATCAACTAGTCAGCAAATACCGTAGTGAAGTCAATCCAAACTTGGTCCCAATGCACAACCCACTACCAAACAAGAATCTCACAACATCGTGGGGGGAGCCTGTTTTGGCGACTCTCTACCAATCACTCATAGGATCCATAAATTACCTAGCCTTGGGAACCCAACCTGACATCAGCTTTGTGGTGAACTATTTGGCACGATTCAGCTTGAATCCAAATGAGTCACACTGGAACTCTTTATTGCATTTAGTTCAATATATCCATACAACTCGGTCAAAAGGCCTCCGCCTTCAGCCAATCGGTGATGAACTGGTCACCTGGGGGGGTGAATTTCAACGCTCTACATCAGGGTTCATCATCACGCTTTTTGGTAGTCCGGTGGCCTGGGGATCGCGGCGTCAGGAAATAGTTGGGACATTGACTTGTGCAGCCAAATTCATCTCACTTGATTTTCTCCTCTTTTTGATTCAAATTCTAAATTCTCTCAACATCAATCCAAAAATCAAGATCAAATGTGACAATTGTGCCGCAGTTCTAATATCCAACAACAACGCTTCCAAAGGGCGCATGAAAAGTTTGGAGCGTAATTTCTTTTTTGTCAATGACGCGGTCTGGGAGCATCAAATCCTTCTTGAATGGGTGGCAACATTGGAAAACCTGGTGGATTTTTTCACCAAAACTCTCCAAGCAAATCTTCATGCTGCATCAATGGATAAAATCTTGGTTTAATTTCATTTTTTTCTTATCAATCAATTACAGATGTCTTTCTCTCCTAAAATTTTCCTGTCACAGTTGTTTTCCACATTTCATATTTTTCTTTCAGTTTTGGCTTATTGTACCTGGAGGTGTGGAGTTTGAGGGGGGATGTAGTGGGGTGGGGTGGACAAACTCCACATTTGGAGTATGGCAGAGGGATCAGGCGGGGGAGTCAGAGCAATAGAGAACAAGCTTTCCAGTCACAACAAAAGGAATCCTGAAGCATATTTGATTGCTCTGAAGATCCAATTTTGGATTTTCTGATAATATGCACAATTGAATATCCTATCTGCAACAATTGAGTGGATACAGGTGCAGGATCTGCAGATATCTGCAGGCTTGTGAATCCAATATCCACAAGGCATGGTGCCTGGTTGTAATTCCTTGGTTTACATTTCTTCTTGTTTTTATTTTTTATTTTTAAACATTAGTACAGCATAAATGATAAGGATTGGGGAGATGAGACCAGCGCCATTTGAAAGCTGAGATTGAGAAGTGTAATTTGGCTCTGGGGCAGGTCCACAGGAGCTGAGGGGGAGGCTGGGTGATGCTAACTATTTTTCCTCCAGCTTTGTGATTTCTTTCTCAGCCAGATTTTTGACTTTGTGCACAAGTCCCTCGCTGCGGGAGGTGCCGCTTCGCGGCCAGCCACAGCGAGTCTCTGGCAGGGGGGACTTGTGTCAAGTTAGCTGCAGGGCCAGGCGCAAACCACGATGGAGCCGACCGAGCTGCAGTTGCGGGCCGGTTTTAGCTGGGAAACCGTCGAACGAGTCCAAAAGTCAAGGGAGATTTGTCAGTACTCCTGATATATTTCCATCCTCCAATCTATACAAACCAGAACATAATATCTAATGGAGGCTTCACTTCGTTGTATACAGTAAACGTGGTCGGTGTTTTGGAGGGTTTGACCGATAAATACAGCTTCGAGCCCGAACATCTTACACCACGCAAGAAAGACCCAAATCTAACTATCGCGCGCATGGCCGGGAAAGTCCAAACCTTCGAGAAACTGCATTCGATCTTTCTTCCTTCAATCAGAGACCAGCTGACTTCTCTAGTGAATTCGCTCGACCTGATCGATCCCAAGAAGAACCCACAAGTCGTCACTGATCCAACTCTAGAGATCTTATCGAATCTCGACAAGACAATAGAGAGTACTGTATCAGCCATCGTCTCCCTCACTCTTGAATCACATCTACCGGACGAAAAGCATGACTACGGCCTAGAAAAATTGAAAGTCTTTCGATGCTCTCATCTACACGAGAAAACTCAGCTGGTGGTAGAAGGCTTTGTCTATGAACAGTTATTCCGGGATGTAATTACGAGCTTTATCCAATGGTGCGCTCTGGCAACTGTCATGAACGAGGATCAAGCGATGTTAAAGGAGGGATCTGATTTGAGGCGAAGAATCGAGATCGCTGTAGCTTATCCACAACGTATACTCGATGAAACGATTAATTGGTGCCGAAAATCAGATTGGGCTATCGTCCAAGAAGGTTGGCTAGAAGCATCCGAGTCATGTGATGAGGCCCTAGAGACATTCATCTGCCGAACTCGACCCACGATCCAATCCACCTCGGAAGCTGATTCTACAAATGATAATGACCAGAGAAACGACAACAGAGGGTTTATAGTCGAAGTAGCGAAGTCTGCCATACCGTTGATCAAATTGGCGAGAATCCTGATCAAGAAAACCTCAGGAAAGATCTCGAAGAAACGACTATTGGTATTGGGTACTACACTAGAACTTAACTCGGAGACAATGACACAGTTGTACCAAACCCCAGGGTCACAATCAATCTTCAGGCTCCAGGATCTAGCCAACCTCATATACATCTATCATCACACAACCAGAACAACCCCTGTCCCCCTTGAGAAGCGAACCCAAATCCGACAAATAGTCGAAAAAATCCCAAGAGCAATGGAATCCACCTTGACTGTTCTGCATTCTTGTCTGATTCCCTTCCTGGCCCAAATCGAAGATCAAGATTCACCCGAAACTCACTTGAAGTCTTTCCTTCCGATCTTAAGACAATCTTGGGATACGGCTAGTGATCATTTGATGGATGTCATCTTGTCCTTCGAAGTTGAGCAAATGGCCATTTGAGTTCAAGTCAAATAGCAACCATTCGGATTGAGGAGGCAATCATTAGTTATCTAAATGTTTATTATTACCAAGAGTTTCAACTCTTGTCAATGTAAATTAACACAACAGCAACTTTTAATCAAGCCTGCCACTGCTGCGCATTTTGTTTCTCTTTTTTCACCTCCGCACTTTCATCTCACATGAGAGAGAAAACAAGCAGCATATAGGACCATGTTCAAAATACCAAATGATTGTTGTTGATGTGATGTGTATCAGAGTATCTTTGCCAATGGCTAGTGTGAATCTGGTAGAAGATTACTTTATTGCAACAATTATTTAACAAAGAACTCGACAAGAGTAAATACACTTGAGTAACATGAAAAAACAAACAGATTAGTTTTTTATGAATAAATGATAATGATGTACCGGTAAGAATGCTCTCAGCCATCAATAAAAGTGAGCTGCCGAGTGCAAATATTTTCTTGAAATTTAATTCAGAAGCGGGATGATGCTGATTTGCTTGATTGCTTTTTAAGCAGTGCTGTGTAAGCAAACCAGCATCCTTTGTTTGAAATGTTAACCATCCTGTCCTGATACAATTTCCCATGAACCTCTTTATTGACCTGCCACTATGCTGCAGCACTACTGGGGAGAGTAAATCATACAAAATTGAAACCAAAAGATTTCACAGGTGACAGAACTAAGAGTGCATTTCTTATGTGAGCTACATGGTCACTTTGAAAAACTCAGAGGCATGAAAGAAAGAAAAAAATGTACCTAAGAGCTTATCTGGGTCCTTCTCTGGTACAGATGAAAGGTAAAGAGAAGAAAGAGAACAGACTGTGATGCAGCTAGTTGTGCAACATTGTGCTGAGGACTAGAAGTCTGAGTTAAGTAGCTGTTATCATTTTCAGAGCCTTCTCTCCCCAATCAGTGAGCTAGAGAAGAGAAAGATTCTCTTATGTTGAAATTTAGAATTCATGGGGCTTGGTGCTTAAAGCCTCCCAATACAAGCTGCAAGAAAACCAGAACTGTATCTGTCTGTGGCATGAAGTAGCCAATTCTCAGATCCCAGTATCTCTGACAGGGCAGAGAAAAAATGCACTTACCTCTGGTGGAGGGATTTGCTACTTTTGAGGCTCAAAGCTGGCTTTGGGAGTGTGCACACTGTAGAAGGAAGTTTATCCACTCATCAGCTCCATACCCTTTAGCCTATTACAATCTCAAAATAGAATAAATTACCTGTTTTTTGGTTTGCTTGGGCTCTTTGTTGATTGATGACGTGCCTGTGATAGAGAGGAGCAGAGTTTCAGGTCATGCTTACTCCAACTGCCTTGGAGTCTCATGATATGCATGGACCTGGAGGTTGAGCAGACTCATCAATAGGCTTAGTTCCTTGCCCTTCCTTTGCTCTGGGACTAAACCTGAGTCTTGAAAGAAACCAGCAATGAAACCTGCAATGAGAATTCTATTTCTGACTCAGAGAGACTGCAGACTGTCAGTTCACTGCTGAGCCAGAAAAGAAGGAGATCCATGACTACATACAAGCTTGTCATAGGCTGGATTTCACATGTTGAATTCTTGTGAATCCCAAGGGAGGAGGGGGGTTTACAGATGTGTGGGAGTTTCCCATGTTTATTTCAAAATGCTTTACTACTGGATAATTTTTTAAGTATGGATGGGATTTGGAGGGCAGTTGTTCCCACTCACCTTTTTATGGACTCATGTGATTCTTCACTTTTGATTAAAATGCGGAGCTTTTTTTATTTACATATTGATATTCTTACTTTATGGTTTACTTTGTGGCAGAGGTTTCACTCTTTTAAAGTTGTTTTTGTTGAGGTTTTATGTTTTCTCTGTCTTTTTTTATTTCCCTAATGTTTTCTGTGCTTTCAAACCTATTTCTTAGCTTTCAAAATTCACACCTTGTGAAATGTTGTCAAGTAGTGTAATCAACAGAGGCAGCAGATGTGGAAAGCTTTCCTCATCCTTCCACATGCTCACACTGTCAAGGGTAGTTTGTTCTGTGAATACCACTGAATAAAATTCTCAAGCGCGCGGTAGTTTCAGAGGGTTTAAGAGGTAAGCTACAGAAGCTCAAGGACTAAGAATACTAAGTAAAAGAGATAAGGATGGATTGTAAGTCAAAGAGAGATGATGGATAATGAGAAAGAGAATAGGGATGAAAGAACATAAAGAAACAAGGAACACCAGGAAAATAAAATAGTCAGTTGATGAAAAGTGACATCATGCCAGCTCCAGCCAGCTACCCACCATCTATCCAATATCTAACCACTATCTACCCCAATCTCCCAACCATCTGCTCAAATTAAAAAATTTACCAAGGAGGTCCTGTTCAGTTTTTGATGAGCCAACTGAGCCTCAGTTCTGTCCAGCTGATGCTCAGCTTTGGTACCCAGCTCATACTTAGCTTTTTTCCCAGCTCATGCTCAGCTTTTTCACACAGCTCACCCTCAGAATTGAAATAAATCATTTTGACCAGGCCTTACCCAGCTCATGCTCAGCTTTTTACTAGTCCTGACGCAGCTGATTCTCAGCTTTGTACCATTCCTTGCTCAGCCTTTTCCTAGTCCTGCCTCAGCTAATACTCAGCTTTGACCCAGTCCTGGGCCAGCTTGCCAGCTGATGCTCAGCTTGCTGAGCATCAGCTGAGCCAGGCCAGGGGAAAAGATGGGCATTAGCTTGGACAAGACCAGAGCTGAAAATCAGCTAGGCTAGGGCCAAAGCTGAGCATCAGCTGAGCAACGGGCAAGGCTGAGCATCAGCTGTGCCAGGGCCAAAGATGATCATCAGCTGTGCCAGGGCCAAAGATGATCATCAGGTGGCTGGAGACAAAGCTGAGAATCAGCTGTGCCAGGGTAAAAGCTGAGGATCAGCTGGGCCAGGGAAAAAGCTGAGCCAAGGTAAAAGCTGAGCATCAGCTGAGCCGGTGTGGTAAGCCAATCATGAATATGGCACCAAAATCAAAGTCTTTTCCCCTCAATATAACCCTCTCTGGAATACTCAAGCACCCACCTCCCTTAAGGATCAAGGCTAGGACAACTCATACCCATCAACAGGCCCCCCATTCTCTCTTCACCCTTTTTTCCCACCTTCTGGATACCCACCTACACCAACTCAATATTTCTCAAGCACCCAGCTAGGCACAAGTGGGAGAAAGTCACCCATCACACAGAGCCAGACTATTAAGAAAGACCCTGGATATTCATCACCTTTTCCTCCCTTCCCAATCCAGCATAACAACCCCATCTTGGCATTAGCCACACATGTAATAACCATGGAGATCCCATCTTGGTTAACCCTTGTCCCCTTTGGTTTTAGCCCTTCCCTTTTCAGGCACTCATATGACATGTAATCCCCTTCTTCTGATGTTTCATTGTCTCTCCACATTTCAGCCTCATTCCAGAACTTTCCATCCCCATAGCAGTTTCAGCCTCAGCCCCTTGATTGAGAATTTTCACTTTTTCATCTTTTCTTCCAACCACAACTCAGCCCCATAATATTTTGTATATAGTCTGCCCTCTTTGGCCCCACTATCAGATCCTGTTCCAGCAATCCAGATCACTGGTCACCATTCACTAGCCTAGCTTATGCCATTAAATCAGAGTGGACAAGCTTGATAAGTCTATGCCAAATATATCAGGTTGGACAGACTTTACATTACCTTTACCTTGCTATTAGATTAGTAGAAATTAAACCCTTAGACATACCTCAAGAATCCTCTATAGCTACACCTTTCCTTAAGAGTCCATACTCTTATATTCCTTTTCTTGTTCACCTGAGAGGCAGCCCTTCAAGCACCAAATCCCTCTCAAGCTCTATTCTTCCCTCAGAGTAGTTCCACACCAGGGACAAAGCTGAGCATCATCTGGTTTTGTCACATTGAGTGATTTGCTCCTGACACCTTTCATGTGAGCCCTAGATGTGCTGGTGGAGAGGAGCAGCATTGTAGCAGTGTTGGAGCTGAAAACAGAGCTACATCATGTCACTTGCCATCAAATGACTAATTTTTTTTCCCTGGTGGAAATATATGAAAGCCCCAATCAAAACCCGTGTTGTAATTGCTTGGGCTTGGTACAGATGAGACAATCTAACCATCAATCTTGGGTTATGTGTATCTGAAGGATCCTCTTAGTGGCAAGGTCACCTAGCTTTCAAGTGCTCCCCTTGCGTGTTTACTACGCTTGGGCCTTTATTCTCATAAGGAATGATATTCTTATTTGAGGGAATAATTATTCCCTAAAGATATTCACTAGTCTCAATGGAGCTAGTAGTTATTAAGGCAGCGCACTTGCTATGGGTTATGGAGTCCTCTTTGGATGCCATAACTGTTCCAAGCTCTTGTTTGCGCTCCTTTTTGGGGCGGGGAGGCAGTACCTTGCTGCACCAGGGGGTCTATAGTTGCCTTATGGCACATGGATGTTGTTGCTCCATGAGCTCAAGGCTGACACACACTCTCTACTGTGACCTGTCTCAGCCTCAGGTGAGTCATCAGTTGTTTCCTCCTTTCTTCTGTTCTTCCTTCTCTTTTTCTCTTTCCTTTCTCTCATGATGCAATGAAGATCCTTCCACAGGCGCACACTCTCTCTGCTGCCTCAGGATTTTTCATTGCAACAGTTCTTACATTTTCCATGATGTTTATGAGGAATTAATTGTTTTCACAGTGGAGCTTTACTTTATACCTCTACTTTTGGGCAGAGTTATTTTTGAGATGTCCATATGCTTATAAATCATATGTTGTATGCTTCAATCAAATCACAACTGATCTTGTATATAATCTACACTGGATTACTGCTGACATTTTTCCTCTTAGTGAATCAGAACATATATTTCACTCCCAAAGTGTCACAGATTGCCATCCTGTGAACTTTAGGTCCTTTCATCTTGTGTCCCCTGCAACAGTTATTTTTTATGTGCTTTTCTTTATTGGAGGACTTCCCGTCAAGTCTGGGAGCCTCCCAGATCTCAATTCACACACCCAAATTCTTAATTTTTTTTTACAAAAAGGGAAATGTTTTCCTAACCTTACCGTTCATTAATTTCATGCGCACTGGTTGATTTTTGATATAGGTGTCTTAAGGATTGAGAGGGG
Organism: Puccinia triticina; assembly: GCF_026914185.1. Lineage (NCBI taxonomy): Eukaryota > Fungi > Basidiomycota > Pucciniomycetes > Pucciniales > Pucciniaceae > Puccinia > Puccinia triticina. The sequence continues at coordinate 310,787 of NC_070569.1, forward strand.
CATCTAGTGCTCTCTCAATGACGACAGGAAGTCATCCATTTACCTCTGCTCTGAGCTCTATGGCACTTTGGGGAGAGACAGAGCAGAGTTCTTAGGACCACACGAGCTTCGTGGGATATTTCTTGCGGGTTCTGTGGACACTTTGTGTGCAGACCACTTCCTCCTACCACATTGGGTACACCACAGCTGAATATTTTTGTCAGCCCTGCATATTTTGGCTTGACTTCGCAGACGTTGTCTGGCCCTTTTTTTTCTTTTGTTTCTTTGAAAGAACTAGTGCATGCCCTCGCCAATCTTGCTGAGGTTTCATTCTGGTTGGTTCATTGGTTCAGGAAAAGAAGGTTGGGTGCGTTAAGTTTTGATCCAGTCTGACTGACGGCGAAAGGGTGATAAGAGGAGGACTGAAAGATGGATGGTGGTCCCGGATGGTTTGATGGATGCAGTTACGGAAGGCTCGCAAGGAATCCCACCACCTCCGTCCTCCCGGCCTCCTGAGCCAACTCGATCCCCGTCAACCCATCCGTCTCGTCCTTCAATCCCCGATCAACCCCTGCCCCACACAACATCTGTACTTTTTTCAGGTCGCCTGCATCGCATGCTTGGTGGAAAGCTGTGTACCCCTTTTGTATGTTTTTTTTTTTTTCAAGTTTTTCCGTGATGGTTATATTGATACGGGGAAGAAATGAATCGAGTTCATGACCAACAACCAAAACACCCCCAGCTTTCGCTTGAGGGGAGAGAGTAGTGAGGACTTACGTTAAGATATCCGTTAATGATTCTTGAGAATTCCTGAGGGTCAGGATGGTCGTTGGCGGACTGGCTGAGGAAGAGTTCGAGTTCGGAGTTGGGATGATCGAGGATAAGGTCATGAAGGAGAACGATTCGAGGACGGAGTAGGGGATCGGCCTGGTCGGATTGTAGCTGCTGCTGGCTGAGGCCGTGAAGGGAGGCCGGGGGCAATGGCTTTGAGACTGCTGAGCTTCCGAACTTGAGTGCGGTCGATGGCTTGGCTTTGGGGTTCTTGGCTTCAGTCGACGGCGGCCGGTTGAGCTCTAGTCCATACTCGTCTCTTTCCACTCCCTCTTCCTCCTCTTGCGTCTTCTTCCTGTGTTCGAACGTCGGGATTGATTTGAGCAGATACTCCATCGAGCAAGTTCGCCTCGTCAACTCAATCAGCCCGCTGCAGGCTCAAAATACCCCCGGGCGTACCACCGGGGCCCTCGATTCTGCGCCGAGCTCCCCCGGGCTGAGACCCTCATTTCTCCGTCAATCAGAGCAAAGAGCTTCATGATCAGCCTTACTCTTCTCCAGGAACATCGCGGCTGCGTCTCTTGAGATACCAGAGCGGGCACAGAACACATGGGTTTCTGAACCCTGCAAATTCAGAGTGTGCTGTTCAAGTGGGATGTATGCAGTCAAGCCCCCTTCCGGGATCTTGCATTGCATCGATGCAGAATGCGCCCAGAGGGGGTTTAAGGAAATTTAAGAACGGGCCAATTCGCAGTTGAACCCAAGAAAACCACCAAGAAGCGCCATCTCCCGACACATTCAACTGCCATAACCCACGCCAACCGCCGGAAACAAAGAAGCTCAGTACTCGAACCGATCCGATGTCACACTCGTCAGTCATCCTGGAAAGAACCTTCAACCAAGTCCCTCCCCCCGGCCATAACTGACTCCATCTTTCGATCGATAATACAGCGATCATTCTCGCGATCCATGTCCTTGGGTCATCCTCAACGACTTCGGAGGTGCATTCGCAATGGGCGCTATCGGAGGCACGGTATGGCATGGTGTCAAAGGAATGCGGAATAGTCCTAAAGTCGGTCCCCCGATTGCTTCGAGCACCCCACACGGTCACAATCATCTCCACCCTGGAGACGTGATTCCATTCTCACCAGTATATTCCCGATTGTTATTCGTTGTAGGGCGACAGGTTGAGTGGATCGCTAGCGGCCATCAAAGCCCGGGCTCCAGTCGTAGGAGGCAACTTTGGCGTGTGGGGAGGGATGTTTTCCAGTTTCGATTGTGTGGTCAAAGGGTCAGCTAGCAATCATCTTCCTGGAAGCCCAGCGTCCAAATAAAATACCCTCCTTCCTGGTCACTGACTTGGTTCGAGCCACGATCTGCTCAGATATCGGCAGAAGGAAGATCCCTGGAATGCAATCTTGTCCGGGTTCATGACGGGAGGCGCCTTAGCTGCACGAGGAGGGGTCCGGAGCATGGTGGGAAGTGCAATCGGCTGCGGAGTCTTACTGGGCGTCTTCGAGGGTGATCTCTCTTCTGCTGATCCGTCTTCTCCACCTCCGTTTGTTGATTCTTTCCTTTGGCTTATCCTCTTCAGGTGTTGGAGTGCTCTTCCAGAGACTTTTTGCAGAAAACAACCGACCAATCGCACCCCCGGTATGTTCCCCTTCTCTCTCTCTTCCCTTCCTTGTCCAAACACTCTCCGAAAACTGGGGATAAATCTTGATGTTTTGATCGGCGGTTTGCATTTTCTGTCCCGAATTGTTGGCCTTGGCGTTCGAGCAGATCGAACCTGTGGCCGCTCCTCAGACACCAACAAATGTGGTCACATCCTCATGATTGATCATCTCCTATCCCCACTCTTTGAAAAAAAAATGACATCATTCACCCTTGCAAAGGCACCTTCTTGAGTCTGAAACTCTGGAACATGGGCATTTTGCTTCGTCTGAGCCCTCCTTTTGATAACCTGCCATTCAAATCACTTCTCACCTCTAGCGTGTCATATTCCGTCGTCCCCTTAGCTCATTGACTTTGTCCTCCGCCCTTCGGCATTCCCTTTCCAAAAATCCCATCACCTAAACTTGGCCTCTCAAAGACACCTTTTCTTATTTTTACAATCCCCTGTCATAATTCCTCCTATGTGCCAAAAGCCAAATAAGATTGCAATATTCTAGGACTGGATTTTTTCATCTGATGTATGGCTTGGCCACAAACTAACTGTAAAACCAGTCCCAGAGCCTGTAGCATTATTACTCAGCTATTCTGATCTACTGACAGGATTTTGCTGCTTGGTGTGAGAATTTGACTAAAAATTCTCAGCTGACTTTTTATCATACTCTGATTGGCTTTCAAAATATTTTTTTGAATTCAGTCCGGACATCCTGAAGAATGAGTTGGACCATCCATTTTCAGATATTTTTAAAATATTTCTGGAAATAATGTCACATGTCACAAGCATTTATTGTGCAATAATTACACTTCCAAACAAGGCCTAACAAGTCATCCTTTACCTAGGATCGCCCGGGAGTTATTCCTTGAGCTCCCCAAGTCACCCAAGCAACAATGGGCCTTTACTATACAGATATTGGTTTAGTATTGTTATCATAATTTTATTGGTCCAATAACAATACTGTTATTTCCATTTTCCTTATTGGATTTTTGATACTATATCCAATTACATGTCTTTTTTTTTTTTGGAAAATAGTAAATCTAAATGAAGGAAGAAACAAAAAAAATTCAATACTATGCTGGCCAGATGTGGCCAGTACCAAGACTTAGTGGCGATGAATAACTATCTACAGCAGACCAAAAATGTCTTGCTACTTTTTCCGCAAACTTGAAACTTTTGGGTGCAGTTGCCAAACTTTGCGCAGCTAAAATCAGCCGTGGTGGTAGATGGAAAAGTGAAAAATCAAAACTTTTTTCTCATACATATATTTACTCACCCTAGGCCTCAAGATACCACCAAATGGACCTCAGAAATGGATTCTAGGGCCGATTTTACCCCTATTCACCACTGGAAGTGTCACTGGAACCCCGCTGGATTGGAAGTTACACCCTCTTGGACCCTCTTGGACATGGCCAGCCCCAGTCATCAACCTGTCACACCCCTCAAGTCACCTTTCCCAAGTACATGCATACTCAGACCCAGCCAAACACATACTCTTTTCCATCCCTCTTATCTCCACTGCTTATGCAGGGGACCAACCCCATTTCTTCTGCATTTGACATGTCCCCACCTCATTTATGCACCCCTTGCAGCTGCATGCAGTCTTCTGACCCCATTTCTGCACTCCTTGAATTAGTCTGACACCACTCATGCACCCCTTGCATGAAGTACCCCTGTATTTGACATTTCCCCGCTTTGTTTATGCACTCCTTGCATTAGTATGACAGCATCTTTCATTTCTCACCCCACTTTTTGCCTGTATTTAGTATCTTCTGACACCACTTGTACGCAGCCCACCAGCTAAAATCCCTCATCCAGGGTCCCCCTTGTAGCTAAAATTCCTCACATTTGTCTATATAAGGAGCTCTCTCCCCCCCAGTTGTTTTTCCCTCAGCTTAGTACTGCCCAGTTATTTACATAACACCTTCACACTTACCATCACATCTATACCTCACCACAACCCTCATATTTGCAAATAACCACTGAACTCACTCTCAACTCTCACATACCTGTCGTCGAACAACTTCATCTGGAACTAGACCAGACCTATCCAAGTTTATTGAAATCACACAATCCTAGCACTCAAGATCTAAGTTACGGCGTGTGCTCCTTAGCAAAAACCCCAAGATCTCCCTTTCCTCCACTATCCACTCCCACAATCCACAATCTTAAAAATATTCCCCAAACACTTGAAAGCACCTTGGAATGACCCCCCAGCCTGTGCCGCAGCAACACGCAAAAGGGTGTCGGTTGGATTTCAAATCAAGAAGGGGCCTGATCAACTGATTCAGGGGGCCTCCAGGGAGGGGGTAGGACAAAACCGGATCCCCTGGGGACTCGACCACTCCTCTGGAACGCTTTAAATACCCTCACCATTACTATCACCCCCAACCTTCCGTCACCACCCGGTTCAACGCCACGCACGCCCCGCGCCACCGGCTCACCCGCCGCCCAACAACACGCCCCTAACTTCACCGTGTAGCCGTCAACCACCAGGACAACCAATCCCGACGCCACTCATCACCAACACTCAGACCTCACTTCACGTACACAATCCACCGCGCTCAAACCCTTCCGCCTCCACATTTATTCTCCTGTCACAACTTCGGTCCCTTCCGCGATAAACCCGGACTAGACCCGTGGTTCTCATCTCAACGGTATGCCAGGTTCATATGAAGACCACGCCCAGCCCCCGACAGGCACAGCTCACCATTAGCTTCATTACACTTTGTGTCTCAGGGTCTTGACTGGTCCGTTATGTATGGTTTCTGCTGGACGCACGGGCTACCAGTCCAGTTTTTTTGACTTGAGGTAGGTATGCCAGCCTCATATGCAAACCACGCCCAGACCTCCACAGGCACAGCTCACCATTAGCTACATTACACTTCGTGTCTCAGGTTCTCAACTGGTCCGTTTTGTATGGTTTCTGCCGGGCGCACGGGCTGCCAGTTGAATTTTGTAGACTTGAGGTTGAACCAGTTGTTAGCGCGCCCCCTAAACAACTGCTCCACCACCACGTCCATGCGGTCGTTGTTGCCACTCCGCAACTCACTTGGCACGTCTCCCGCTACCCCGGCCAGTCCGGTCCTTCTTGAATCGTCCACCCCATATTTGCTCACGTTTGATTGTCCTTGTCTGTTCAAGGTCAGCGCCCACCTTCAACACCATCTGCACATAACACTCTACCCCCCTCCGCTAACAACCTGTCGCTTAAAAGACGCGACCTCTGACGCTTCCACCATCCCCTCCAGCCTCACTTAGCCATATACCCACTATTCCACTGATCTGCCATCCACTCCGTTGCCATTGATCCTCTGTTTCTAGCATTGCTCCCATCGCCTCGCCTTCCACATTCAACATGTCACTCAACCGCACCCCAAACCACCCCGCCAACATGACTGGGTTATTTGAACCCCTCGGCGAAGTCAGTGCACTATTCTCATCTTCAGCCCTGATGTTTACTTATCCCATGATTTAGTCTGTCCCCGAAGCTGTCCGCGCCAACCAGTTTGGAAATGTCACTACACCCAGCTTTGTCCAGTGCGGCGGCCTCTTGAACAACAAGACGGAGGAATTCAAGATTAAGGTTACAACAAACACCGCTCTTAACAATATTCTTGATTCGAGCTTCATCCACCACCTCAGCGGCAAATTTATGCCGCTCAATGATGGCTCAACTCCAAAACTGACTTATGTTCATGAGATGGCCGCGCCGGTCGTACCAATCCTCGACAACGTCGTCAACTTTACTAACAGAGCTGTAATCAACTCCCTTGGCCTCGTTACTGCCCGCCAGGAAGTCGTCTCCGAGGCGGGGGATGGAACGTCTAACCTGGAAGTCATTATTGCACATAATGATTGGGACCCACAAGTAAGTTCATCTAACCCATACCAGTACAATCCATCCCCGAGCTGACCAGAACTTCAGGAGCGCGCCCACAAGCGCTTCTCAATCAAGTATATTGTTCCTGGTTCAAAACTGTATATTGAAACTTTCAACCTCTATGTTGTCGGGCGCGAGCTCAAGCTCACCGGGCGATTGGTTGATTTCGAAATGGAAAACAACATGGCGGTAGTGATCGTAAGCTTTCCACGTTACCTTTCATTTCTTGTCTGAGGTAGTGATTGCGAGTTTTCCTGATTACCTTTCATTCCTTGTCTAACTTGTTGCTTTAGGTGAGCCATGTGGCCATAACCTCAGGTCACATGATCGGTATGAACGCACAGATGCCTGCCGCGGGGGGATCCGGCTCAAGCCACACCCGAAACGGACGCACTCCCTAAGTACCCCCATCTTCATCCTCAACTTCACTTCTCTAACGTCCCATCACATCAGAACCAAAGTTTCTGCGACTAAGGCAACCCCCGTTGCCAGTGGATCCCTTCCCCCCGTCAAGAAAACTGCCGACACCCCCACGAGATCTCCGAAAAGCAAGGGTAAAGCCAAACAACCGTCTCCCAAGGCCTCCGATGGGGGCGAAACTGCCTCAGAAGAAGAATTTGACGACGAAAGTGAAGAAGAAATCAAGCCAAAGGCTCGTGGCCGACCTTGCAAAAATATACTCAAGGATGCTGCTAAGCGTATGAAACAATCCTAATTACTTGCTCCGCAGTTTTTCATTCTCCCGACCGCATTTCCATTAACCTTCCATTTCATTTCAATTTCTCTTCCTTACCCAACTTATGGTAAAACCTTCTTTGTACCCGCTGCCCCCTCTTCATTGTCAATAGACCTTTGACTCCTCTTCATTTTGTCTTCCACCATTCCGATCCACTTCTCTATTCAATCGGACCACAATGCAAACTCACACATTGTGGCACTTTGCCAATTTTGCCTACAAAGCCCTTATCAAGTTGAAAAATCAATAATTATTCACCTCACAACTCTGCTGAGAGATTTCGCTTGATTGAAATTACCGGCCAGACATCAACGCCAAACCAAATGATGTCACCTGTTTTCACCAAGAGTGGAGACGTCGCCCGGGGGGCAGCTTGATAACATTACCTCCATTGATAATTCTGCGTTATGTAAGTTATGATTTTGCCTCCGGCCAAGCCCAATGTTCTTGCCTCAGGTGTGCCCAACATGGCCACAATTAAAGTTTTATGGCAAAGACTTTATATGATGCCTCACGTTGTCTCGCCCATGTGGCCTTCAACCTACACTCTCTACAATCGACAGTAGTATAGCTGATTCACCATACACTATTTGGCGTTTTGTACCAAATGCATATTGATCCCATTATGGCTTTATACATAATCATCACAAAAACCTGACCCCGGCGGAAAAAACTACTATTCCATTAACAACCACTGCAAAAAAAACTTGGACAACTGCTTGCAGTTGACATGCAGGATACTCAAGCCAAGCTGCCATTGTAACTCCACATGAATGCACAAGTGTCTTTGTTGGCACAGTCACTGTGCAAGGTGCACAGTGACTGTGCATTGAAGCTTGGGTTGAGTCAAACCTTGAGTAAGGCTGGTGTAAGACCACAAGCTTCCTCAGAGTTACCACATGTCAACTGCTCACAGTTGACACAGTTTTTTTTGCAGTGAACCACATACTATAAACTCACACTCGTACCTGTTGCTCATACACAAACCTCAACAACAAACGAATCTCATTTCCCCCCTCCCAAAATTAACATTGAATTGTTAGCCGTCTCCCCACTCACGTACCAAACTCAATTGTTGCAGTGGCGCTACAAACCTCACGTAAGCACTCTTCAAGTCCACCACAGCTTCCGAGCCCTTAGAAACCCCCGCTGACATCTCTTAGTTCGCTCTTCATTGAGTTAGCCACATAATCATTATGGTTGCCCGCTTCGTTGATACGCCAGGGAAAGTTGTTAGATCGCTTGACTCCAACACCGAAGCGCAAATTAAATTGTCCACCGACTTTTGTATTCCTCACCGTCTTGGCCCTTGCAATGTCATTTGCGTTCATTGTTCTGCTCGCCATTACCTAGAAGAAGCCGCTTTGGCTGACTCGTCGAAACAGAAAATCAGCTTCACAATGTGTTGCCAGAAGAACAAGGTTACTTTACCGAGCTTCCATTCGTCGGCCCCGCAGTTCCCGTCCGAATTAAAATCCTTGTTTGATGGCACAAGTCCTGGCAAGTTCCCCTGTAATTGTCACATGGCGCGGGCTGACCTTTTTCGCTCTAGACTCCAATAACTTCAAGGAGCTTATCCGAATGTACAATAACTCCGTTTCCTTCACCTCACTTGGAGCGAACATCGATTATTCGGTCCAAGGCCCGTATGGCCTCAACGTTTTCCGCATGTCTGGAGGGTTAGTTCACCTAATATCCAGCATCGAACCAGTCGACTCTTCAAACCCTGGCTTCTCGCAGATCTTTGTCGTTGGTGATCGCGGCACAAATGAAGCCAACCTCCGCATTCAGAAGGCTCAAGGCAAAGGGGGGAATATCGGCCGAGGTGCTTTAATGAGTCCAAGGATTGTCCAGACACTTATGGATTTTCTCTACAAACATAATCCTTACGCTATTGTTTATAAGACGGCTCGCCAAGTCCTAAATGAATCTGGTGCTCTCACATTCAAACTTCAAGGAGTCCCTCGGCCCGGATGCGATCCCAAGAGGTACAACGAGCCAACCGTCGACGAAGTGGCTGTTATCGTCAAAGGAAGCGGTGACATAATCCAGGAGCGGCAAATCCTCCTCCATCGCGCTGACGGGCAACTCCAGGCAATTTCCGACACCCATTCGTCATACTTCCCGCTCCGCTACCCTCTCTTCTTCCCATACGGCGAACAACAGTGGGACGACATGTATACTGCCGTGACATCTCGGGGTGAGTCACCGTTAACTTATTGCCAGATCAAAGGTTGACAATACTACAGTTAAAGGTCGCGTCGTCGGTTCATTGGAGTGGTTTGCGTTTTTACTTTTTGAACGGCCACAACATTTCTCGGCGATCCTCTCGGGCCGTGCTCTCCTCCAGGAACTTGTTTCCGATATGTACATCTGCGTGGAGCGGTCGCGCACGTCTTTCATAGAATCGAACCAAGGAAAACTGAAAGCTGACAAATACAACGCGCTAATCAAAGGTCTTGAGAATCAGTCCGTTGTCGTTGGTCGCAAAGTAATCCTCCCTTCAACATTCATCGGGAGTCCGCGCAACATGTCAGAACTATACCACAACGCCATGGCAATCGTCCGAAAATATGGTCCGCCATCGCTGTTCATTACAATGACGGCCAACCCCAACTGGTTTGAGATTCTTGCCGAGATACCGAATGGGGAATCAGCTGTTGATCACCCAACTATCTTATCCCGCGTTTTCTATTTGAAAATGAAAGCACTCCTCTTCCAACTCGTCAAGATGGGACGACTTGGGACCGTAATTGCCTTTGTTTCTGTCATTGAATTTCAGAAACGAGGTTTACCACATCTCCACTTGATGCTCACGCTTGACCCAAAGGACCGACCAATGACTCCCGAGGAAGTTGACCGGCTTGTCTCTGCAGAAATTCCCGACAAATTCTTCGAACCGCGACTCCATCAATTAGTCACACAGTTCATGCTTCACGGACCTTGCGCCAGCCGTTCATGCTGGTCAGGCGAGCATTGCAAGTTAGGTTTTCCAAAACCATTTACTCCCCGAACGGTAATCATTGACGGGGCTTATCCCGCATACCTCCTGTAGTCGGGCAGGCTACAAGGCTATGGAAATGGGCCTGCGGCGGAGCAAAGCTACACGCGGCTAAATGATGAGGAAAAAAGACGTCTGGATTTCCAACAACAAAGGATGGATGGAGATAAAACAGACATACAAGAGAGGCCCTTTTATAAGGGCCGACAATAGAAAAGAAAACCAAACAACAAGAAGAAACCGGTGAATAGTAATTCAACGGTACAGACAATATGGGCGTGTACAGGTCACGGCTGGTCTGAGAAAGGAAGGAAGAAACGGAAACCCAACAACCCCTTGCGTGCAGTACGCAGGGGCTTCGGCACCTCTAACTCCTGGCTCGTGCGGAGCCGGAGCCGGAGCCAGAAAAACCTAACACGCGTACAGCGCGCCCCTAGTATGGGCGCCTGTCGCGTAGCCAATTGTAGCACGGCTACAACCACCCCCCCCCTAGACAGGGGCTGCCCCAGCACCTTCCGGGAGCAGCTGGCCGTCAAAACGGACGCGTATCTTCCGCGCTGGCTGAGCCGGGGTAGCAGGAGAATCAGTAACCGACGGGGCCGGAGTATTCCCGGCGCCTTTAACCCTTTTAGCCTTTACCGGCTTAGATAACTTTGCCACCGAAGTGGTCTTTTTAAGCAGGGCCTTGGCCACGCGGGCCTCAGCCTGCCGCTCCCGCTGAGCAATTGCGGGGGGCGTCGCCCACATCCCATTCACCACCAAAGATCGCAGGGACACCGGCTTCAAGCTATTGCCGTTCACGGGCCTCGAGTATTCATCGCCATTTTGGTCGTTAAGAATATAAGCGTTATTGGGCAAAATTGCCTTGATCTCAAAGGGGCCGAACCAACGTGGGCTGCCCTTCGTGTGCTCCTCGTTGCGAAGTTTAACAGATTGGCCCACAACAAGGGCGTCTACATCGCGAGCAAACCTGGTTTTATTATTGAAAGCGGCCTTATTGGCCTCGGCGCGAATGGCAGTATTACCTGCGGCCGCCAACCTGAGCTTATTAAGCTCCTCAATCCTGGTAGCTAATTCATGCTCGCCAGGACAGGCCTCATCTGCGGCGACCATGCGTCGCTTATCACCCAACAGCCGTGGTTTTACACCATAAACAAGCTCGAAAGGCGAGAACTTACTACTATCACTTGCGTGAATCCTAGTAGAGAATAGAGCAGCGGGGAGAAAATCCTCCCACCGTTTGGGGTCCCCAGTTGTATTCAGGCGGAAAAGAGCCTTCTCCAGGATACCATTAAACCGTTCACATTTCCCGTTGGTACGGGGGTGATAACCAGAAGTATTAAGCTTCTTAACCCCTGCCTTGGCCAAAAAGCTGGCAAACCCGGCAGACAAAAAGTTGGACCCGCGGTCCGTGAGGAACTCGCGAGGTAACCCAAAAGGGGTGATCACATGATCAAACACGGCCTCCGCGATAGCGTCCGCCGTAGCGTTCTTTAGAGGAATGGCTATTGGCCAGGATGTACAATGGTCGACAATAGTCAATGTGAGCCTGAGCCTCTATAGTGGCTACAGGACACAAGAAAAGTGGGAGGCACTGGTTGTATTTCTTGGTATAAAGAACTACAATCAGAGAGAAGAGAGAAAGAGAAAGAAAGAGAAAGAGACAGAGAATATAATGATCTGGAGGGGGTCTATCTACTCCTTGTAGGAGGATCCTCAAAAGTCTACTTGAATCACCTGGAAAAGTGATAAGGACAGCTGTGCCAGACCAACAAGGGCTACAGCCTCCGCGCGCACCAAGGAGACGGTGGGGGGACACAGAATAGTAATACTAATCTGCTCTGATTTTTAGACTGAGTCTAGGATTAACAGAGTAACCTTTGATCTTGAGAATAGTAGAGGTGAAAGCAATAAAGAGGAGCAATCAGGAGGCACAGAGAATCACTCTGGATAATCAAGGTTCAAATGAAGAGTATACTTACTGTCAATATCCTAGGCGCCTGTGACGGTAGGAGTACTGGGAGCGTGGTATCCTCTTGTAAGGTGATCCTGGGTTATCTACGGGGTGGTTCTGGGTGGTCTGAAGTCTGTAGATCCTCCTCAGGCAAGGGGGATCCTGACTTCGAAAATTTTCACAGTTTGCTTATGTAATTACATATGTACATGTGGTTTGGCGCGCCTGGTAGCGCTGACACGTCACAACTGCGCATGCGCGCCACAACTCAAGGACTCAGGGAAGGAGTAGAGTTACAAAGAATTGGTGAGTTGTAACTAGGGTTAAAATTGCGTGAGGAAACAGAATATGAAGTCAGAATAAGGATATCTCTTAAGATGGAAAAGATATAAAGCAATTCATATGTAAAAGTAGATAAAAGGCAGACTTTGGGTCAGCTGTGATGACTCTAAGGCTGACATTCCCTACCACCAAAAAGGTTGGATTTCTGTAAGAAATTAAACCATAGGGGTAGACCTCTTTTCACTTCTGAACTTCCTGAGAAGGATAGCAGAGTCTGGAATGTCCTTCTCTAGGAGCCATTCATCATGGTCAGCACTCATACCCTTGTATCTAGCTAAGTACATCATCACATCTCTGTTCTCTACTCTCAATCTTTTCTCTCTGAGAATCTTCTGTATGACTTTATTCTGAGGGGTCTTATCCATGGGGGGAATAACAACTTTAACCTTCTGTCTCAAGGGGAACTTATCTGGATTGGGGTCTTTGTATGGTTTCACCAAGCTGACAGGAAATGTAGGATGTTTTCTGCTGAACTCTTCAGTCAGAATCACTTCTACAGCATTCTTCCCATGTAAAGCTTTCACAAAGAATGGTCCAGTGAAGGAGTCTCTCATCTTCTTAGGGCCAGACAGGTTGTTAAAGTTTGCAGTGGATATTAGGACTTTATCACCAACTTTAAAGCATGGTTCTTTGTGAGTCTTGTCCCATCTCTCTTTGTTGTAGGATGTAGCTTCTGTTATGCATTGTTCTGCATGTTTTCTAGCTTTCTCAAAGATTTTCCCATAGGCAAGAGCAGTAGGATGAATGTCTACAGAGTCTTGTTTCAAGAAATTCCTGGGAAGGTTTGGGATCCAGCCTTTCTCCAGGATGGCAGGAGGTTTTCCAGTAGTTGAATGTATGCTGGTGCAATAAGCTAGCTCAAGGATTGGTAGGAGTGAAACCCAGTCATGAGTGTAACCATCATTGTCTTTGAATTCTAGACCATATGCACAAAACCTCCTGATCATGTCTTCAAGTGTTTGGATCATCCTTTCAGCTAATCCATCAGTCTGAGGGTGGTAAGCAGTGGAGAAGGAGAGTTTTGTTCCTAGCATGCTATGTAAGCCAGTCCAGAATTCAGATGTGAACTTAGGATCTCTGTCAGAGATGATGATTCTGGGGATGCCAGTTCTAGGCATTACTCTGTTCCAAAACAGTATGGCAGTGTCCATGGCAGAGTCATCTTTGAAGCAGGGTACAAATATTGGGGTCTTAGAGTATCTGTCTACTATTACCAGACAAGCATTGAAACTAGCAGCTCCTCCAGGGGACAAGGATGTTACCCAATCCATGTTAATCACATCCCATGGCTTTGAAGGTTCTTCTATTTTCATCAGCAGTCCAAATCTCTTGCCTGTGGCTTTATTGGCTTTCTGGCATCTATCACAGGAAGAGCAGTATTCACCAGTGTCTTGTCTCCAATTAGCCCACCAAGCAGTATCAGCTACTTTTTCCAAAGTTCTGTCTTCAGAAAGATGACCAGAGTAGACACTGTCATGGCATTCATGCAAGATTGTGTTAATGCTGTCTTTATCAGCTAGAACCAGCACAGAATTGTGTTTTTCTCTGAAGTAGATGAGGCCATCAAAAAGTGAGAATCTTCCTTCATCATATAACTTTCTCCAAGGTTCCTGTAGAGAGTTTTTTAGTTGGGAATCCTTGGCATCCTTCAGCAAAAGCTCAGACAAGATAGTAGTGTTCTTGTCTTGCTGGTAACCTTCTCTTACTGAGTCAAAGAATTCATTCTTGAAGGTAGAGACATGTATACCCATGATGGGGAACCTATCATCATCTTTATCTTCTGGGTCATAAGCAGGGTTACTTGGATCATTTGGTAAAGCCCATCTGCTGAGTCCATCAGCATTCTTGTGAATGTTCCCATCTCTGTGGATGATGGTCATATTGCCTCTGTATTCCTGAATGGCAATCTGCCACCTGAGCATATGTCTGTTGGGAGTCTTCATGTTCAGCAGAGATCTCAGAGCTATGCAATCTGTTACAACATGAAAGACACTGCCATCCAAGTAGTAATGGAGTTTTTCTAGGGCCCAAACTAGACATAAGCATTCAAGTTGACTAGCACCATATCTTGTTTCACTGTCCTTTAGTTGTCTGGATATGAAAACAATGGGTCCTTCTTTCCTCACTCCATCAATAACTTGGACTTGGTGTAAAGCAGCACCTAGACCAGTCATGCTAGCATCTACATATAGTGTAAAGGGATGGGCCCAGTCTGGGAACAGTAGTAAGGGTGCTGTAGTCAGTTTCTCTTTCAACAAGTTGTATGCCACTATCCTATGATGAGTCATCTCATATATGACATCAATCCTAGTTAGCTCAGTAAGAGGTTTTGCTATCTCAGCAAACTTCTCAATGTGCTGTCTGTAGTAACCAGCAAAACCAAGAAAGGATTGCATTTCCTTCCTGCTACTAGGCACAGGATTTTGGAGGACAGCAGCTACTTTGTTCTGATCTATTCCTATAGCAATTCCAGAAACAAGATGGCCTAGAGCTTTGATCTGGTCAAACCCAAAGTTACACTTCTTCAAGGAGATTTTCATGTTCATGTTGATGACAACTTTAAGTATCCTGTCTATCCTAGTCAGGTGTTCCTCCCAAGTATTGGACATAATGATAATATCATCAATGTAGATAATGACCCACTTCTCATCAATTTCTTTTCTGAACTCAATGTCCATCATCCTCTGGAAATGAGAGGGGGCATTCTTGATTCCAAAGAGCATTCTCATGTATTCATATATTCCTTTGTGCATAATGATCCTAAGTAGGTGTCTGGAATCTTCTGCAATGACATTTTGATGAAAACCTTTGAGTACATCCATGCTAGTCAGAAATTTGGCTTTGGCTAGATTGTTCAGAGTTTCAATGATTTTTGGAATAGGATATCTGTCTGAAGCAGTGTAGGAGTTTAGGGCTCTGAAATCTCCTACCATTCTGGACTTCCCATTATGCCAGGCAATAATAACAGGAGTGGTGATTTCAACTACTTCATTATGGCCAACTTTCCTCAGAACATTCAGGTTTACTAGTTCTTCAATATGTTGCTCAAGAGCTTCTCTGCTTTTGGGGCTAGCAGGATAAGGAGGTCTTCTGAGAAGAGGAGGATAAGGCCTTTCAGTTGTTAACTTGAGATGAACTTCATGACCTTTAATGGCACCAAGAGGTTGGTTGGTGTTAGAGAAAGCAAGTTTGTTATTAAAGAGGACTTCAAATAGCTTCTCTTTCTGCTCAATAGTTAACTTATCACTGAACTTGGCTTCACAGAGTTCTTCCACAATAAATTGCTGCAGTTGAGGGTGGGACTTCTTTACAGCAGAAATTTCATTGGAAGGACTCATTTTCTCCAGATGATGAGATTTAAAACTGAATTTCTTCCTCTTGTTTTCATTTCCAATGGTAAAGAATCTCTCTTTGCTGTTAGTGATATCAAAACCATAAAGAGACATGTAATCATTCCCAAGGATAAGGTAGTTTATTCTTGCATTTTTCATAACTACAAATTCTGCTAGAATTCTAATGGAACCTTTAGTGTGAGGGAAAATTAAAGCCATTTCTATTATGCCCATTGGCTGTAACTGATCACTACAACTATGGAATTTGGCATGATTGATTGGCATGAGCTTGTTCTCCCACTCAGGTATTATAGAATCTAGCAATTTGTTGCTGATGATTGAACAAGAAGCTCCACTATCAAGAAGGCATGAGTGCTCTCTGGAGTCAATAAGGACAGTAGTAAGATTAGCTTTTCCAGTGAGATGAGCTTTTCCTCTATCAGGTTTACATTTCATGAGTCTGGCATCCTCTATATGAGAAGACTGGCAGGATTTGTCCCAGGTCTGGGGTTGATGAGTCTCTGCTTGGATTTCAGCAATGGAGAAGTCTTGGTTTATCTCACATTCTACAGCATGAGCTCCAAAACCAAAGTCAACCAAAGGATCATAGTTGCCACCATTTCCATTGTCCATGGCAAGGATCATGTGGTTGGTTCTATGGTTCTCTTCTTCCTCATCTAGTTCAGATTCAGACTTTTGCTGTTCACCTTGATCTTCTCCATTATCACTCTTGGGATCATCATCATCATCCATTCCTACATTATTGATTCTGTTCTTCTTCTTAGGGCATTCCCTGGAGAAGTGGCCAGTTTGTTTGCAGAAATGACATATGAGTTTTTCTTTCTCAGGGGCATAGGCAGGATTCTTTTTGGCAGAGGAGTCAGATGGCTTATCAGCTTTCTCAGGGGCAGCACTGTTTCTCCAATGGGATCTATTTGGAGTATTATAATTGTTTGACACAGGCTTGTTTCTTTTCATAACTCTGTCTATGACCTCTTCAGCAATTATAACCATGTCTTCAAAGCTCATTTCAGTAGCATCTCTCTTGTATCTGCTTTTAACAGCATGCTCAAGGTTTGCAGGGCATTGCTTTAGAATCTTCTCACAAATGAGATACTCACTGAGCTCAGGTTGGTAAGCTTTCAGTCTTTCTCTTTGGGTACCAAACCATTTATGGATTTTTCTCCCATCATAGGCAAAGTGATCTCCTTCAAACTCTTGTTGCATTTTCCATTTCCAGTTCTCAGTACCAAATTTGTTTCCGATGGCACTCTTCCACCAGGCCCAAGACTTGTTCCCACACTTATCTCTAATTCCAAGATACCAATTTCTTGCAGTGTCAGTTAGCAGTATTGTCAATCTACTGATTATCATGTTATCAAGCATCAAGTAGTCTCTAACAAGGATGTCTGTGTTCTTAATCCAAAGCTCATGATTATAGGGTAATTCTCCTGAGAACTTATCCCATTCACTATTCTTTGGTATGCTCTTCCACAGCTCTCTCCTCATGTCATAGTCAATTGGTCCATGATCAATATAAGGGAATTCATCATTGGCATTAGGACTATTTTCATTAACAGTTGGCTTATAGGAATTGGCTCTAGTATGATGATGGGAGTCAGGTAAAGGGGTACTGTCCCAATTAGGAACGGGTCTGTGGGAATCAGAATGCTGGGGATGCTTCTTATGCTCCTTATTATTTTGCTCTTCCTGCTGGACATTAAGCATTGGATTGTTGTAGCTAATATGAGGAGGGTGATCTCTGTTCACAGGTTCTATGAGGGCTTCCAGTCTAGAATTCACACTGTTAACCACAGAAGAAATGTCACTGCATCTCCTTTTTACCTGCTCAAATCTGTTATGCTCATTGACTTGAAGGTCACTCATCTGATTCTCAAGGGAAGATAATTTGTTGCTCATTTTATCTTCCATTGTGGACAGGTTCTTACCAAGTGTATCCATGTTTGATTGGCATTGGGACTCATTTACTAGGATCAAATCTTGGACACTCTCTAGTTTTTCATCAATGTGTTTTCTCAGTTGCTCCAATTCAAGGTGGCTCACACTTGATTTTTCTCTGGTATGTTCACTCAGGTGGGACAGGATATAATCAAGCAGAGTGGGCATAAATTCCTCTTTAAATATTTCTAGGACAGAATGATTTAAAGCTTCCTTGAAATTGTTCACACATGAGTCTAACAAGGTACCAGGAATGGTTTCAACAGTTCCAGTCAAATCAGACAAAAATTTAGAGAAAAGGACTTGAAGTTTTTCTTCTACTAATAGGGGACCATTATTAGACAGATTGTTGGTTAAGTTGTTAAGGAAAAATTCTCTGCTAGAGGGGCTAGAGAGATTATCAGAGTCTAGGCTTAAGCCTACAGGAGAATCAGAATTTAGTGAGAATTTCCTCTGCCTCTCCCTCTCCCTCGTCTGCGGCTCCTGCCGCTGGTGATTCTCATCAGGAACTCTCCTACATTGAGAATCCTGTGAGTTTCCGCTACGCCCTGATCCCTGTTCCTCCCGTATCCTCTCCAACCTTGCGAAGAGGCTCGGTGCTGTTGGTGCCCGGCTTGACCGCCCCATTGTTGATAATGGGGTTGATGTTGATGGTATTGCGCGTTGTTGTGATGCTGATACGGGTGGTGGCGCGGAGCTTGGTTCCCACCGTGGTGTATAGAAGCTTGCGGGCGTGTAGCTACTGACTGCTGCGGCGGCGGCGGAGGGGCCCTCTGGCCTTGCTGATGCGTATGCGCCTGGGAGTGCTGGTCTGGTTGATGGAGTTGCATAGGCGCTGGCGTAGGAGAGGCTATTGGGAGCCTGTGGTTGGGGTGCGGCGCCAAAACCGTGCTCATCGTGGCAGGGGGAGCTGTCGTGGATGTTGGAGGAGCTTACATCGGCGGGGGTTGCTCTGTTGGAGGTCTGTTGTACAGAGACCGCTCCAGTTCGTTCAATTCTGCGCGAGGAATCCACTCCTGACATAGGCGCAAAGAATCCTCCCGCCCTACTAACTCCTCGATCAAGTCCTGCGTGGTCGCGGCTTGAGAGAGAATCATCCGCATGGTTCTCACGTTCTGGGACTCCCTGGCCCTGACGAACAAATCGAATTGGTCGTTGAATAGGTGGACTAAACTCGCTATCTCGCTCTCCTCCTGGATGATTTCCATTGGGGCGTGCGTTTCTGCCGGTGTGGTGACTTTTTTCGTGGCGCCCATGGCGCAGTGGATCCCTCAACTTTTCAGCCATCAAGACATCAGCTCATGGGCGTCAAGGTCAATTAGCGCGCGTCGCGCGCGGTGGAATCCGCAAGACGTTTCAGGATTAGGCCTTGGTTTTCTTTTGTGTTTGCTTGGTTGCTTTTCATTTTCTTTTCCTGTCTTATGTTCTTCCATTTCTAAAAAGCGCGCGTTGGAAAGGTTTTTGTTATGCGGAGGGTTGGTTTTTCTCCTGTTGCTGTTGTTTCTTGCTTCTTACTCTTCCGTGGTTGTTGTTGTTGTTGCGCGCTTGTGCGCGCGGGTGTATGATGACTTGTCCGCAGCATGTCACAGTTCCCGGAGTCTGAGTTCAGCTCGAACTCAGAAGATGGGGCGGCATGGGAATTCGTCTGAACCAAAATTTTCCTTGTCAGATCATCTCATCAACTCAAATCTAAAGTTCCTTGATCCTTTGTTCACCGATATACTCGCGGAGCTTCTGAGTTTCCCCTCTCAGCCCCGCGCCGATCCTCTTCGAGATTCTTTTCCTCTAAGATCACGGTTCCCGGTCCAGTTCGCCGGCTTTTTTTCCCAGATTCCCAACAAATAAACTACCGCCAACGGGAATCTACCTCCCGTCGTCTCAAAACAAAATCCCCTTCCATTTCCGCTATCGTCGATTCCCCAGACTCACACATCACCCGGATCACCGTGAAGGCAGCGCACCAGCGCAACATTCCCTTCTAGTAACTGCCAACGGCCCAGCACCGGTCGGAGTTCCACACCGGCTGTTGGACCGGTGGTTGGGTCGGAGCAAACGGATGAAGGGCCAAGTCCGGTGAAGTCCCCGGCCTCAAGCCTTCTTGGTTGGTAGGCTGGGGGGGCTGCGGATTCGTCGTTTGGAAGCTGTCTAGCGGGATCATTTGTTCCCTCTCGACTGGTCTCGGCACCGGTGTAGACCTGTTCGACGCCAGAGCTAGGGAAGTTTCCCTCGGATTGTAGAGAGCTGGGGGGATTCCCGTGTCCGACGGCAAGGTTTCCTCCTGGGGGAATTGAAGAAAATCCTCTCCTAGCGGAGGCAAAGCTGATTCTAGCTCTTCGAAGCCTCTCCTTGGCGGCGGGGCTGAGTTGGTATCGGAGTCTCTGCTCTGCTGAGAGGTCTCTTCCATTTCTAAGATGGGGAGGCATTTTATGTAGGATTTATTATTAGTTTTTTGTGTTTTTATATTTTATTTATTCAGAATAAAAGAAGTAAGGAAATAAAAAAGTAATAAAAATACCTGAAGCTCTAGCTTTAGCGGAAAGTCTGCGGCTTTTGCGCGTAGTAGAAGAGATTTTTTTCTTCTTTTCCTTAGCTTTGGTCTTAGCTGGAGGTTCAGAAGTCCAGTCGGCTATGTTGACAGCGGCGGTGACCTTTTTTCGACCGACTTTTGGGTATGTAGTAGTAGCAATGGGCGTCCACGACGTGCTACTAATCAAGTTACCGTTTTGCGGAGTAGCTATAATCCTATTTTCGTAGTCTTCTTCCTCTGCGCTATCCTACGGCGTTAGGAAAAAATTTACGGTCACTATTGGCAATTATGCTTCGGAAGGAGAGGAATCTTTTGAGCATACTCCGATTTTCGATATCTCTTCTTGATTCGACGGTACAGGGGAATCAATGGAGGATAAGTCGGACGAAGGAATAAAAAGGCCCGCAGAGGAGTCGCAATTCTGCACTTTCACGAGTAGAAGAGACGTAAAAAAAATTTTCAAGGGTTCAGTTAGGGATTTAACCAATATACACTTCAAGGATAATTAAATTTCCCAAAAAAAATACTCAAAGTTTGAGGTTGGGAAAATCATTGAAAAAAAATCACTCGGTGCTGAAAAAAAATGCAAACTGAGCGTGCTCAGCCAAAAAAATAAAAATTTGTCAGACTGAGTAAAAAACAATGGGGCACATTTTTGGGGTGATTTTTTGGACGGGCCTGCACAAGGCCCGCATGGGCCCCTAACAGGCCCGTTGGGCCCATTGAAAAAGTAGTATTTGTTTGGAATTCTGATGCTCTGCTAAAATGTGAAATGGGTCAAACTGAATAACAAACATGGGGGTACATTTTTGGTGAGATTTTTTGGACGGGCCTGAATGAGGCCCACATGGCCCCCACAAAGCCCACTGGGCCCATTGAAAGAGTAGCCTTGGTTAAGAAAGCATATGCTCAGCTAAGAAATAAAATGTGTCAGACTGAGTAAAACCCCCAGGGGCACATTGTTGGGGAGGCTTTTTGGACGGGCCTACAGCAGGCCCGTATGGGCCAACAGGGTTCCAAGGAAAAGGAAAGGGCCTGGACATACATTCTGTGAGTGCACAAATGTAATACAGATGTCAGAAGCCCTTCAATATCTTCTGTTGATTAGTGGTCAATTGGTGCTGTTCTGAAACATCATATATGGGCATTCTTGACCAAGAATACTTCTGGGTTGGCCGAACCAGCTTTGGGTGGGCCCTGACGGGCCTGATGCAGGTCTGTCAATAAGCCCTCCCCAAAAGTGTGGCCCTATGCTTTTTACTCAGGTTGACACATTTTTGCTTCTTAGCTGAGCATAGGCATTCTTGACCAAGGCTACTCTTTCAATGGGCCCAGTGGGCTTTGTGGGGGCCATGTGGGCCTCATTCAGGCCCGTCCAAAAAATCTCCCCAAAAATGTACCCCCATGTTTTTTATTCAGTTTGGCCCATTTCACATTTTAGCAGAGCATTGGAATTCCAAACAAATACTACTTTTTCAATGGGCCCAACGGGCCTGTTAGGGGCCCATGCGGGCCTTGTGCAGGCCCGTCCAATAAATCACCCCAAAAATGTGCCCCATTGTTTTTTACTCAGTCTGACACATTTTTATCTTTTTGGCTGAGCACGCTCAGTTTGCATTTTTTTTCAGTACGGAGTGATTTTTTTTCAATGATTTTCCTAACCTCAAACTTTGAGTATTTTTTTTGGGAAATTTAATTATCCTTGAAGTGATAGAACCAATTTGAGATAATTTTGAGAGATTTTTAGCGTTAGTAGTATGTGTAGAAAGAATTTTTTCTTAATTTTTCGAATTTTTTAGAATTTTTTGTTTAATTTTTTCAGGATGATCAGTCCTTGGCTTTTTAAGCAGTCTAGAAGTATGGAAAAGGAGGATATTTCCCGATGAGGCCCCCAATTGTGAGCCTGAGCCTCTATAGTGGCTACAGGACACAAGAAAAGTGGGAGGCACTGGTTGTATTTCTTGGGATAAAGAACTACAATCAGAGAGAAGAGAGAAAGAGAAAGAAAGAGAAAGAGACAGAGAATATAATGATCTGGAGGGGGTCTATCTACTCCTTGTAGGAGAATCCTCAAAAGTCTACTTGAATCACCTGGAAAAGTGATAAGGACAGCTGTGCCAGACCAACAAGGGCTACAGCCTCCGCGCGCACCAAGGAGACGGTGGGGGGACACAGAATAGTAATACTAATCTGCTCTGATTTTTAGACTGAGTCTAGGATTAACAGAGTAACCTTTGATCTTGAGAATAGTAGAGGTGAAAGCAATAAAGAGGAGCAATCAGGAGGCACAGAGAATCACTCTGGATAATCAAGGTTCAAATGAAGAGTATACTTACTGTCAATATCCTAGGCGCCTGTGACGGTAGGAGTACTGGGAGCGTGGTATCCTCTTGTAAGGTGATCCTGGGTTATCTACGGGGTGGTTCTGGGTGGTCTGAAGTCTGTAGATCCTCCTCAGGCAAGGGGGATCCTGACTTCGAAAATTTTCACAGTTTGCTTATGTAATTACATATGTACATGTGGTTTGGCGCGCCTGGTAGCGCTGACACGTCACAACTGCGCATGCGCGCCACAACTCAAGGACTCAGGGAAGGAGTAGAGTTACAAAGAATTGGTGAGTTGTAACTAGGGTTAAAATTGCGTGAGGAAACAGAATATGAAGTCAGAATAAGGATATCTCTTAAGATGGAAAAGATATAAAGCAATTCATATGTAAAAGTAGATAAAAGGCAGACTTTGGGTCAGCTGTGATGACTCTAAGGCTGACAGTCAAGATCCAATTGTATCCCGCCTTATAACTCTCCGGCATCTTAATGAAGTCGGAGGACCATCGCTCAAACGGCATCACCGCAGGCAGAGGGACCTGAAGGCCTGTTTCCTGCGACGTGTGCGCACGTTCATGCACTTGGCACGGCGCACAAGTAGCAATATAACTTTTAACATCCTCGTAGCGCCTGGGCCACCAACCTCGACCACGCAGCACCTGTAAAGTGCAGTCACGGCCCCGGTGGCCTAAATCATCATGAACCACTCGAAGTAGATCGAACCGGTGTGCCAGTGGGATAAACGGTGAGCGTTCGAGCAGCCCGGGACGTCCCAGATAGATCAGGGTCTCATCATCCGGGTCATATTCAAAGAACTTCAAATTCTGCTCCGCCCTCATTACGAGTCCCTCAGGGACCCAAGCTGGAATCTCCCTTTTATCAATCAAGTAAGGGACTATCAGAGGCCAATCGGTCTCATCAAGGACGTCGCCAATATCATCTACGAGTGATAAATCACTCCGTCGGGACAGCGCTTCGGGAACAATGTTATCAGCGCCTTTCTTATAACGGATCTCAATGTCCATTTCGGCGAACTCCTCCAGCCAGCGGCAGAGCCGCTTGGACGGGAGCTTCTGGCATTTCAAATAAACCAGGGACGCATGATCGGTATACACGATGGTAGTGACAACAGCGCCATCTAAATAGACATGCCATTTCCGCCAAGCGTGGATAATGGCCAACAACTCCCGCTCCTGTGCCGGGTAGTTGAGCTTGCAGCTCTCAAAAGCAACTGGGTGCAGGCGCTCATCGTCGCCATATTGCAACAGTACCGCGCCAACAGCAAAGTCTGACGCGTCAGTCTCCATAATGAAGGCCTTAGCTGTATCCGGGGTAAGGAGGATTGGTGTAGACACCAGAGCCTCTTTGAGAAAAACAAACGCCGCGTCATGGACGGGCAACCACAAGATCTTCTCGCGTTTCTTTACGCCTCCAGCCGTCAGGCCATGAAGAGGGGTAGCAATTTTCGCGAAGTTTTTAACATAACGGCGGTAAAACCCGCACAAGCCTAAGAAAGCCCGGACGTCATAGACAGTCGTAGGGCGCGGCCAAGATTGAATACATTCAATCTTTTCTTTCATCGGCCGGATCGTGTTAAATCCAACAATGTGGCCTACATACTGCATTTCACGCAAGCCAAAGGAGCATTTAGCTCCAGAACATTTCAACTCCTCGTCCCGAAGGACTTGGAGAACCGTGCGCACATGCTCGAGGTGCTCGACCTCTGACCTAGAGTACACCAGGATATCATCCAAGTATACTTGGACGAAAACATCAATGAATTCCCTCAAGATGTGGGTCATCATACGCTGGAAAGTACTGGGCGCATTAACCAAACCAAAGGGCATTACAAGCCACTCGAAGTGACCGTATGTAGTCCCGAACGCAGTTTTGGGTACGTCATTAGGGGCTATCCTCATCTGATGGAACCCTTGCTGCAAATCAATCTTGGAAAAGAACCTCGCGCCGCGAAGCGCATCAAAACACTCTTGAATTACCGGCAGCGGGTGCCTGTCTTTTTTTGTGACAGCATTCACTTGCCGGTAATCAACACACAACCTTACCTTCCCGGAGGAACGATTTTTAACAAACACAATCGGTGAAGACCACGCCGACGTAGATGGCCGGATAAATCCGGCATCTTGAAGGCCATTAAGCCTCTCTTTCAGAGTACCCAGCAGGGCTGGCGACAGTTGTCGGACCGGCTGATAAATGGGCGCGGCCGTACCAGTATCAACAAGGTGCTCAATCACGCGTTTGCGTGTCGAGGCTTTAACAATGGGGGAAAGGAGGTCCGAGAACTCGGCTATTAGCGCACGAAGCTCTTCACCTAACTTCTCCTTCCCAAACACAGTGGGCAGGTCGGCCGGGCGTTCTTCACGCGGGCCTTCCACGCCCTCCGATTCCGTGAGCGCAAGCAGCTTTTCTGCTGCACCTTCCCAGATGCCACGGCGCCTAAAAAATTTGGGTAACAAAACTTCATCCTCGTCTGTCAGCGGCGCGAGGACTGTCTCCTGAATCAAGGAGATAGCGGGCAAGGAAGGCTGAAAAACGACAACATTACCGCCTGGCCCTTTAAGACGCCACGAGTTGTTTTCCCAATCCGTCGACGAAACGTGCGTCGCAATCCAATCACGACCAAGTATCACGTCGTAACTAGCTAACGGCGCGATCCTGCAAACACAAACGAAGTCCACTTCAGAAAAGGAGAAATGGACGTTAGCAAGCCGGTTATCTTTAATTTTATCACCAAAAGCGCCGGCAACGCAGAACGAAAAGGGTGAATGAAAGATAGGAAGAGAATGAGAAGATACGAATGAAGAAGACACGTAGGACGATCCTGCGCCCGTGTCAAGAAGAACCCTGGCCAAGCGTCCCTCAACCTCGTGTAGGAAGTCTACACAAATTGTGTTCGACTCAGCAGCCGCGGACGCGGCAGCTAGCGGAACAGAACTTAAACTATCATATACAACATCAGCGGCGTCCTCAGACGGCTCTGCTGAAGCGGCTGTCCCCACGCCTGGGGCATCAGCTGAACTCAACGATGCATCAAACTCAGGGGCGGGTCTTCCTCCCTGAGGCTCAATAGGAACTGCGACAAGAGATTGATTGCGAGATATAGGAGAAGGGGGGGAGGCGGTCACAGTAACTACAACGGATGTCAACGGGAGAGACGGTTCCACATCGACTAAGCTTTTTTCTTCCCCTTGTCAGTAGGGGGGTGGGCGGCTTCGTACGCCGCTTGGCGCTCCGTCTTGGGCTCCTTGCAGTCCGCAAGAAGTTGATCCTTCGACCGACAGTTGTAGCAATACAGCTTCTTCTTGCCAGCCTTGTTGCCGCCACCTTCGGTTCGACACTTGCCGGAACCGGAACCAGAACCTGCCGTCGAAGTCGAAGCTAAGGCGGCGTCGCCACGGTACGCACTATCGTACTCCATGGCCGTAACAACAACTTGATCCAAGTCCAACGGCGTGCGTTGAACCTGGCACCGGGTGATCTCTTCGAAAACCCGTTTCGCGAGCCCCTTCGTCAGACAATTGACGAAGCTGGTGATCGCATCGAAAGGATATCCGTGCGACTTCGCGCGGGACATCCAAGCACGCTACCTAGCGTAGAACGCTTGGAGGGTCTCGTTGGGGCCCTGCTTCAACGCGCCGAGCTCCCTAGCTAGTGCCGCTGGACTGGTACCTAGCGGGCTTAAACGAACCAACCAGTGCTTGAATTCGTCCCAATTCTTGGGGCGAGTTCCGGCGAGGGCGGCGTCGCAGTAATCATCTGAGGCCTTACCGCCCAAACGGAGGCCGCCGACCTTGTGCCATATGGCAGGGTGGGCGCTGCGATCATTGAGGTGTACCGCCAACCTGCTAAGCCAGGTCACGGCATCATCGCCCGGTTGCCCCTTGAACTTCGGGTGCTCTTCGGGCCAGTACTTGAGGACTTTCAACGGATCCTCCTCGTACACCGTCTTTAACGGCTCCGCGTCGACGGGCGGGGCTGGACCAAAGCGATTGGAATCCACCGGTTCCTTTTTTACAGGTCCGTCGAGATTCATCTGCCCAACATAATGGGTCAACATCTTAACAACGTCACTACTATTCGTTGTAGTGTGACTTACAGCATCGTTGTCGTATCCGATGAGATCCTCCTGGCATTGAGGGAGGTCTCGGTGGTTATCGTACCACAAACGCTCGGCTGGGTTCATCGCCTCGACCTCGCGTTTCGAGTATCGGACGCCATCCTGCGGGGGTTGAGGGACAACCTCGCCGCCAACGGTAGGAAGAGGTTGCTTCCCACCTGGGGGACTGTGACCAACAGGCATCTAATCGCGGACAGAAACAAAAACAAAAAGAAGGATTTCGACACGTCAGTGACTGTGAAGAAAAAACACCAGACGAATGCGCGCACAGCACGCCAAGCAGGACCCTGCCCCAGAGGACCAGTCGACAAGAGACTGGGAACTCCAACTGAGGCAACCGTGACCCAGACCAAACCAAAGAAATGTCTAATCTTACGTTTTTTTTTATTTGCCGAAGCGCGGAGAAAAGACTACGATTTAAAGGGTTGTTTGATTGGTATTATAGGGAAAGCGGTGCCAAAAGTGGAGTTGAAAAACGTCGGAACGTAAAAAGGAACTCGCTACCACTTGTAGTCGGGCAGGCTACAAGGCTATGGAAATGGGCCTGCGGCGGAGCAAAGCTACACGCGGCTAAATGACGAGGAAAAAAGACGTCTGGATTTCCAACAACAAAGGATGGATGGAGATAAAACAGACATACAAGAGAGGCCCTTTTATAAGGGCCGACAATAGAAAAGAAAACCAAACAACAAGAAGAAACCGGTGAATAGTAATTCAACGGTACAGACAATATGGGCGTGTACAGGTCACGCCTGGTCTGAGAAAGGAAGGAAGAAACGGAAACCCAACAACCCCTTGCGTGCAGTACGCAGGGGCTTCGGCACCTCTAACTCCTGGCTCGTGCGGAGCCGGAGCCGGAGCCGGAAAAACCTAACACGCGTACAGCGCGCCCCTAGTATGGGCGCCTGTCGCGTAGCCAATTGTAGCACGGCTACACTCCGACGTGACAACGGCGCAAGCGTAAAGAAACATACAACCACATTCACCAACGGTCACGTTGTCCCCTATAACCGTTTCCTTACCCTCATGTTTGAGTGCCATATCAACATTGAAATCCCTGTTAACACCACAGCAATCAAATATCTTTATAAGTACATCACAAAAGGTCACGACCGATCTTATATGGCCGTTGATGTGGCAAATGAAGTCCAGGCGTACATAGATGCAAGATATATTAGCCCACCCGAAGGTGAGACTCCTTTTTTCCTCTTGCGCGAACTTCACTGATACCAAATTCAGCTTGCTGGAGGCTATTCAAGTTTCCCTTATCAGATCGCTCGCCGGCCGTCACCTGGCTCGCCATCCACGACGCCGGAGAACACCTGGTTTATTTTGACTCTAATGAAGGAGCCGAAGGGCAGATCAAATCGGGAAAAGCTTCACAAACCACCCTCATCGGCTTCTTCAAATTGAATCAGAAAAATTCGATCGGAGCCGATGGCCGCGAGGCACCATCCCCCCTCTACGAAGAGATTCCGTCGTTTTTTTGGTGGGACAAACGCAAGAAAGCCTGGTTGCCTAGGGTCTCAAGAACAGATGCGGTCGGGAGAATTTACTCGGTATCTTTTCTCGCCGGAGAGAAGTTCTACTTGCGGGTCCTCCTTCTTCATCGCAAATCCCCTAAATCCCACAAAGACATCCGTACTGTGAATGGCCGAAGGGCGAAGAGCTATCAAGTTGCATGCAATTGGCTTGGTCTCCTGGTCGATGATTACTTATACGACCAGACCCTCCACGAAGCGGCCTCGGTCACGACCGGATACAAGCTCGCAGAAATGTATGCTATGATGTGCGTTCACTTACCTCCGTCGGACCCAAAACTCCTCTTCGAGAATCACTTCGAATCCTTCACAGACGATACGCCTCGCGTTGATATGTCAAACCGGTGCAGTCGGCCCTTTGATGTCTCCGAGCGGCGCGTTCTTGCGTTGTTTCGACTTCAATCAATCCTCAAAGAAATGGGTAACACTCTCGAAATGTGCGGAATCCAGATTAACCGGGCTGACAAACAAGCTTTAGCCAGATTGGAGTTCGAACGCGAAGGAGGCGAAGATGTCGCGCAAATGCATTTACGACTCCGTACGAGCAAGCAAAAATTCAATGTTGGTCATCGCAAGTTCTTCTCCACTGTTAGGAACTGTCTTGCCCGCCACAAAGGAGGAGTTTTTTACCTCGACGGTCCTGGGGGCACTGGAAAAACCTTTCTCCTGAACGCCATCATCGATTTTGCAGACACGAAAGGTTACCAAAGGATAATCACAGCTTCGTCCGGAGTTGCTGCCCTGCTATTGAAAGGCGGACAAACCGCCCATTCTGCTTTCAAAATCCCCATTGACATTGCAGAAGGCGCCGATTGTCCAATAGACGCCGACACCGCCTTTGCATACCAAATCACATCTTCAAAACTCATCATCTGGGATGAAGTTGTCACAATTCATAAGAATTGTATTGATGCTGTCAATCGTACACTTCAGCGCTTGAATGACTCAACGCTACCTTTTGGCGGGAAAGTCGTAATCTTCTCCGGCGACTTTCGTCAAATCCTCCCGGTCGTCAAATATAACGAATTTCCTCCTTCATACGCCGCAACCATCAAGTCATCAAGCTTATGGGGGAGTGTAACCCAATTTCGACTCCACGAAAATATGCGCCTCGCCGCAGCGTTGAGAGGGCAATCAAACAATAGCAATCGAATTTTCGCGAGAGCCCTGCTCAACCTTGGTGAGGGGAAGGATCAACCAACCGATTTTGGCGTACTTCCCCTTGACGGGATAAATCTTGAGTCGTTTGCCTCCACCGCCGAAATGAATGTGCGGTTGACAGAGTTTGTGTACGCCGACCTTCACTCAATTGACCACAGTAATCCATCACAGATTGTCTCCTACTTAAACGGCCGATGCATTCTGGCACCATTGAACCGCGACGTCAAACTGCTCAACGCAACCATCATGGCGACATTGCCAGGCGAGTCAATCGATCTTAAATCTATTGACACACCGGATCCTGACGGTTGCGACAGTCTCCCAGAAGAATGTCTCAACAAGATATCAGTTTCTGGTTTGCCTGAACATATGATTACGCTTAAGGAAGGCATGCCCGTGGTTGTCACCCGCAACATGAACATCAATGGCGGAATTTGCAATGGGACACGTATGCTTGTCCTCGGTTTTAGCCATGTCTACATCAAAGGCGAGTTAATGACGGGTCCTTTCCAAGGCAGACAGATAATGTTACCACGAGTTAAACTGCACAACAAAGGTTCACCACGCTCTGGACTCAGCTTTTTTCGCTACCAGTTCCCTGTCACCCCTGCATACGCTATGTCTATAAACAAGTCGCAGGGTCAAACGTTTTCACGAGTCGGCATCTTTTTAAGTACCGACGTATTCTCACATGGACAACTTTACGTTGCACTCTCGCGCGTGTCTAACGTTGAAAATCTCTTGGTAGTCAAGCCTCAAGAACGCACTGGTGTTGTAAATGTTGTTCACCGCGATATTTTCACTGGTGATGTGAGTTATTCGTGCTTCACCTTAGGCTTGACCGGAACTGACTTTTCGCAATTAGGGAAACGAGAATAATGACTGAACTTTTGCCAAAGGATTCTCGAATAGAAGGTCTCGACAGACGCAATTAGTTTATGTCTTAATTTGTTTTTGATTGAGTTAAATTTTGATACTTCGGAAGTCAAGATGAGGAAAGCTTCCTCCTCAACTCGTTCTACTCGGCCTTTGGGACCAGGTCTTTGCAATTGTCAATAACTTTGTGTGGCTAAGTGCTGAGGGAAACCAAAAATATCCTGTGGCTCATTTTAGACCTGTCCCGTTGAAACCCCATGAGAAGCTGTGCAATAACTTTGAAGCAAGAAGATTGACCCCTGAAAGAGCGCATAAAACTGCAGTACACAATGAGATGTGGTCGCATGCAGTGTTGGAACCCTTGCGAGTCACAATTCGACACCAAGTGGAAACATCAGCGTGTTGGTAAGCCTTATGGAGTCTGATGTCAATTTGAAAGCCCACCCTTGGCCGCTCCTCCCATTTGTTTACTCTCATCTATTCTTACCCGTTTGATTTCCCGGCAAAATTATAACCGCTATGAGTAGCTGAAGTCTCAGGCTGTCCTTCACTCAAAGTTTAATATGTTCTCCCCTGATATTCTGTTACTAACAAGCCATTGTGGTTTGACCGTTCTCCTGCCTTGATAAAGTTGATATTAACCAGCCAGTCAATAATCATGTCGAACTGCCTATTTGAGACATGACATGCGTCATACGTTGCGCCGCAGTTCACATTGCAGTCACAGGCAAATATCAAGTAGAGTTACAGCTAGAGACTGCAGTTCTGTTCGCCAAATTTGACGCCCCAATTTCAACAGAATGGCGGGAACGAAATCGCCTCGGCGGCTGAGATTAATCACGATTAATACGCCAAAAGGTCAAGAAGTTCAGATCTTTGTTGAAGAGCTCAAGGCGAAGTATGACTTCAAATTAATACATCAGGTCTGCGATGTGCGTAAAGGCTTCCAGAAATCTGAAGAATTTCTCAAGCTTAACCCAAATGGTCAGCAACACACTCCAATCCAGCTGAACAATTGCTGAATTATTGTTTTCCTTCGACAGGAAAAATCCCGGTCCTAATCGATAACAATCACAATGCGTTAAACATAAGCGGACATCCATTTTGCATTATGGAGTCGCCGGCCATTGTAGATGTGAGTGGATCGCTGACTCCTAAATTATAAATTACTGAACCGTATGAGTCGTCCTTATGTCAAAAGTACCTCTCGGTCCGGATAGACAAGAAGAGATTATTCAGTTTCACTCACCCTCTAGAAAGATGCGAAATGGAGCAATGGATCACTTGGGGCATATCTGAGCTAGGTTACATGACTGATGAATGCATCCATTTCTTACGTGAGGGGTGAAACTTGACTGCATGATGAGATGTAAAAACTTACGAGATTTGCTGTACAAATATAGGGTACGCGCCACAGGGTCAGGGGAAAGTAATCGAGCATCACACAAGAAACCTACTCGTCGCTTATCACGCATTGGAACGCCACTTGAGTGGTCCCCCGCCTCTCGCGGCACAAGACTACATTGCAGGGTGTGGGAAAGGGACATATTCTA
The DNA here is from genome assembly GCF_026914185.1 of Puccinia triticina. Lineage (NCBI taxonomy): Eukaryota > Fungi > Basidiomycota > Pucciniomycetes > Pucciniales > Pucciniaceae > Puccinia > Puccinia triticina. Next base: position 342,527 of record NC_070569.1, read on the forward strand.
TTGCTGATATGGTTACATGGCCGTAAGTTGGCGATCAAGGAATTATTAACATTGATGCTATCATGACGGGAATATTGTACTTAATTACTAGGTCGATTAATGTCAATCATTTATGCGGACTTGAGGCCTCAACTCTCGATGACTTACCACATGTTAAGGCTTGGTTTGTTAGAATTGGTTCAAGACGCCAAGTTATCAGTGGGTCCTCAAGCAAATACGAGTACGTAGGCCCACGGCTCGTTGCGAGAATACACCAACATTATATTGAAGGCTCCTTTGGCTTTCAGGACAGCACTTTGAAGGCGCAGAACCAAGCAGAAAGTTAAAACTACAACGGTCCCAGGCCGTGATTTATCTTCAATTAGCTGTGTGATATCTGATCAGGAATCATGTTGTCAACGTCTTGCAGTTGAGACCACAACATCAAGTGTGACACGTTTTGAAGTGATGATAACAATTAATGGCTTCCGGTACTCGGGTAGATTAGATTGGGTATCATTTCGTGTGGTCCTCTCCGCGCAAGTGGCGAGAACAAATTTATGTGGAATTGAAGTGACAAAATAAATATGTGTAGGGCTCCAGGATAAAAGAATTCCAGAAAAAATTGGCACTGTGATAATGCGGCGGCAAGTGACATGTGAATGCATCCAGTTTAGAGGGACAAGGCATAGTTGATATAAACCCTTGCTTTGCTGCAGGTTTGTTGATTGCGGTTTGTTTGCAGGTAATAGAATCTAATTGAGGTTCTGTTATGTTCGTTGTTCCCAAGATTCTACTGTCGCAGGGTTTGGTCGCGCCGCCATGACAACTGGTCTGGTCGACGAGTGGAGATTCGCAATTGCACGTAATACATAGGATACTAACTGTGTGATGCATGGTTCCAGGGAATTTGTGCAAGGGATAAATGGTGACGCGGCCGGGCCGGTTTGGTTAGTGGTGAAGTTGCCTGTGCTTAAGCGTGGTGATAGCTGGACACATTGAAAGCACGGCCAGAGGGCAAGGAAGCTGTATGGTAAGCAATTCTAGCACAGGATAATTGAGTTGCGCTACGACGGTAGGCGTGTGTCTGTAGACGTTTGACTGGGCCAGTCGAGTGGAGCATTCGGTTAGAAAGGCTTACCGCGTGACAAATGTTACAAAGTTGAGAATTAGATTATAAATAGAGCTCGATTTGTCAGTTATTTTAAGAATATAGGAGCAAATCTGCAAAACGGGCCAGTCAACGAATGACATGAACACTAATCTTCAATTCAAAACAAGCGCTTTTCGTATTGGTTCGGAATGCGAGGTGGATTGGCTTCATTTTGAAGTGGGGTGCAGGCTTGGAAAAAAAGTAGGTTACTTTAATGGATCTGAAACCTGTTGCTTACTTTTTGCTCAGTTTGAATGCATAGGCGACAACGGGAGCGACTTTAACCATTATATATTGAAGAAACAACAATATATAGGTTTCGCCGATGATCCGCGCGTAGATGGCGATGGACAGTCAAAGCCGATTGTCCTGGTGGCTCCAAGCCTAGCTGACCTCGGGCACGACCTTAATTCCGGCAATTGGTATGTCATTAAAGGTAATATTGAACGTAACTTTTTTGGCGAGACCCAATGGGTCTTCAATCCGCTCCTTGCAAAAAGGACCGGCCAATTGGAATTGGCGTTTTCTGCGAGGCCGTTGGTGGTGACAGGATGCGGCAAGTTGAAGTTAGTCAAAAACTTTTGGGACTGCGAGGACAAAAGGATTATTGAGCACGAGGTGGTGGTGTCTCACTATGTTGGGGTGAGCTTGAATTTTAACAGTTGTATGGAGTAATAACTGATGGGATTTACTTAGGATCTTGGGCTCTGCGTTGATGTGAGAGTGATTGTCAAGCCGGCAGACATGCCCCTTGAACTCATCGAATCATATCTCCCAGGCCAGCGCGTATTCTTTTTGGGTCAACATGTGAGCGGGAGCGGCGAGGGGGGTGTAATTAAAGTGAAGGTAAGCATGAGGGTTTTTGATTGTTTAGAGTTAGCTAAGTGGCTCATGTAATTTTCTCCAGGCCTTTTAGACACTTGCCTGTTCGCCATTCTGCGATTATTCCGCTAACTGTCAAGATCTCCGCGAGCGTGTCATACCAAATTGTTATTCTTGTGTTGGATGGAATTTTTGATTGTACAAAGGAATGATGAGGCCAAATATGGTTTGCCGTGGCTTCTTGGAGTGTGATAATCTTGAGGTTGAGTTCCCGGCCGGAATGTGAGGAGCACAAGAATTTTTTGGGAATGGTAAGTGGTTTGACAGTAAGTGGGTTCAGGTGAAGGAAGCGAAGATAGCTTCTGTGGCGGGTGGGGCTGCGGGCCTGGACCCGGCTCCCGTGCCCCTGCGGCGGCGTAGCTGCTTTCAACTCTAGTCACTTGATTAAAACTTGCCAAGTTTAGCTTGGTGGGTCTTGTTATCCAATAGTATAGAAGGGCAGAGTTTGCACCTCCATCATCCCCTTCTCCATTCAGCAAAAGGGTTTCACAACCACTTTTGAGTCTTACAACAGCATCGGTATGTTTACTGGTTTAATTTTCTTAGCGACAGTCTTATACTTTGTATTACAGCTATATTCTTGTTGATTACCCCAAAACTTGTCTAGTTTTGTCAGTAGAAGTCCTGGGTCTAATCTAAAAAATCCCGAGTCACTGGATTTTGCGGTAGAACAGTTTTGAATTTCTGATTCTTAGGTGTAAGTATTGGAATTAAATACATCTGGCCCTTTTTGTCCATTATTGCCAATGACCCGCCTCCGGTGTCGTAATATTTAATTGTTGCCATTACATCAACTAAGAAAGGTCTTCCAAGAATAAAATGTAAGGCGCCGCGCGCTACCCAGAAATGGACTGTTTGAGGAAGTTTCCCAATAGTCACTTCAACTCCCTCCACAACTCCTATAATCCCGGTGTGATGGCCGCCAATTCATTTCAGATTCATTTTTTTTTTCCGTGACTAATAGCCCAATTTGCTGCGCTAAACTTTCTGGAATCAGATTAACCATGGATCCGGTATCCAAAAGTGCTTCTTCATAAATTTGATTTATGTTAAGTCGAATATAACCCAAGGGACAGGAGTAATGGGCCGTGAGTAATTCATCAGACTCCTCCAGTTCAGCATGATTTGCTAAATTAGATCCCTCATTTGGTACACGCCGATTATAAATTTTCTTTTTAAATATATCTACAACTCCATTTGATATAGCAAAAAGTTTGCCATAACTCAGAGTCATGCATCCTTCAGTTAACATTTGTTTAGCGGTTTCTTCTTCTTCCCCCGGGAATTCTTTGGCTCAAGTCCGCTCTAAGTGAGTTTTCTTGACAGGCTTTTCTTTCTCAGATTCTACCGGTTCAGGCTCTTCAAATCTAACTTTAGTTGCACCAGATTTAGGTTTAATTGGCTCTTTAGATTTCTGAGTCGTTGCTTTTTGAAGCAAATCCTCGACATCTACATCCATAACCGCGTCTTTCGCGCTCTTTGACAGGTTCCCAGCCCCCGAATTTTCCGGTTCCTTCTCCGACCGAGTCCGTTTGCCAATATCCACATCGTACGTTGCCCTTTCCTCTGGTTTGCATTCCTCAAGCTGACCAAAAGAAGAATTCACCAATTTTTCTGTAGATTCCTTATATCTATCAACTACTTCCTTAATAGGCCGTCTAGTATTCCATGGAATACGCGTACCATCGGGTAAATAGTAATCTCTTTCCTCTTTCTTAACTTGTCCGTTAGATTCATCATTAACAAAAAACGCTACAGTTATTACTTGCGTGAGTTTCTTGAAAACAGTACTAACATCTGAAATCTGGTTATCTGTACGGCGCGTTTGCTGGAGCAGAGCCTGACGCCATATGAGGTGGAGTCATCTTCCCGGCAGTCAATGCAACGAGCTGTTTAGTTATCTCCTGAATATGTTTCTCTAGAGGATTTGGCACAGGTTTTTCTACGACGCGCTCGACCATCCGCTTGACTTTAGGTTTGGTTTCAGGAGTTTGAAAAGGTTTGGAAGAGTTTTCTTGCGCCTTATCCTCATTAGTGAGATCTTCCCACTCAAATGGCGTCAAGGCCACAATCAGGCCTTCGAATTCAGGTTGCTCGCGTGGTGAGTCTTCTTTTTGAAATCTTCTTTGATTCCCGAAGTCGCTGCCAGCTGACCAAGCAGTTGCAGTGATACCTTGCCACCCTTGCTTGCCTCCGGCGCCTTTGGGACCCGAAATCCCTCGGATTTTGGCATTAAAAGAATATCGTTCTGGTGAGTTCAATTTTTGCACCGATCTGCTTTCAAAGCTGAAAGAAACATCTTTTTTTGCACCCAGCCTTAACAGCTAAATTGACAATACCCCTCCGAAGTGTTGAAACCTCTGCTTCGTCAACGCTGCGGCCAAAAAGGGCGGAGTAAACACCCTCACGGAATTTAAAATATTTAAAACTAAGTTTGAAACTATTATGCACTATTTGGTCTGTATGGGTTACAACAAAAGTCTTGAAGAATTCCGCAAACTGCTCTTGGAGGCGCTTAGTCAACAGTTAGGGAAATCTGTTGTGCGGGAGCTAGTTTGATTTGGGCAAATGAAATTGACAAAAGATGGCGTAAAAGTCTTGCCCAAAACCAATGTTCTGTTAAGTTATATTCAGAAAGAGGTGGAATCAGTGTCTGTGTTGGAAAGACAAGATTTATTGAATGAGGATAAGGCGCAAGAAAACTCTTCCAAACCTTTTCAAACTCCTGAAACCAAACCTAAAGTCAAGCGGATGGTCAAGCGCGTCGTAGAAAAACCTGTGCCAAATCCTCTAGAGAAACATATTCAGGAGATAACTAAACAGCTCGTTGCATTGACTGCCGGGAAGATGACTCCACCTCATATGGCGTCAGGCTCTGCTCCAGCAAACGCGCCGTACAGATAACCAGATTTCAGATGTTAGTACTGTTTTCAAGAAACTCACGCAAGTAATAACTGTAGCGTTTTTTGTTAATGATGAATCTAACGGACAAGTTAAGAAAGAGGAAAGAGATTACTATTTATCCGATGGTACGCGTATTCCATGGAATACTAGACGGCCTATTAAGGAAGTAGTTGATAGATATAAGGAATCTACAGAAAAATTGGTGACTTCTTCTTTTGGTCAGCTTGAGGAATGCAAACCAGAGGAAAGGGCGACGTACGATGTGGATATTGGCAAACGGACTCGGTCCTAGCTTAACAAAGCCTCTCGAGTGGAGGGTCCGGGGGACCCCGCCCGGAGGGCTCTCCGCAGGAGAGGCTTATGAGTTATGTCTTGATTTAAGCAGGAGCAGAAAGGATCTGCTACACTAAAAATCCCAACCAATATAGAAAAACTGAATACACAGAGTTGTAGGTTCTGATCTTGCAAGGAATTCGAGCCACTCATCTATCTTGTAGCCAGAAAAACAACTCCTGGAGTCCCAAACAAGTGGAGCCTCATTTGGAAGACTTGTGAATTTTTGATCTTTTGAAAAGGTCAACAGATTGGGATAGAGAAAATCTGGTTAGACCAAATTGTAGAGAAAGAAAAGTAGCATAGGGTACAGATAGTGTCAGACACTGAGACACTAAGTCCATGTGTCTACAATGCAGAGTATATGTCTTATAGCCTAACACCACCTGCAAATGGGTGTGGTTTTCTCCGCAGCCACACCCAGTGGTTTTCCAACTGAACTCGCGCGGCCCCCGGGAACCATCATTCGGGGTAAACATAACTCGCCCGGGCCGGTCATCTGGCTGGTCACATGACGACCAGCCAAGTTGTACAGCTTGATGAACGGCGAGCCGCGGGTCATCAGGACGCACCGATGACCGGACACCTGGGCGGTCATCAAGGTATACATGCCTCGATGACTGGTCAGACGGCTGGTCGTCAAGGCAGACAGCTCGATGACTGGAGCCAGCCGGTCATCAAGACGGTAGACACTCAATGACCGGCCATCTAATTGGTCATTAAGGCACAGATACAACTCAATCACCGGCCAGCTGGCTGGTCATCGAGGTGTCCTTGATGTCAAGGTACATGTACCTTGATGACCAGCCATCTGAGCAGTCATCGAGGTATACACCTCAATGACCGGCCAACTGGCTGGCCATCAACATATGTACCTCGATGACCAGCCAGCCGGCTGGTCTTCAAGGTATGAATGTACCTTGATGAACCGACCCGAGCTGGCCGGTCATCAAGGTGTATGCCTTAATGGCCGGTTGGCTCCGGTCATCAATGATCAAGGCCTTGATGACCGGCCGGCTCCGGTCATCAATGATCCAGCCTTGATGACAGGGATGATCAAGGTGTATGCCTTGACGACCGGCCTGCTCCGGTCATCAAGGTGCCTGTATACCTCAACGACCAGCCAGCTGACCGGTCATCGAGGTACAATTTTGATGGCCAGCCAGTTGGCCGGTCATTGAGGTGTATACCTTGATGACTGGTCAGACGGCTGGCCATCAAGGTATACATGTACCTCGATGACCGGAGCCAGCCGGTCATCAAGGACACTTCAATGACCAGCCAGCTGGCCGGTCTGAGGTGATCGAGGTGTATCCTTGATGACCGGTCATTGATCAGTGTCTGCCTTCTTGATGACCGGCCGGCTCCGGTCATCGAGCTGTCTGCCTTGATGACCAGCCATCTGACCAGTCATTGAGGCATGCATAGCTCGATGACCGGCCAGCTGTCCGGTCATCGGTGTGTCCTGATGACCCGCGGCTGTCCGGTCATTGGTGTGTCCTGATGACCCGCGGATCGCCGGTCATCAAGTTGCACAACTTGGCTGGTCGTCATTTGACCAGCCAGATGAACGGCCCGGGTGAGTTATGTGTATCATCACCCCGAATGATGGTTTCTGGGGGCCGCACGAGTTTTCCGGGGGCCGCGCGAGTTCCGAGGGAAAACCACTGGCTGTGGCTGCGGAGAAAACCACACCCGTTTGCAGGTGGTGTAATGGTTAAAGACTTCTTTAATGATTGACTCATGTACATAAATTCAAGAGTTCAATTCCCTGTCATTACATGAATTATGTACCTTTTATTTCAATGTACTATTATTATGTATTTAGTACCTATTTCACACTCTTTTGAGTATGTCATTAATCTTATTTCACATTGATTACATATCTGTTTATACAGAGAGAGATAATCTTATCTCTCTGTGTATTTATCCTGATTAAGCTTAATATATTTACAAATAGGGTGATTACATACATATTTATGTAAATCCCCTTCTGAATTCCATGTTCACTCCTCCTTGGAGTTAAGGATCCCTCAGGACCTTGACTCGAAGGAGGGAGCTGATCCTGTAATATAAAAGGGGGGATCTTTCCCCTGGAGAGATTTCCCCCCAAGATTATTACAAATACAAACCCGCCAACCTTACTATAAAACAATAGTGAGTGGGGTTTTCAATAATCAACTAACCCTATCTTTTCCTTTACAGCTCCTTCGACCTCAACTTGTGTAATTTCTAGGTACAGGTGATTGTTATCACACCTGTAACCTAGAAAATAACCTCTCTTTTGTTTGAAGCTACGGCGCCTGGCTTGAGTCATTGCCGCGTCCCCTTAATTTTGTAAGGGAGCTAGCCCCTCCGCTATTCAGCGTCGAGGTGTGGTTTATTCCCACTGGCTGTAATAGCTATAGTGCGGCCCTGTTTTCGCTGGCCGCTGCCCAAGCCGCTACAGCACGTAATCCAAAACCCATCAGCCCCTCGTCACAGAAGAGACGGGAGCTGACAGATAGGGCATATTGGTGGAGAGGCTGGGGGAGGAGCTATAAATTTTTTAAAAACCTCTCAGCCAAATGAACTTTCTGATCCCGCGTAAAATTTGGGATAATGCGCAAGTCCCTCCCTGCGGGAGGGGCGGCTTCGCCGCCAGCCACAGCGCTCCCACCAGGGGGGACTTGTGTTAAGTTAGGACTCGGTCGGAGAAGGAACCGGAAAATTTGGGGGATGGGAACCTGTCAAAGAGCGCGAAAGACGCGGTTATGGATGTAGATGTCGAGGATTTGCTTCAAAAAGCAACGACTCAGAAATCTAAAGAGCCAATTAAACCTAAATCTGGTGCAACTAAAGTTAGATTTGAAGAGCCTGAACCGGTAGAATCTGAGAAAGAAAAGCCTGTCAAGAAAACTCACTTAGAGCGGACTTGAGCCAAAGAATTCCCGGGGGAAGAAGAAGAAACCGCTAAACAAATGTTAACTGAAGGATGCATGACTCTGAGTTATGGCAAACTTTTTGCTATATCAAATGGAGTCGTAGATATATTTAAAAAGAAAATTTATAATCGGCGTGTACCAAATGAGGGATCTAATTTAGCAAATCATGCTGAACTGGAGGAGTCTGATGAATTACTCACGGCCCATTACTCCTGTCCCTTGGGTTATATTCGACTTAACATAAATCAAATTTATGAAGAAGCACTTTTGGATACCGGATCCATGGTTAATCTGATTCCAGAAAGTTTAGCGCAGCAAATTGGGCTATTAGTCACGGAAAAAAAAAATGAATCTGAAATGAATTGGCGGCCATCACACCGGGATTATAGGAGTTGTGGAGGGAGTTGAAGTGACTATTGGGAAACTTCCTCAAACAGTCCATTTCTGGGTAGCGCGCGGCGCCTTACATTTTATTCTTGGAAGACCTTTCTTAGTTGATGTAATGGCAACAATTAAATATTACGACACCGGAGGCGGGTCATTGGCAATAATGGACAAAAAGGGCCAGATGTATTTAATTCCAATACTTACACCTAAGAATCAGAAATTCAAAACTGTTCTACCGCAAAATCCAGTGACTGGGGATTTTTTAGATTAGACCCAGGACTTCTACTGACAAAACTAGACAAGTTTTGGGGTAATCAACAAGAATATAGCTGTAATACAAAGTATAAGACTGTCGCTAAGAAAATTAAACCAGTAAACATACCAATGCCGTTGTAAGACTCAAAAGTGGTTGTGAAACCCTTTTGCTGAATGGAGAAGGGGATGATGGAGGTGCAAACTCTGCCCTTCTATACTATTGGATAACAAGACCCACCAAGCTAAACTTGGCAAGTTTTAATCAAGTGATAGGTCTGGTCTAGTTCCAGATGAAGTTGTTCGACGACAGGTATGTGAGAGTTGAGAGTGAGTTCAGTGGTTATTTGTAAATATGAGGGTTGTGGTGAGGTATAGATGTGATGGTAAGTGTGAAGGTGGTATGTAAATAACGGGGGAGTACTGAGCTGAGGGAAAAACAACTGGGGGGGAGAGAGCTCCTTATATAGACAAATGTGAGGAATTTTAGCTACAAGGGGGACCCTGGATGAGGGATTTTAGCTGGTGGGCTGCGTAAAAGTGGTGTCAGAAGATGCTAAATACAGGCAAAAAGTGGGGTGAGAAATGAAACATGCTGTCATACTAATGCAAGGAGTGCATAAACAAAGCGGGGAAATGTCAAATACAGGGGTACTTCATGCAAGGGGTGCATGAGTGGTGTCAGACTAATTCAAGGAGTGCAGAAATGGGGTCAGAAGACTGCATGCAGCTGCAAGGGGTGCATAAATGAGGCGGGGACATGTCAAATGCAGAAGAAATGGGGTTGGTCCCCTGCATAAGCAGTGGAGATAAGAGGGATGGAAAAGAGTATGTGTTTGGCTGGGTCTGAGTATGCATGTACTTGGGAAAGGTGACTTGAGGGGTGTGACAGGTTGATGACTGGGGCTGGCCATGTCCAAGAGGGTCCAAGAGGGTGTAACTTCCAATCCAGCGGGGTTCCAGTGACACTTCCAGTGGTGAATAGGGGTAAAATCGGCCCTAGAATCCCTTTCTGAGGTCCATTTGGTGGTATCTTGAGGCGTATTGTGAGTAATTATGTAGTATAGAAAAGGGGCAGGCTAAATCCACACCAAAAAATTACTTCATCCACTCCAAAAATGGAGTGAACATTTGTGAGCCTGAGTCTCTATAGTGACAGCAGGACACAAGAAATGGGGGACAACAGTTTGATTTCTTGGGATAAAGAAAATACAACTGTAAGAGAAAAAGAGAAAGAGAGAGAAAGAAACCAAGCAGGATAAGATAGAAGAGAAGTACTAGGTTATTCTAGTGGGAATGCACGTCCACTGGCAATGCTACTCTTCAGAAGAGTGCTGCTAATCTGTGCTAGAAGTGCTACAGCTTCCTCTCAGGAGGGTATCTGGATTAGATAAGTTTAATCCAGCCACAGTTTTTTAGACTTCTCTCTGGACAGTCAAGGTTCTTAATGGGAAACCTGAGGGACAGCCCTGCAACCTAGATTTTGAGGCAAAGGCCAAGTGATTATAAGGGACAGCCCTGTGATCAAGATAGAGGCAAAGGCCTGTAGAATTGAAGGGACAGCCCTGTGATCAAGGAGGAGGCAAAGCAAGAAGAAAAGGCAGATCAAACAAGACACAGAGTTGTACCTCTGAGATAATCAAGGTTCAGTGAAAGAGGTTACTTACTGTCAATATCCTAGGCGCCTGTGACGGTAGGTATACTGGGAGTAGAGTAGGCTCTTTGGTGGTGATCCTGGGGTTATCTGGGTGGTGGTTCTGGTGTGCTGAAGTCTGTGGATCCGCCTCAGGCAAGGGGGATTCTGACTACGAAAATTTTCACAGTTTGCTTATGTAATTTACATATGTACATGTGGTTTGGCGCGCCAGGTAGTGCTGACACGTCACAACTGCGCAAGCGCGCTACAACTCAGTAACTCAGGGAAGGAGTATAGTTACAATGAATTGATAAGTTGTAACTAGGGTCAAAATTGCATGAGGAAACAGAATCTGAAGTCAAAACAAGGTTATCTCTTAAGATGAAAAAGATATAAAGTAATTTATATGTAACAAAGGTAGAACAGGCAGCTTTTAGGTCAGCTGTGATGACTCTAAGGCTGACAACATTAGTCCACTCCAACTTTCATTGGAGTGAACCATAGTCTACTCCAAATTTTGTTGGAGTGAACAAAATTACACTCCAAAAAAGCCTGTTTTTTGGAGTGTCACCATGATGCACTCCAAAAATTTTGGAGTAAACCGAATTCCACTCCAAAAATATTTTTTCCAAGCAATTTCTTTTTTTTTTTTTTTTTTTTTTTTTTTTTTGGAGTGCACAGATGTTCATTCCAAATTTATTGGAGTGGATTAAGGTTTCTCAAATTTAAAAAAAGGCAATTTTAAATCTGTACAATTAAAACTTGCATGTAACTTTGAAAAATGTATATTCCAAGTTCTTGGGGTGGAGTACCAGGAAAACTTTAGGGCAGTAGTAGGCAGGTGACATGAACCAACCAAATTTAATCCCCTTTAATTTATTTCTGGTTCATGTTTTAGTCATTGTAGAAACTGAAAACATTTTACATACATAATTTTTGATGTATTTTAAGTACACATATGATGCTGACATAAGTTTTCATTCCTCTTTAAGAACCCTGACTTATTTTACTGAAATACTGTTGAAAACCACTCCAATAAATTTGGAGTGAAAATCTGTGCACTCCAAAAAAATGAATCATTTTACCTTGGAGAAATTATTTTTGGAGTGGAATTGGGTTTACTCCAAAATTTTTGGAGTGCATTATGGGTACACTCCAGAAAACAGGCTTTTTTGGAGTGTAATTTTGTTCACTCCAACAAAATTTGGAGTAGACTATGGTTCACTCCAATGAAAGTTGGAGTGGACTACTGTTCACTCCATTTTTGGAGTGGATGTAGTAATTTTTTGGTGTGGATTTAGCCTGCCCCTAGAAAAACACTTTTGATTTTTCACTTTTCCGTCTACCACACCGTTATCTATCAATCCTCCACTTTCCAGGCCGCCTCTTTTGCGGGATCCTTGTAAAACACCGTTAACCCCAAATCCGCCTCTTTTTGAACCTACAGATAAAATTGCTGAAGAAAGATTAAAACTTATTAACTTTGGGCCTCCGGATTGGTTATCAGACAAAGAATGCAATTTATTTTGTAATGTTATCAAAATCTGAAAGAAAGTGCTAGCCTTCACGGAGTCAGATTGTAGAATACTCAAGCATCCTTACAGTAAACCATATGTAATACCAGTTATTCCGCACAATCCGTGGCAATTAAAACCCATACCAATTCCGGGACCTATTAAAGAAACATTTATTGAATTAATTTGAGAGCGGCTTTGAACCGGTCTTTATGAGCAATCATTTTCTAGTTATTCTAGTCACGTCTTTTGTGTCAAGAAGCAGGACGAAAATTATTGAATTGTACACGACTTACAATGGTTAAATAAAGTTACTATTCAAGATACAGGACTTCGGCCGTCAACGGAGGATCTAATTCAATCATTTCCGGGCCGTGCGTGCTATGGTTTAGGCAACATAATGGGCGGATATGATGAAAGAGAATTAGCGCCTGAATCCCAGCCATTAACTACATTTGAGACACCATTAGGGCGGTTTCAACTTACAAGATTACCTCAGAGCGCCACAAATTCCATTGCGGTTTATCAAGCCAAAATGATGTGGATTCTCCAACCGGAAATTCCACAGTACGTTGGTATTTTTATTGATGAAGGCGGCATTAAAGGACCGGAGTCAGATTATAATGGCGAAACATTAGAAGAAAATCCGAAAATTAGGTGTTTTATTTATGAGTATGCGGTAACTTTAGAAAGAATATTATTCAGAATGGAAGAGGCGGGACTTACAATTTCAGCTAAAACAATTGCCGGCTGCGTACCAGCGTTGGATCTAGTTGGACACGTTGTATGTAAAGAAGGCCGGCGAATTTTGAAGAAGAAATTGAATAAAGGCAAAACCTGGCCAATTCCAAAGAATGTAACTGAAGTTAGAGGATTTTTAGGTGTATGTGTATATGTACAAATGTTCATAAAAGACTTTTCAAAAGTAGTGGCACCTCTTCGTAAACTTACTTGGAAGGACGCGGCTTGGGAATGGTCGACAGCTTGTCAGGAATTGTCAGCGCCAGTCTCTTATGTGACTTGGTGCTGATGGGATTTTGTTTGCGGTCCGCTGCGGTTATGTAGCGAAAGCAAGCTTAGTGGGTCACACTATAGCCTAAAGGCCAGTGGAAAGAAGTCCTACTCGACGCCGGAAGGCGGAGGGACTGGCACCCTTACATATGTAAGGGGACGCGGCAAAAATCAGCCAAGCGCCGTTGCGTATAAGGAGTAGCTCACTTATCTTCTGGGTTACAGGTGTGATAATAACACCTGTACCTAAGGGAAGGATACACAAAGAGAGGAGAGGAGCTGTAAGAGAAGAAGAAGGTTATTAGATTATGTAAAACACCACTCACTGTAATTTCAGTAAGGTACACGGGTTTGTATGGCAATAATCTTGGTGGGAGAATCTCTACAGGTAAGAGACCTCCTTTAATATTGCAGGGATCAGCTCCCTCCTTTGAGTCAAGGACCTGAGGGATCCTTAATTCCAAGGAGAGGAGTGATCACGGAATTCAGAAGGGGATTTACATAAAAATGTGTAATCAATGTGAAATAAGGTTAATTACATATTCAAAAGAGTGTGATATGTAGTAAATACATAATAATAGTACATTGGAATAAAAGGCACAGAATTAATGTAATGACAGGGAATTGAACTCTTGACTTCATGTACATGAGTCAATTATTAGAATGGTCTTTAACCATTAGGTTATAAGACATGTACTATGCATTTATGGTGTTCAAAGTTGGTTTGCATAATTTTATGCATGCATAAGTCATAAAATCATAAAATCTTTTTTGCAGGGGATATGACTGTCTGATTATGTAATACAAAATTTCCTCACCAAAATATTTTTATGATTTTATGATTTATGCATGCATAAAATTATGCAAACCAACTTTGAACACCATAATTGTAGACACATGGACTCACTGTCTCAGTGTCTGACAGGAATCCTTCAACGCGCTAAAGAGGATTGTTGGTAAAGATATCCAAGTTTGTTAAAGCCTCTGAATCACAAAACAAAACTTCAAGGGTTTCCCCTACAAATCTTCAAAAATCACAAAAAAAAATCAAGGGTTTCCCCTTTACAACCTCCAGGAAAAAAAGATGAGGGTTTTTCCCTTTACAAATGCCAAAATGAACAATATCACAACAACCAAAAACAGAGCAACAATCTGCACCCAGCCACCTAACATCAGCAAGCTGATGCACCGTGGCCCACCATCCATCCCTGTCTAGCAGGGTTAAAAAATGGTGAGAAGATGACCCCCAGCGCGCCGCATTGAAGGCATTATGCAAAGGGGGGTCAACGAGTGTAGCCCCTCAAACTGCACAAGTGCAACAGCGGAGGGGGTGAGGACAAACTGCACGCTGGAAGTAAAGCGGCAGAGGACGCCCTGGGGATTATCCAAACACAAAAGCACACCTTTTATATTCATCACCCAAGATCTACCATTGGCTAGCCCAATCTACATAGGCTTAATCTTCCGCCTTGACCAGCCTCAACCCGTGTCAGCAGCACTTGGCCTTGACAATGGCGCCACCGCCACGTCCCTATGACACCAGCACCACACCTGCCCCATGTCGCTATTGATACCAGGAAGACTCTTATTGGTGGGCCCGCAAACGATGGCAAACAGTCTTACAACCAGACCACATGTATTTTGTGTAGTGGGTTCTACTTGCAGGTTACTGTCTCGGATCAGGCTGAAAATTCAGCCACAACGTTGGCAAGGCAATCTGCCAATTCTGGTACGTTGCCTCTCCTCTGAGTCTCCTCCTCCGCGCGCGTGCCTGACACTGACAGCCTTGGCCCTTCTCTCTCTCTGTGTCTGGGTCCAGCTGACCGTACGCTCCCGAGCATCCCGTATCCTCCCCCTCACCGTACCACCGAGCATCTTCTGCCGCTGCCGCTGTTACCCTTGAAGCACAGCCGTTCTAAGGGCTCCAGCCAGCCCGACCTATCCCTCCATCAATGGAAGACAATCCTGATCTCATTAAGCCTAAAGAATGGTCATCCAGCACCAAAGCGCAGCCACTTCCACCCCTGACTCATCTCTTTCGGACACACAAACGCCCACTCAGCCTCCTCCCCTCTCTGGCCGAAAAAATCATACCCACGCCATTCTTCAAGTCCTCCAGAAGACCCCCTTAGTACATTTATTGGGAAGACCCAAACCATGATTTCCAAGCACACAAGCAGATACCATTCAAGCGCAAAAACAAAAAGTATGTCAAGGAGGAGGCCCACGCGGAGGTCAACAACACCGCCAGCAAGCAGGACAAGCCGACACTGCTCGAGCGGATGAAGTCCGAGAACCCAAGTCTGCACCCCATCTGGCCCAAGATCCTCCGCTCCCGCAACTCACTCACCCACAATATGGCCGCCAGGCAGCTTTCCCCTCATGGGAGAGGCTGCAACTTCGACCAGGCGGAGGGCCTTGGCAATTGACTCCAGAGATACAACACAGTGGTCGATCTGGCTTGGAAACCTGCAGCTCGCCTTTGGCGGCACGTTTGGCCAGCACGGCCACCATCGCCGGCAGGGCGCGACGATGACGGGCAGCAGCACGCTCAGCCGGCCCGCCAGCCTCGCCAAGCGCATCTCCATCTTCCTCCACCCGCACACTCACAGCCCTGCCGAGAAACCCAGTGAACCAGCGCCCTCTGAGCCTCCTCCTCCTACCCAGCCTTCCCCCAACTCCCCGCTAGTTGGAACTCTTGACCCCCAAATCAACTCTCAGGACAAAATCCAGGAAATCACATCCACCCATCACCACCCTTCTTCTCCTTTGCCGCCCTCTCCATGAGATATCTTGCCCCCTCTACTTTTCTTGACCAACCCTCCCACCATCCTTGACCTCCTCCTTCTGTCACTCTCTCCACTAACACCCTCACGAAGATCTTCTTTCTCACAACCCTTTTTCAATCGTTCTTTTGCTTCGTTTATGGGGTCGGTCGTTGTCCGTGCTGTGAATAATATATACGCTGCAACGGAAGCAACCCGGCCAGAAACGGACGACCAGCCATCAGGCCGGCGGCGGCACGCGCGGACCGAGACCAAAACGACAGGCCGGCACAGTATCAGCATTACGACCGCTATCAGCCCTCACAGTGCTCGACAACATCACAGGTTGGAAAACCCCGACTCGCTCGGTCTCTGTCTGGTGGCCTAGCTAATCCCTACATTCTGCACCCGATCACAGTCGCAGATGCATCTCAGCTCTGTGCAGCTAAACGGACCGATTGCGTCCTGGTAGTCGACGAGGACTAGCATCTACACAGGATCTTTACTGCCAAGGACCTGGCATTCAGGGTCAATCTTCCCATTCCGATCCGATTCAGCCCGTCAAAATGAGCTTTCTCCCCTATCTATTTGTCTCGCAGGTGATCGGAGATGGAATGGATCCCCACACGACCCCTGTCTCGGCGATCATGACCCGCGACCCGATGGTCACCATTGACACCACCTCGGCCACTGAAGCACTCACAAAAATGGTCACCAGAGGATTCAGGCACTTGGTATTCCACCCCATCTCTCACCAGGAAGAGAGAAAGACAAGAAAAATATAACGTGTTTCGGTCATCCAGCCGGTCTGTAACGATGAAGGAGACATGATCGGACTGTTGGATATCACCCAAGTATTCTACGAGTTGCTCAAGAAGCTCGAACGGGCCTGCTGCTCCTCGCAAAAGCTCTACGATCCAATTGAGGGGGTCCAGTCGGAGTTTAGCAACGGGATGCGCGGGGCGACGCCGGGGGCAGTGAACCCGCTGATGGTGTACGTTGAGGCGCTCCGGAACAAGATTTCCTCCCCCGATCTGGGCTTGATCCTCGATGCCCGGACGAGCGCGGCAACGGTGGGCGTGAAGACAAGCGTCAAGGACGCTGCCATCCTCATGCGCATACCACACCACCGCCGTCTGTGTGATGGAGAACGACGGCAGGTGGATCGCTGGGATCTTCACCAGCAAGGATATTGTCCTCCGCGTCATCGCCGCCGGGCTTGATGCCCGCACCTGCAGCGTTGTCCGGGTCATGACCCCTCACCCGAGACGGCCCTTCCAAGCCTGAGCATCCTCTGCGCAAAATGTGTCTCTCTCTCCGCCCTATAATCTGTCATTATTTTTGTTTGTGTTGTTGTTTCTGTGGTGTGGTGTGAGCGCTTCTGTGCTTTATGTACTATTTTGTGTCCTCTTTTGGCGCCGATCCCCCCCTCCAACCTTCCCACCTCCCAAAAAAGCACCCTTAATTCTCTCTTTGATCTTATTACATTTACTGCCGCTTTGTTATGCTCATTCCTCTTTTTTTTTGGTGATCAAGTGCCTGACACCGCACATTCCCCACATCTTTTTTCTCTCTCTATTTTATTTCTGGTAGTTTTCCTGTCATGATTCATTGCATGGACCGCGCGCATTAAAATTTATTGTGTCTTACTGTCACCATCACTTTTGGTAAAGGCTACCAAGGAATACACTTGAGGCGAGCCCCTTTGCGGGTGCATGAGGGGCCATGCTAGGACATATAGCTGGTTGATGGGGATGGCAAGGGGTCAGACAAATACCCTGAACTTGCAGCGGCGTAGCCGCCTTGGACTCTAGTTACTCTTAAAAAACTAGATTACGGAGAAAATGCAGGTAAAGTTAAATTATCAGTTGATTCAAGCGTCATTGCGGCGGTCACGGTTCTAACGCAGGAAGATGACAAAGATAAGGACAGACCTGTCTTATATGAATCCATAGTTTTCTCTAAGCGCGAGTCTAGTTATTCCCAATCAAAACTCGAGCTCTGTGGAGTATCTAAAATACTTAAGAAACTACAGACAGTATCATGGGGTCAACATTTCCAGTTACACGTTGACGCTAAGTGCTTAATTAGATTTCAAGAGAACTGGATTTACCGTTATGGAGTGCCAAAAACAGTCGTGGTAGATGGTGGATCTGAGTTTGGAGCTCAATTTCAAGAATCACTTAAAAAATTAGATATTGAAGTTAAAGTCACGACTCCATACTATCCTGAAGCTAACGGCATGGTGGAGCGCGGACATCAAGCGATAAAAGACACTTTAGTTAAAATTTGTGGTACAGAAGGCAAAAAGTGTTGCCTTCTTCTTCCGCTAGTACTCTTTGCGGATAGAATATTGACGAAGAGAACTTTGGGGTATACTCCTTTTGAGCTTGTTTTTGGACAACAAGCTATTTTACCGCTAGATTTAGAACTGGAAACATTTCTAGGGATCGATTGGGAACTGGTAAAGACGACTCAAGAGCTTCTAGAGGCTCAAGTACTTCAATTACGCCGGCGGGATAAGATTTTACAACAAGCTCATTCACATTTGTTAAGGTCTAGGAAGCAGGCTACTGAGTATTGGAATGATAAGAAAAAGCCTAGAAAATCATTACAAGATGTAGAGAGAGTAAAAGGAATAGTGCGGACAGGGGGAATCGAACCCGCATCTCCCCGATGCATGCTGGGTTGCTCTACCGTTGAGCTATATCCAGGTGTGAGGTGTACCAACATATACTACCTCTACACAAGAAAAAGATTTGGTTTTAGTTTATAATAAAAGTTTAGATTCTCAATATGGGAAACTCTTTGAGAATAATTGGAACGGTCCTTACCAAATTTGTTGGCAATTTCCAGGAGGATCCTACAAACTGGAGGAGCTAAATGGTGCGGTTTTATCTAGAAAACTAGAGGCCAAGGCGGCTTCGCCGCTGCAGGTTTATGCCAAAACTCCTGGCTCCCACTGATGCAGTGGGTCAATAGTTCACAAATCTGTCAAACTGGAATTTCATCTTTATGGGCTAAACACACTTTGATGGCTCAGATCCAAACCAAACATATCCCACATGAATGAAACTTGATTTATAATAATGAAACTTTTTCTCTTGAAATGAATGGATGCAGAGACATGAATATTTAAGCTTGTTGTTGCTATGTAGATTTTTTCAACCCCACAGCCTTAGAGGATCAAGAAAATGGCATTTTTAAACTTCCTGTAGCAGCATCATTTCCCATTGGGTGATTGGTATTTGGGGAAAAAAATACACACAGCATAAATCCTTCTATAATCTTTAGAGGCCAAGGTAGCTTTTCCACTGTAAACAAAAGTTCAAAAGCCCTTGCTTGTCTCCATTGGAGCATTGGCATGTAGTAAAACTCCCCTCCTATGACCAAAACTACTACACATTAGTTTAACCTCCCATGCAATTAATTTTTTTGGCTTGATTTTTTGGTGATTTCTCCAATATCCCAATATCGTTCACAGCTCAAATTAGTCTTCAAACTTTTCTCAGATTATTTCTACCAATCTTGCCATCAAAGTGTCTCTGGAAGGCCCTTGGCTTCATATCAATTTCAAAATTAGAATTAAACTTTTATCAAGAATGTTCAATCACAAATAAACCCATCCTTGAACCAACTCTGTAACTTAATTTTGACAAGTATTAATGTGACAAGTATCAACCATGAGCATCTTTGTTCAAGCTAACAAGAACCCAAGGTTAATTTCTTACAATGCAATCACTCAAAACAGATACATCACAATTTGACACAGATTTATAGGAAAGCTGGAGGTCAGGATGGAGGGCTGGTGTGGATGAACTTTCCATGAAAGCTTTGAATGTGCTTGAAGCTTCATTTGCCTTTGGGCTTGACCTTAGACTTGGCAAATTTTATAATTCCCACCAAAGGGAAAAAGATTTCTTTAGCAGGCACTTCACCTTACCACCAACCAACTTCTCATGGTCTTGCTGAATGTTAACTTGTTCAATAAAACTGTCTCTGGCGCTGCGGTGCTCCATTCCAAACCATAAGTAGTATTATATTGCTTTCTTTTACATATATTCATCATTACATTGAACATTTCCCCATAAACCTTCACAAATACCTCATTATTATTGCATATTCAGATTCTACATCAAATTTCACATATAGTCCCTCATACATAGTATACCCTTATCTTCAATGGTTCAGTAGTTATAGAGGATATAAGACTTACAGATAATCTACAGTCTTCATTAGTTACAATACTCAATTCATTAGTAACTTACTTGAATCATTACAGTACATTACTTTTACATAATTACTTTCACATCCTAAACCCTTTACATACATTCCTCATTATGTACTATGGCTATTATACACATTACATCATTAGATCTGTGCTTACCTCTTTCAGTAGTGCTCATCATTACAAGTTGTTACTATGTTCTCATCACTTTTCCCCATTAGTACATTCTTTTATTCCCATAACCAGCATTCCCTTTTCAGCATTGCTCATCATTACATACTGTTACTATGTTCACATCACTCTTCCTCATTTGTACAACCTTCATTCTCATAGCCAGAACTCTTCATTGTCTGTGCTCATCCCTCCTTACTATAAGAATTGTCTTCCCCCCCCCTCACTTGTACCTTATGCAGAGAAATATATACAGAATTTATAGATAATTTTGGATACAGAAATTATAAGTCCCCCACTCTCATCAATCCTCCATCTCTCTTACCCTCAGTAGTCAGTAGTTAAAGCTCATAGTACTAGCTCCTAAGATCAAGCAGAAATCAGCCACACCTTTTCTTCTTTTTTCTTAGTGTCACTCTCATCCCCTCAGCATTAGTCAGGAAGGCAGCCTCATCAGCACCCTTGCATAGCTTACATTAGTACTAGTGTTGCTATCCATTTACCTTCCAAGCTCTATTCTCCCCTTTGAGTAGTTCCACAGCGCACGCTATGACGATACTCTCCATGGGCGCTCGCTGGACTTCCACCTCAAAGGCTCAAGTGTATGATGACACCCCACAAGCGCGGCATGGACAGGGGCATCCATGGGGCGCCCAAGCTGGTACATACTCCAATCTGGGGGTGGGGTCTGGCTTGACAGCTCAGACAAAAAGACGAGGGCGGGGCGAACTCCCGTTGCAGTTGAGCATTGCAAGCTGTGTCCCTGCTGACTATGCCAAGGAAGATCTCCGTGCCAACAGGACAATGGGCTATGTGGTATAAACCTCATAACTTCGCAACTTGACGGTCCTAGGAATCAGTTTTACGTCAAAGTCCTTAGTTTTCTTGTGAGCACATGTGGGTAGAGTGCAATGGAGGAGAACGCGCGCCGCATGAACACATCACATCGCCTCCAACTACCTTCTTGGTTTGTTTGACAGAGTCAGGATGGATCCCAAGCCTCTGTTCACACATCCCTCTGGAGGAGATGAAGATTGAGGAACATTGAAAACCCAAGAATTCAACTGAAACTGCAGTAGTGCGGTCAGTACAGAGTGCAGCTGAGAAAGCCTGGCAAAGCCGTGTGTTCGACCCTGCACGCAGTCAGTTAATTCTTTTGCCGGGGGCGGCAATCCTTTCCCCCCCGGTTGTTGGACATAAGGCGACGCATGTGGGGCGTCACCCCACTCGCCACATGGGCGTATAGCGAGCGCCCGTGGAGGGTATGGTCACAGCGCGCCACTGAGGCATACATACACCGCGGGGCGGTCGAGTCGCCCCAGAAACCATCAGTGGGGCGCCCCCGTGACCCAGCCATCAGGCGGCGACGCTGGTTCAACCCTAGGAGCACCGCCCCACAGGCGCCCCCAACGACGACCTTGGGACCGTCAGGGAGGTCCCAGGGGCCTCCCAAGTGGGTCACCCCGAGGCCGCCGCACTCCAAAAGGGCGGACTTGGGTCGCCACGCCGGTTCGGCCATGGGATGCCCCTGTCCCATGGTCGACGCGTTGGGGGTCGCATAAAAAGGCGATTTGAGGGGCGGCGCAATCGCGCGACAGGGTGGCACCCATGTCGACAAGACTTGGCGACTGCGAGGCCCCAAAGGGGCGGGTTGTGAGCGTCTAGTGAGACGTATACGGGGCTTCCACCTGAGGGCCCAACCGGTCGGCCATAATCCGCATAACTGACAGGCGAGCTGGACGACAGGGCAGGCGTGCCGGAGGCGTACGACGGTCGGTTCACCTATTGGCCCAATGTGACAGCAGGCGCGGCGCTCAGACAAACAGGGGACGCTCACTTGGGGGCACGAGGCAGGGTAGAATAGATCCCGGTGGGCTTGTGGTCCCAGTTGGGGCAGGCATCATGGGTCAGCCGCATACAAGATTCATGGGTATTTGGTCTTATTCATTGCATGTTGTTAATAACACCAGGAAAATAAAATAGTTAGTTGATGACAAGTGACATCACACCAGCTCCAGCCAGCTACCCAACATCTATCCAATATCTATCCACTATCTGCCCCAATCTCCCAACTGTCTCCTCAACTTCCAAAATTTACCAAGGAGGTCCTGTTCAGTTTTTGATGAGCCCAACTGATCCTCAGTTCTGTCCAGCTGATAATCAGCTTTGGTACCCAGCTCATACTCAGCTTTTTTGCTCAGCTCATACTCAGCTTTTTCACGCAGCTCACTCTCAGAATTGGAATAAAACATTTTTACCAGTCCTTGCCCAGCTGATGCTCAGCTTTGTACTAGTCCTGGCACAACTGATGCTCAGCTTTTTACCAGTCTTTGCTCAGCCTTTTCCTAGTTCTGTTCCAGCTGAGCTTTTATCCAGTCCTGGGCCAGCTGGCCAGCTGATGCTCAGCTTGCTGAGTGTCAGCTGAGCCAGGCCAGGGAAAAACATGGGAATTAGCTTGGACAGGACCAGAGCTGAAAATCAGCTAGGCTAGGGCCAAAGCTGAGCATCAGCTGAGCCACGTCCAAGGCTGAGCATCAGCTGTTCCAGGGTCAAAGATGATCATCAGCTGGCCGGTGCCAAAGCTGAGCATCAGCTGGGCCAGGGCAAAAATTGAGCATCAGCTGAGCCAGGGTAAAAGCTGAGCATCAGCTGAGCCAGGGTAAAAGCTGAGCATCAGCTGGGCCAGGGCCAAAGCTGAGCATCAGCTGGGCCAGGGCCAAAGCTGAGCATCAGCTGGGCCAGGGCCAAAGCTGAGCATCATCTGGTTTTGTCACATTGAGTGCTTTGATCCTGACACCTGTCATGCAAGCCCTAGATGTGCTGTTGGAGAGGAGCAGCATTGGAGCAGTGTTGGAGCTGAAAACAAAGCTGTGTCATGTCACTTGCCATCAAGTGACTACTTTTTTTTCCTGGTGTAATAACAGAAATGGGGAACAACAGGCCCCTGGCCGATGCCAGGGGGGGAATGCCCTTTAGAGGTGGGAAAATGAGGGGGGGGCTCTGCAGAGCATCCTGTTTCATCCTGGGGGTGTAGCAGGATGAAACATGATGGACGTGTTGTCCCAAGAACCTGAGGGCATGTCCTTCCGACATGGCCCGAGGCCGAGCTGGGGCTCGGCCATGAGATGCAGGCCTGAGCAACGTAAGGGCAGCATGGAGGCCCCCGAGGGACAAACCGGCCCTCCTGCCCTTGGGGCGTAGTGGTCTTGAGACTCATGGCTGGCGATCCAACAAATGGCGCGAGGGGGAGGAACCCGGGCCAGTCATTAGGATGCCCAGGCACGCGAGGGTCCCGCGGGCCTCCTGTTGGCGACTCCGAGACTTGTACCAACCCAGTGTCGGTCATGGGGCGGTGGGAGGGCGGTGGCTCTTGTATGCGCCACGCCGTGGCAATTATGGGTCACAAGGGGCGCCGATTTGGCATGGCTGTTTTTTCAAAGTTGGTGGCGCCATGCCCCCTCTCGATTGGGTGTAGTTTTTAGACGAGTGAAGTATGAGTGATCCGACTTAGAGGAGCACACGAGCGAGACACAAGAAAAGCCAACCTTTTAGACGAGTGAAGTATGAGTGATCCGACTTAGAGAAGCACACGAGCGAGACACAAGAAAAGCCAACCTGAGACACGGGGAGCGTGGATCAGTGTTTGAGGGAAAAACCGAGTTGAATGAATGTATTTCCTGCACACCTTTTAGACGAGTGAAGTATGAGTGATCCGACTTAGAGGAGCACACGAGCGAGACACAAGAAAAGCCAACCTAGAGAAAGACATGAGTGAGACAAGAGCAAAAGAACAGAAGATAGTGAAAGACAACAGTACCTGAGACACGGGGAGCGTGGATCAGTGTTTGAGGGAAAAACCGAGTTGAATGAATGAAGAAAAGAGATTGGGTACAATGTGCCCAAAGGCTCTTAACTAACTACAACTAGGTTTAGACTACTGCGGCGAAGCTAAGTTGATACTATAACAAGGTGACTAAATGAAACCGCAGAATAGTTCAATACCCCCCCTCTTTCACTAGCTTGCTAGGTTCAGAACGCTGATTAATTTTTCATGTTTCGGTCGGGCGAGTGATTTCGTCAGGCCGTCTGCTTGCATTTCAGATGTGGAGATGTAGGTTACTGAGATTGCGCCGGATTCGAGTATTTCACGGGTCCAGTGATACTTGAGATCGATGTGCTTGGTGCGTTGTTGATACATTGGATTCTTGGCGAGTGCGATGGCTGCTTGGTTGTCGACGTGAACATTGAGTGATGGCTGATTGGAGACCTTCAAGGATGCTAGCAAGTAGGAGAACCAGACCCCTTCTTGGGCGCCCTCGTAGAGCGCTCGGTATTCCGCTTCGGTTGTCGATGTTGATACTGATGGCTGCTTCCTTGATTTCCAGGACAAGACACTGTTACCCCAACGGAGAAGATAGCCAGTGTATGAGCGTCGGGTATCTGCGCAGTTAGCGAAGTCGGCATCGGTGAACATTTGAGGGTGGCCGGTACCGCCTCCTAGGGTTAGCTTGTATGATTTGGTCGATGACAGGTAACGGATGAGGTGAATGAACGCCCGCCAGTGGGTGATACCGGGGCGCTCGAGATGCTGAGAGAGCTGGGAAACGGCAAACGCGATGTCGGGGCGAGTCGCTACCGATAGATAGTTGACCGCACCGACTGCTCGTCTGTAGTTGACGCCAAGCTCCAAGAAGGCTTCGCGTTCTTCTTCTGAGGCTGCTTGGAGTCGCGAATTCGGGATCATCGGGGTCTGAGTCCGACGTGCGTTGGTGAGATTGTACTCACTGACAAGCTTTTCAGTGTATGATTGTTGGGATAGAGTGACTCGACCTGGTGAGTGAGTAAGCTTCATGCCGAGGAGAGAGGACGCTCTGCCCAGGTCTTCCATTAAGTACCGCTTTGAGATTAAATCCTTGAAGCGATTGACGTCGTGGCTGACAATCACCATGTCATCCACGTACACGTGAACGAAGCAACGCCATCCTTCGACATTCGAGACGAAGAGACACGGGTCCGCCGGTGATGACTCGAAGTTGATGGAGTCGAAAAACGATTTGAGATCGCGATACCAAACCCGGGGCGCTTGACGAAGCCCATAAATCGACTTCTTAAGCTTCAAACAGTGACCTTGCGGAACAGTCAGACCGGCTGGAGGGCGGAGGTAGACGACTTCTTTGAGGATGCCGTTCAGGAAAGCATTCTTGACGTCCATTTGGTGAATCTCCATTCCCTCATTAGCACCGATTGTGACGACTGTCCGGAGAGCTGACTGCCGACCAGTAGGCGCATAGGTTTCGCCAACGTTGACACCTTCCTCCTGAGCGTTACCCTGCGCGCAAAGTCGGGCCTTGAGCTTGATAGGAATGCCGTTGGCGTCGTATTTGCGTCGAAAAACCCAAACGGTACCGATGAGACGGAATCCCGGTTCGACCGGGACAATCTCCCATACCTCCAAACGATGCATGGCGTCGAGTTCATCTGAAATAGCCAGTAGCCAGCGCTCCGAATCTGCTGACTGCATGGCCTCTCGATAAGTGCGCGGGACATCGTCGAGAGGATGAGCTGGCGCCAGAGCTGCCATAGCCGTTGGTTTGTACCATGGTTCGTTTGAGAAGATTGACATAGCCATTTGAGCGCGGCGTTTGGTGGTGATGATGCTTGATGCGTCGATGTTAGCGGATATGGCTTTTGGTGGAGGCTGATCACTTGGCACCCATTCCCATCCGGGTCGGCCAGGGGCTGTTGCCGGGGGAACCGGTTCATCCGGGGACCTAGGGCTTGCTGCGGGAGCAGTGATAAATGTCTCCGCAGTTGTATCGGACACGTCTGCCTGCCCGGACATGGGATCCGCGGCCGGATTGGGGTTGGGTTGCAGTGGCAATTCCGGATTGACTGACGCAATGTCTTCTTCCGATGATGGTAGGAAGTCAACAGAGTCCTCAAAGAAATGGGGAGGGGATGTACCGGCTGGATAACAAGTGGAGATTCCTGGAAAAACAGTCTCGTCGAAGCAAATGTTATGACTGAACTCCACCTTGTTTCCTGGCATGAGTATTCTCCAGTTCGGAATACCCAGCCGGTACCCTACAAGGATTCCTTATTTCGCCGTGTCGCCGAATTTGCCTTGCCTGCGCTCCTTTGGGATGTTGACGTAGGCCCTCGAGCCAAAGACCCGTAGCCTTGAGTAATCGAACTTCCTGCCAAACCAAAGTTCATGTGGAGTTTTCCACTTGATCTTTCGAGTCGGTGTGATATTCTCGTACAGTACTGCTGTTGTCACTGCCTCTCCCCAGAGCTCAGCTGGAAGATTGCCTTCTTTCAGGAGAGCCCGAGCCTTCTCGCTGGTGGTCCTGTTGCCTCTCTCCGCTACCGAGTTTTGTTGAGGAGTGTATGGAGCAGTTACGTGATGAGTAACACCGTTTGCATCAAAGAAGGCTTTGAACTCATTTGAGTTGAACTCTCCGCCTCCGTCTGTGACGACATTGACGATTTTGGATTGGTGTAAATTGGTTACTGCACGATAGTATGACTTAAATTGCTCAAACGCTTCGTCTTTAGATCGGAGAATGTAGACTACTTTGAAGTATGAAAATGCGTCGGTGATTTTAAAGTAGTAGAGGCCTCCGCCAACTGTGGGAGGAGTGATTTTCCCACTGAGATCCATGTAAACAAACTCTAGGATACGAGTCGGTGGAGGGAGAGTTTTAGAGAAGGGGAGCAAAGTGGACTTTGAGAGACGACAAGATCTACACTCTAGCGTTGAGTGGTCAACTCCGAACATGATCTTCAAGGCTTCTCGACTAGGATGACCAGCGCGGTTGTGAAGGAGCGAGCTATCAGCGATTGCGCTTCTAGCGATGAGTGGATGAGAATGCTCACCAGCTCCGGGATTGGTCGGCTTGCCGTCTAGAACGAACACATTTCCCTGTACCTTTCCTTTGAGGACCGGCGAGTCAAGGTGTAGGTCCAGGACTATGAAGTCGGGTGAGTTGGGATTGGTGGTTCCGGCTGGTTTTTGGACAACGCATCCCTTGCAGAAGAGACGCCCCGAACTGATCAGTGGTTGAACGACTCGCGGGACGTGAAGAGCTTTCAAACGGATTGATGATCCTAAGCCGTTGTCGATATGCACATATCCGGTACCTTCAACCTTCATAGATTGACCGTCGGCGATCTCCAGGGACGATGAGAGCTTCTTGTAAGAAGAGAAGTGTTCCTTTTTCGGGAACAGATGATCGGAGCATCCGGAGTCAAGAAACATTGTCATGTTCGAGTGAGCTGACAGGGCCTTTTTCGGATTGATACACCTGTATGCTCCGTTGCTCGAGATGCTGACGGAGTCCGACTCGTCGTTAACTGCTGCTTTGGCTTGCTTCTTCCCTTTTTTGTTTTTCTTTCAACCGGGGTGAAGTTGCCAGCATTTGCTTGCTGGGTGACTAGTCGCGGGATTGTGAACTCCGCCTTCGCAAAAGGGGACCGTCGCCATGAGGGCTGATTCGGATTTGATTGTTTGGGTGTCGGTGCTTGGGATTGAAACGTCTGATGAGCTATTGATTTTACCCTGGATGAGTTCCTTGACTTCTTCAACAGTCAGCGGACGTTTGTCGGCCAGACGATCCTTGAAGGAAATGAGGGAATCAGGAAGTTTAGCGATGATTTGTTCGCAGAACAGGTGCTCGTGAAGATGGACGTCTTTCGGGATTCCGATTACCAGTCCGACAGAAGAGATAGTGGCCAAGTGGGCACTGAGGTCTTCGAAGAAAGTTGACAGATCTTTGCCGAACTTGAGGTTGCAAAACGACTGATATACCTTAGCTTGGTTTTCAGCTGAGTTGGATTCATAGCTTGTAGACAGGAGTTTCCACAGCTTTCGTGGGTCTCGTCGTTTGGTATCGTTGACAAACTTGTTGTTGTTAAGTTGTCCCATGGTGCGTACCAATATACCAGCGGCTTTTCCTCTCCTTGCTTCATAGATCTCAAACTTCGTTTCGTCAGTCTCCGGGGGAGCTTCGATATCGCGAAGGAGATACTTGTCAAGGTTGAGTTCTTGACAGTAAGCAAGGACCTGGGTTTTCCATTCTGCCCAGGTGGTTTTGCCGAGGCTTGGTACGGTGTCTTTTGCCGTTTTATCGGACGACATAGTGTTCGAGCTCAGAGATGTCGGGATCTAACAAACGTCGGTTAACCAGCGCTAGACTGGGCTCATAACCTTTTAGACGAGTGAAGTATGAGTGATCCGACTTAGAGGAGCACACGAGCGAGACACAAGAAAAGCCAACCTTTTAGACGAGTGAAGTATGAGTGATCCGACTTAGAGGAGCACACGAGCGAGACACAAGAAAAGCCAACCTGAGACACGGGGAGCGTGGATCAGTGTTTGAGGGAAAAACCGAGTTGAATGAATGTATTTCCTGCACACCTTTTAGACGAGTGAAGTATGAGTGATCCGACTTAGAGGAGCACACGAGCGAGACACAAGAAAAGCCAACCTAGAGAAAGACATGAGTGAGACAAGAGCAAAAGAACAGAAGATAGTGAAAGACAACAGTACCTGAGACACGGGGAGCGTGGATCAGTGTTTGAGGGAAAAACCAAGTTGAATGAATGAAGAAAAGAGATTGGGTACAATGTGCCCGAAGGCTCTTAACTAACTACAACTAGGTTTAGACTACTGCGGCGAAGCTAAGTTGATACTATAACAAGGTGACTAAATGAAACCGCAGAATAGTTCAATAGTAGTTTCCCATGCGGGGTCAATGGGGCGCCACGGTCGCCGCCAATTTGACGCCCCACTCGTCCCGTCGTCATACCTCTATTGAATGTTTGGGAGGTGGCTTTGAGCATTGTATTGGGGACGGTCTGGCGGGATGGGTTGCAGTTATGGCGTGGTCTTTGGGTTGCATCAAGCTTGGCGGGGTGGAACGCCTATAAGAAGGGCGGTGAGTTTGAGGTGTGAGTTCCTCAGGCGACTCACGGGCTGTAATTCCAGCTCGGGGGTTGCCTCACCCCCGTCCGCTGTTGCATTTGCGCAGTCTGGCAGGGGATATTTGTGGGCCCCCCTTGTGCTTTAGGGCTGGGGGCCTTCCTCCCAACACTTTTTAACCCTGCTAGACAGGGATGGGCGTTGGGCCACGGTGCGTCAGCTTGCTGCGCTGGGTGGCAGGGAGCGGGTTTTTTTTTTCTCTTGTTTTTGGTTATTTGAATTTTATTTTTAGCTTTTTTTTGTGTGTTGCGTGTGAATTGTGAGGTCAATTAGAGCCTGTATTTGCTTGTTTTGTAAAATGGGAAACCATGGCATTTTCTTTTTGTAATTGCTTCATGTATAGGGGAAACCCTTGATTTTTTTTCTTCTTTTTTTTGTAATTTGCTCATGTGTAGGGGAAACCCTTGATTCTTTTTCTGCAAACCTGAAGCTTTAATATACTTGGATATGTGGCGGTTCATGTTAAATGTTATAATCCTTGGGATAAAGAAGAAAACAAAGTACTTACTGCCTTGGTGACCGAAATAAACTGGGCTCATGAATCTGAAGCCCGAGGAGCTGGAGCTCAGATCCAAATTTGAACCGCTAGCCATCAGATCTTCTTGCTTAATTATAGGTTCGGGCCTATGAATCCAAGTATATTAAAGTCTCAGGTTTGTAGAAAAAAAATTCAAGGGTTCCCCCTACAACTTGGCAAAATACAAAAAAAAAAATCAAAGGTTTTGCCTCCTACAAAACATGGGACACCAGGGCATGAGGGGACAACACAAATAATAAATACAAAAAAAAATGGACACAAACAAATCCCGCTCCCTGCCACCCAGCGCAGCAAGCTGGCGCATTGTGGCCCAACGCCCATCCCTGTCTAGCAGGGTTAAAAAGCGTTGGGAAGAGGATCCCCAGCCCAAAAGCACAGGGGGGTTCCCAAATATCCCCAGCCGGACTGCGCAATTGCAACAGCGGACGGGGGTGAGGTGACCACCTGACTGGAAATACAGCCCGGCAGGTCGCCTGAAGCTAAATCCCTCCCACCCCCCCCCCCCTTTTATACCTGACATTCACCAAACCCCCACTCTCATTATCTCATCATACACAACACCGCCCGCCGCCCCACCAACCGCACCACGCCACAGCTCTTCGCCCGAGTATCAGACCCATAAAACTCCCCGCCACTCCCTCTCGCCTTCACAATTGCCTACGAGACGCCCGCAGCCAGAACTACCGTTGAGACGCCCCCAACACCAACTACGTCACACCCGGGCGAATCGGGACAAGCCCCTGCGCCCACCTGACGCAGGAGTCATACATGCACCAGGTGGGCGTTACAAGACGCCAGCGTGACCATGAGTCACGCTGGCGTCACCGTCATATACGGCGGGCCGCCCGAGCCTAGAGGGCGTCAGGTCAACTGTGATATTGACAGGTGCCGCTGAGGGCGTGGGCCAGGCGCCTCCCCGGGTGGCCAGCCATGCGTCGCGGTTGAGCTGGCGTCAGGCTGTGCCGCAAACTGGGGTCGGCAGCCGATCGCACAGCTCATCCTGACGCCGGCTGGGACCCGCAGCGAACGGGCGTCCGCATGTTGCCCGCCGGCCTGGTTTGCCGCTTGGACGCCTCGAGGGGGCGTCAGGCTGGGTGGCTCGTTGGGTTGCGACCTCTGGCCGGTCAAGGGGCGATATGATGGGGGATCGGCATGATCTCCTCATATGCCCCTATCCGCCTGCCAACGACCACCCGTCATCGTTTCAGACGACGGCGACCTCAAACGTGCAACATGCACATACATACAAAACAGGGTCGTGTCACACCCCAACCCCGCCCCCAAGAGTGCACTTGGGTCGTTTACCTCGGTTCCCCGCCTGGGGAGGAAGAGGGTTGGAGAAGAAATAGACCGGTAGAGAAAAGGCCTTCGGCGGCGCGGAGGAGGACGATAGGGCCAAGCAGGGACAGCAAGGCGGCCGGAGGGAGCCATCGCTCAGCGATCATGGTTGTCAACCTTTGCGGCCCCCCGTCCGCGCCCGGCTCGTTGTCCCCCATCGCCCCCACATCAGCCGCCGCCTGCTGTTGCTGCTGCTGCTGGTACGCGACCGGCTGTTCGATGTTGTGGACGGGGACCGTCGAAAGCCGCAGCGCAAGGAGATACGTCACCATCTCTTTGCTTCTGTCTATCTTCCGTTGCGTTGGCCTCTTGCCAATCTCTCAATGACTCCTCTTGGCGAGCAAGCCCCTCTCCCGGTTGGGCCCTCAAAGCCAGCCCCCGCGTCTCTCTCCCTTCCCTCCGTGATCACCCCCCACCTTGCAGCAATGCCAAAGAATTGCAGCACAAGCCCATCATCCATAGCTATCAAATATCAATATTTAAGAAAATGAAATAGAATAAACATAAATCAATAGCCTGTGAATCATAAAGAAAAATTACAAGTCTTTTGGTAGTTTAAGAACTACTGTTATTTAATTTAGCACAACTTACTTAAGAGGATAGCAGTCAGGATAAAGCATGAATTTTCTGCAAACCAGCAAAACTTTATGTGAAGTTGGAATATACATATCTCAGCAGCTGAGAAAAAATAAGCTACCAACACATAATTTAATCCTGATAAGCCCTCATGTCATGCATAGCTGGATGAAAACTACTTGTAGATTAAGAGTTGATGACAGTAGGAAGTTCCCAGAGACTAATCTAAAAGGATTAAAAGACATCAAGAACCTAAATGGAGACATTTATTTTTATTGAACTTGGTTTAAGTAGGTGGGTGGAGAGGAGGGCTTTCCCCAGGGAGGAAAACCAAAGGAGTTGTCTAAAGAAATAATGGGAAGTCTTTGTGAGAGATTTCAGGTAGGCATGGGCCAGAATGTGAGCTGTGAAATCTGGCTAGAAGGGGGGATTCAAAACAGGACTGAAGGAACTAAACATAAGGTCTGCAGTGGCAAAGCCGCCTTGGCCTCTAGTATTAACCTAAAAGAACAGTGATTAGGTAATATTATAATTGATAATAAGGACAACTGATTGGTAAAAAAAATATTAGAAAGACTTACTTTTGCAAACGAGGTACAAAATTTGACATATAAACAAGCATGGTTTAAAACTTCCGTATGGTTTTGTGGAAAGTTCTTGTGGCAGAAGATGATATAATCACAAAGGATATTCTTCTCTAAGCTATTAAATTCCATCTGGGTAAAAGAATCTTCAAAGACAGGACTGATTCCATTCCACTGAAAACATTTATTATTTCACCCAAAAAAAAAAAAAAAGTCAACATGAAAGAAATAAAACCAAAATTTCACTCAGAGGAACAAACTGAGCATGCTGAGCCAAAAAAATAAAATGTCCCAAACTGAGCAAAAATAATTGGAAAATGTTTTGAGATGGTTTTTTTTCACGGGCCTGGAGCGGGCTTGAGCAGGCCTTGAGCGGGCCTGAGATGGGCCTGCCCCAAAAGCACATTGGGTCAGTATTAAAGGTGTTTTGCCTTGCTGTGAGCCTGTGTCTCTTGAGTGACAACAGAACACAAGGAAAAAGGGGGGGAATCTGGTTTGATTTCTTGGGATAAAGAAATACAAACAGAGAGAGAAGAAAGAAAGAGAGAAAGAGAGAAGATCAGGCCTAGACTTTAAGTCTTTATAAATTGATCTGGGCTATTCTCAACCTGGAAAAGTTGGATGCCAGCTGTGCCAGGCCAAAAAGAGAGCAACGACCTCCACTCACAACAAGGAAACATTGGTGGGATTCAGAAGTAGAGTTACTACTCTGCTCTGGTTTTATAGGTCTTAACCAGAGATAACCTTTTGATCTTTTAAGATTGAAAGAGTATAAGAAATGAAGAAACAGTCAAGAGAAACAGAGTTTCACTCTGGATAAGCAAGGTTCAGTGAAAGAGTTTACTTACTGTCAATATCCTAGGCACCTGTGATGGTAGGTATACTGGGAGCGTGGTAATCCCTTTGGTGGTGATCCTGGGTTATCTGGGGTGTGGTTCTGGTGTGCTGAAGTCTGTAGATTGTTGAGTTAACTATACCGTAGTCATGTTCACTCTTTTGTTTCCCGCTTCAATCTTCATTTCTCTCACATATCACATGTTGTGACATCTTTCGCTCATCATTCCTCACTCTATATAACCTGAGCCAGCAGCACTCGGAAAGGCTTTTCTTCATCCTTTCCAAACACTCCTCACATATCGTGTCTGCTGTCTCAGGTATGTCTTTTTCTTTGTGTTTTCTTTTTCCTCATTGAAATAAACTTTATCCTTTCCGAACACTCCTCACATATTGTGTCTGCTGTCTCAGTTTATATCAACATAGATCCTCCTCAGGCAAGGGGGATCCTGACTTCAAAAATTTTCACAGTTTGCTTATGTAATTACATATGTACATGTGGTTTGGCGCACCTGGTAGCGCTGACACATCACAACTGCGCATGCGCGCCACAACTCAAGAACTCAGGGAAGGAGTATAGTTACAAAGAATAGGTAAGTTGTAACTAGGGTTAAAATTGCATGAGGAAACAGAATATGAAGTCAAAGAAATGATATCTCTTAAGATGAAAAAGATATGATGTAATTTCATATGTAATAAGTAGAAAAGAGGCAGACATTAGGTCAGCTGTGTTGACTCTAAGGCTGACATTCCCTACCACCAAAAGGGTTGGATTTCTGTAAGAAATTAAACCACAGGGGTAGACCTCTTCTCACTTCTGAATTTCCTAAGAAGAATAGCAGAGTCTGGAATGTCCTTCTCAAGGAGCCATTCATCATGATCAGCACTCAAGCCTTTGTATCTAGCTAAGTACATCATGACATCTCTGTTTTCCACTCTCAATCTTTTGTCTCTGAGAATCTTCTGTATGAATTTACTCTGAGGGGTCTTATCCATGGGGGGAATGACAACTTTAACCTTCTGTCTCAAGGGGAACTTATCTGGATTGGGGTCTCTGTATGGTTTCACTAAACTGACAGGGAATGTAGGATGTTTCCTGCTGAATTCTTCAGTCAGAATCACTTCTACAGCATTCTTTACATGTAAAGCTTTCACAAGGAAGGTGTCAGCCTTAGAGTCAACACAGCTGACCTAAAGTCTGCCTTTTTCTACTCTTTACGTATGAATTACTTCATATCCTTTTCATCTTAAGAGATATCCTTGTTTTGACTTCATATTCTGTTTTCTCATGCAATTTTAACCCTAGTTACAACTTAGCAATTCTCTGTAACTCTACTCCTTTCCTGAGTTCTTGAGTTGTGGCGCGCATGCGCAGTTGTGACGTGTCAGCACTACCAGGCGCGCCAAACCACATGTAAATATGTAATTACATAAGCAAACTGTGGAAATTTTCGAAGTCAGGATCCCCCTTGCCTGAGGAGGATCTACAGACTTCAGCAGACCAGAACCACACCTCCAGACAACCCAGGATCACCAGAACAAGGCCACTACACTGCCAGTATCACCAACAGGAATATTGACAGTTAGTGACCTTTTCATTGAACCTTGATTATCTCAGAGGAGTTCCTCTCTGTCTCTTTGACTGCTTTCTCTCCTCTCTTGTTTGTTTCTCTCCTCTTTGATCACAGGTACATATACCTCTAGACATCTACTCTCAAGGATCAAATCACTTCATATCCTTCTTTTTGTCAGTAAAAAACCACATAGGTTTCCCTTAAAAGAACCTTGACTATCCACAGAGAAGTCTAAAAAATGGTGGCTGATTAGACTTGTCTAATTGAGATACCTTCCATGTTTCCATTGTGAGAAGAGGCTGTTGCAATCTCTGGCACAGCTTGGCAGCACTCCCTTAAGGAGTGGCATTGCTAGTGGATGTTAGTTCCCACCTACAGGTCAACAGAACCTTGAATATCATCTCTCAGATCATCTCTTTCTCTCTCTCTCTTTTTCTCTTACTGTTTGTTATTTCTTTATCCCAAGAAATCCAAGCAGTGCCCACCCATTTTTCTTGTGTCCTGCTGTCACATAAGAGACACAGGCTCACAGAAGGGTCCAGTAAAGGAGTCTCTCATCTTCTTAGGGCCAGACAGGTTGTTGAAGTTTGCTGTGGATATCAGGACTTTGTCACAAACTTTGAAGGATGGTTCTTTATGAGTCTTGTCCCATCTCTCTTTGTTATAAGAGGTAGCATCTGTTATGCATTGTTCAGCATGTTTTCTTGCTTTCTCAAAGATTTTTCCATAGGCAAGAGCAGTAGGATGAATGTCTACAGAGTCTTGTTTCAAGAAATTTCTGGGAAGGTTTGGGATCCAGCCTTTCTCCAGGATGGCAGGAGGTTTTCCAGTGGTTAAATGTGTGCTGGTGCAATATGCTAGCTCAAGGATTGGTAGAAGTGAAACCCAGTCATGAGTGTATCCATCATTGTCTTTGAATTCTAGTCCATAGGCACAAAATCTCCTGATCATATCCTCAAGTGTTTGGATCATCCTTTCAGCTAGACCATCAGTCTGGGGGTGGTAAGCAGTCTGGGGGTGGTAAGCAGTCTGGGGGTGGTAAGCAGTAGAAAAGGAGAGTTTTGTTCCTAGCATACTATGCAAGCCAGTCCAGAATTCAGATGTGAATTTAGGATCTCTGTCAGAGATGATGATTCTGGGGATGCCAGTTCTGGGCATCACTCTGTTCCAAAACAGTATGGCAGTGTCCATTGCAGAGTCATCCTTGAAGCAGGGCACAAATATTGGAGTCTTGGAGTATCTGTCCACTATTACCAGACAAGCATTGAAACTAGCAGCTCCTCCAGGGGATAAGGAATTTACCCAATCCATGTTAATCACATTGCATGGCTTTGGGGGTTCTTCAATTTTCATGAGCAGTCCAAATCTCTTGCCTGTGGCTTTATTTGCTTTCTGGCATCTATCACATGAAGAGCAGTATTCACTAGTGTCTTGTCTCCAATTAGCCCACCAGGCAGTATCAGCTACTTTATCCAAAGTCCTGTCTTCAGAGAAATGACCAGAGTAGACACTGTCATGGCATTCATGCAAGATGGTGTTAATGCTGCCTTTGTCAGCTAGGACCAGCACAGAATTGTGTTTTTCTTTGAAGTAGATGAGGCCATCAAACAATGAGAATCTTCCTTCATCATATAACTTTCTCCAAGGTTCTTGTAGAGAGTTTCTCAGTTGGGAATCTCTGGCATCCTTCAGCAAAAGCTCAGACAAGATAGTAGTGTTCTTATCTTGTTGGTAATCTTCTCTTACTGAGTCAAAGAATTCATTCTTGAAGGTGGAGACATATATGCCCATGATGGGGAATCTATCATCATCTTTGTCTTCTGGGTCATAAGCAGGGTTACTTGGATCATTTGGAAAAGCCCATCTGCTAAGTCTATCAGCATTCTTGTGAATATTCCCATCTCTGTGGATTATGGTCATGTTGCCTCTGTATTCCTGAATAGCAATCTGCCACCTAAGCATATGTCTGTTGGGAGTCTTCATGTTCAGCAGTGATCTCAAAGCTGTGCAATCTGTTACAACATGGAAGACACTGCCATCTAAGTAGTAATGGAGTTTTTCCAAGGCCCAAACCAGACATAAGCATTCAAGTTGGCTAGCACCATATCTTGTTTCACTGTCCTTCAGTTTTCTGGATATGAAAACAATAGGCCCTTCTTTTCTCACTCCATCAATGACTTGGACTTGATGTAAAGCAGCACCTAGACCAGTCATGCTGGCATCAACATATAGTGTGAAAGGATGGGCCCAGTCTGGAAACAGTAGCAAGGGAGCTGTGGTCAGTTTTTCCTTCAACAAGTTGTATGCCACTATCCTATGGTGAGTCATCTCATATATGAAATCTATCCTGGTGAGCTCAGTAAGAGTTTTTGCTATCTCACCAAACTTCTCAATATGCTGTCTGTAGTAACCAGCAAAAACAAGAAAAGATTGCATTTCTTTCCTACTACCAGGCACAGGCTTTTGGAGGACAGCAGCTACTTTGTTCTCATCTATTCCTATAGCAATTCCAGAAACAAGATGGCCTAGAGCTTTGATCTGGTCAAATCCAAAGTTACACCTATTCAGGGAGATCTTCATGCTCATGTTGATGACAACTTTAAGTATCCTGTTTATCCAAGTGAGGTGTTCTTCCCAAGTGTTAGACATAATGATGATATCATCAATGTAGATAATGACCCACTTCTCATCACTCTCATTTCTGAACTCAATGTCCATCATCCTCTGGAAATGAGAGGGGGCATTCTTGATTCCAAAGGGCATCCTCAGATATTCATAGATTCCTTTGTGCATAATGATTCTGAGCAGGTGTCTTGAGTCCTCTGCAATGAAATTCTGATGAAAGCCTTTAAGTACATCCATGCTAGTCAGGAATTCAGCTTTTGCCAGATTGTTCAGAGTCTCACTGATTTTGGGAATGGGATATCTGTCTGAAGCAGTGTAGGAGTTTAGAGCTCTGAAATCTCCTACCATTCTGGACTTCCCATTATGCCAGGCAATGATAACAGAAGTTGTCAGGGCGGGTCTCTATTGTGGCCGCGCCCTGAATATAAACCTTAGTTATGATCTAAGGTTTCAGCTGATCTCAGCTGTCACGACGTCAGTCGGAGCTCGACTTGGCCGCAGCGCAAGGAGGAAAAGCCGCGCCTCCGTCTGGAGGGGCTGGTTGAGCGTATACAACCAAAGTCCAAGGGACTCGAAGTTTTGGTCCTTTCTAGGACAGGAAAGAGATAAAAGGGAAAAGGCCCAACTTACCTAGTGGAACTGGGAGTCGGGTCGAGTGCGGAAAGGATGGAAAGAGAAAGAGATGGATCGAGTAAAAACCCCAATTGTTGTGTTCAGCGTGAGTAGTCGAATGCAACAATGGAAGCGGGTGTGGTAACTGATCTGGGGGAACTTCTTGGTAGGAAGGTTCCCCAGTACTTATACCCCAGCGGTGCTGGGCTGACTTGTGGTCCAATGACCACTGGTCTTGTTCTACGATCTGTCCACCTGGGAATTCGTTTAGAAGATCCCAGGTAATATTCACTTGCTCACTCGAGGCCAATGCCCGAGCCCCTTGGAACCAAGGTGCTTATGTAGCAGGTTTAGTGTTCTTACCTGTCTGCAGACCGTCAGCGCTTGCGACGGTCCATGGTTTGTCGACGTCTGATTTGTCTTCTGGACTAGTAGGCGGCTGACAGGAGTGGTGATCTCAACTACTTCATTATGGCCAACTTTCCTTGGAACATTCAGGTTCACCAGCTCTTCAATATGTTGTTCAAGAGCTTCTCTGCTTTTGGGGCTGGCAGGATAAGGAGGTCTTCTAAGAAGAGGAGGATAAGGTCTTTCAGTAGTCAACTTGAGATGAACTTCATGACCTTTAATGGCACCAGGGGGCTGGTTGGTGTTGGAGAAGGCAAGTTTGTTATTATAAAGGACTTCAAACAGCTTCTCTTTCTGCTCAATGGTTAACTTATCACTGAACTTGGCTTCACAGAGTTCTTCTGCTATAAATTGCTGCAGTTGAGGATGGGACTTCTTTACAGCAGAAATTTCATTGGAAGGACTCATTTTCTCCAGATGATGAGATTTAAAGCTGAATTTCTTCCTCTTGTTCTCATTTCCAATGGTAAAGAATCTTTCTTTGCTGTTTGTAATATCAAAACCATCAAGAGACATGTAATCATTCCCAAGGATAAGGTAGTTTATTCTTGCATTTTTCATAACTACAAATTCTGCTAGAATTCTAATGGAACCTCTAGTGTTGAAAAGACGACCGGAGAGCAGATGAGGACTCGAGGAAAAAAGCTCGAGTGAGGTTTGAGGCCTAGAGGAGAAAAGCTCGAGTGAGGTTTGAGGCCTAGAGGAGAAAAGCTCTGAGGCAACCAAAAAGGAGAAGGAACCCCAGAGAGGGGTCAAGCTGCTAGCTGTGAGGAGGAAAAAGGCTCCTCACTACAAGAGACTCACTGGTCTCAGGGAAAAGCGCGCAGGAGCTGATGGAGTTTTGATTATCCAGATGAGCAGACTTTGTAGCTATTACAACTGAGTGACAAGTTGTGGGCAGAAGGTGAACAAGCATATTCATCTGGAGGGAGGAAAAAGGAGTGACAGATGTGTGACAGGGAGAGAAATGGACCCTGGGCTGTTGCAGTTTCAACATTTAGCACCAGGGAAAATGTGATGACAGCTGGTGGCAGGTGACATTGAGTAAAACATGTTCAGACACCTGAGCTACTGTGGCAAGACTCCACTATCAAAACAATGGCCCCTTTGTGGTCATTGGGGAGTCCCACTCAATGGGTTTTGGAGTATGATTGGAGACTGAACAAGAGTCTTCTTCACATCACATGCCCTCAGGTGACCTCAATTTTTCCCTGGTGTAGTGTGAGGGAAAATTGAAGCCATTTCTATTATGCCCATTGGCTGTAATTGATCACTACAGCTGTGGAATTTAGCATGATTGATTGGCATGAGTTTGTTTTCCCATTCTGGTATTATAGAATCTAGCAATTTGTTGCTGATGATTGAACAAGAAGCTACACTATCAAGAAGACATGAGTGTTCTCTGGATTCAATGAGGACAGTAGTGAGATTAGCTTTTCCAGTAAGATGAGCTTTTCCTCTATCAGGTTTACATTTCATGAGTCTGGCATCCTCTATATGAGAAAACTGACAGGATTTGTCCCAGGTCTGTGGTTGATGGGTTTCAGCTTGGATTTCAGCAATGGAGAAGTCTTGACTTATCTCACATTCTACAGCATGAGGTCCAAAATCAAAATCAACCAATGGATCAAAGTTGCCACCATTTCCATTGTCCATGGCAAGGATCATGTGGTTGGTTCTATGGTTCTCTTTTTCTTCATCTAGTTCAGATTCAGACTTTTGCTGCTCACCTTGATCTTCTCCATTATCACTCTTGGCATCATCATCATCATCCATTCCTACATTGTTTATCCTGTTCTTCTTCTTAGGGCATTCCCTGGAGAAGTGGCCAGTTTGTTTGCAGAAATGACATATAAGTTTGTCCTTGTCAGGGGCAGAGACAGGATTTCTTTTTGAGGAGGACTCAGTTGGCTTATCAGCCTTCTCAGGAGTAGGATTATTTCTCCATTGGGATCTGTTTGGGGCATTATAACTGTTTTTCATAGGCTTGCTCCTTTTCATGACTCTGTCTATGACTTCCTCAGAAATTATAACCATGTCCTCAA
Organism: Puccinia triticina; assembly: GCF_026914185.1. Classification (NCBI taxonomy): domain Eukaryota; kingdom Fungi; phylum Basidiomycota; class Pucciniomycetes; order Pucciniales; family Pucciniaceae; genus Puccinia; species Puccinia triticina. The sequence goes on from NC_070569.1 coordinate 382,783, forward strand.
AGCTCATTTCAGTAGCTTCTCTCTTGTATCTGCTTTTAACAGCATGTTCAAGATTTGGAAGGCATTGCTTCAGGATCTTTTCACAAATGAAATACTCACTCAGATCAGGTTGATAAGCTTTCAGTCTTTCTCTCTGAGTACCAAACCATTTATGAATTCTTTTTCCATCATAAGCAAAGTGATCACTTTCAAACTCCTGTTGCATTTTCCATTTCCAGTTCTCAGCACCACACTTATTTCTGATGGCATTCTTCCACCAAGCCCAAGATTTGTTCCCACACTTGTCTCTGATTCCAAGGTACCAGTTTCTAGCAGTGTCAGTCAAGATGATTTTCAGTCTACTGATTATCATATGGTCCAACATTAAATAGTCCCTGACAAGTATATCAGTGTTCTTGATCCATAGCTCATGATTGTAAGGCAATTCTCCTGAGAACTTCTCCCAGTCACTGTTTTTTGGTATCCCTTTCCACAGCTCTTTCCTCATATCAAATTCAATTGGTCCATGATCAATGTAAGGGAATTCATCATTGGAAAATGAACTGTTATGATTATTGGCTGGGTTAGAGAAGTTGGGTTTCTCTGATTGGTGAGAGTCTGGTTGAGGGGTATTGTCCATGGCAGGAGGTGGTCTGTGAGAAGCAAAATGAGCAGGATCTCTCAAATTTTCCTGGTGATGTTGGCCTTGACTCTGGGCATTGAGTACTGGATTATTATAGTTGAGATGAGGAGGGAAGTCTCTGTCAGCAGGTCCAATCAATTTCTCTAACTTGGTGTTGGTGCTCTTTACTACAGAAGAAATGTCACAGAGTATTCTTTTGGTCTGCTCAAATCTATTGTGACCATTAGTTTGAAGGTCACACATTTGATTTTCTAAAGAGGAAAGTTTGTGATACATTTTATCTTCCATCTCATCCAGATTCTTACCAAGTGAGTATATGTTGGAATGGCATTGGGTTTCATTGACTAGAATGAGGTCTTGCACTCCTTCTAGTTTCTCCTGAACACCTTCTAGCTTTTCTTCAAGGAGTTTTTTCAATTGTTCAAAATCACTGGAATTCACATTAGGTCTCTCTTTGGCACAGTCTCTTATTTGATTCAGGAATTGGTCAAGCTAGTGGGGCATGAATTCCTCTCTAAAGATATCAATTATGGAAACATTGAGGACTTCTTTGAAGTTTTGGACACAAGACTCTAAGAGAGTTGCAGGGATTGTCTCCACAGTGCCAGAGAGTTCAGAAAGAAATTTAGAGAACAATGAATGTAATTTTGCTTCTAACAAAATAGGGCCATTGTTAGACAAATCATTATTAAGATTACTAAGAAAATTTTCTCTGCTGGATTGACTAGAAAGATTATCAAGGTCTAAGCTTAAACCCATGGGAGAGGCTGAACTTATTGGTGAAAACCTCTGCCTCTCCCTCTCCCTCTGCCGCGGCCTCTCCCGTTGGACCTGGTCAACCTCATCAAAAACTCCCCGACGTTGATAATCCTGTGGGTATTCGCCAGGGGCGGGTTCCAGTTCCTCCCGGATCCTCTTGAGCCGTGAAAATGGGACTGATGTTGGTAATCCCCGCGCTGACCTCCCCACTGATGATAATGGAATTGAGGTTGATGGTAAGGCGCGTTGGGGCGTTGGTAGGGATGATGGCGCGGCGCTTGGGTCCCATCTAGCTGTGTAGAAGCTGGTGGGAGTCTCGCCATTTGCTGCTGTTGCGGCGGGGGTGGCGGCGGCATTAGATGAGCCTGATGGTCGTATGGGGGCGGCATTGGCGCTTGGGGCGCGTAAGGGGGGGTAGGACCCTGGTAGCCGGTCTCTTGCGCTTGGTGTTGCGAACCTGGAGGCTCTGGTGTTGGCGTAGCTATTAAAGGTTGGTGGCCTTGGTGTGGGGCTAGAACTAGGCTCGTGTTGGTCTGCGCGGTTGTTATTGGCGGTGCTCTGGGCTCGGCGTCGAGAATCTGCTGGTATAACATCCTCTTTAGGACGTTGAGGTCCTCTCTGGGGATCCAGTCCTGGCTGAGACGGATAGATTCTTCTCTCCCCACAATATCTTCCATCATCTCTTGGGTCGTAGCGGCCTGAGAGAGGAGGCGCCTCTGAGCTCGAGTGTTCTGCGCCTCCTGAGCGTGGACAAATAGTTTGTATTGCTCGTTGAGGAGATTGACTAAGTACAAGATCTCTTGGTCTTCTAGAGTAAGCTCCATCGGTCCAGAGGAGTCTTGCGGTACCTGGTTCTGAGCTTGGGGAACCAGGGATAGATCTGGCGGCGCTCCCGGTCGTAAAACCTCTGGGTTGGTAGGCTGGGGGGAGGGATGAGTTCTGGCTGGAATCATCTGCTCCCTCTCCATGGGTCGCGGTGTGGTAGACGGAAAAGTGAAAAATCAAAAGTTTTTTCTCATACATATATTTACTCACAATACGCCTCAAGATACCATCAAACAGACCTCAGAAATGGATTCTACGGCCAATTTTACCCCCAGTCACCACTGGAAGCATCACCTGAACCCCGCTGGATTGGAACGTACAATTCTTTGGACACTGGACACCCATCACACGTTCAACATACCCAGTCACCAGCCCGTCACAAGCCTCAAGTCAAAGATCACACCATTATGCTTATACACATCACAGGATACAAAAATACATCTCCCCATCAGACTAAAGTCATTACATATTATCAAGTACTCTTCTATTTCCATATTATGATGTCATCACACACTGACTCTGCAGCCTCAGACTTCATTTATGCACCCCCTGCATTCACCTGTCAACTCATGCAGTCTACTGTCACTTTACGCAGCCTTCATGCGGCCCTACTGCATTCTTATGACATCATTTATGTACCCCTGACACATCATGACATCATTTATGTACCCCTGACACATTATGACATCATTTGTATCTACTCTCACCAGCTAAAATCCCTCACCCCATTGTCTAGATTATTTGAAACCCTAACCCACAAGCCCTCTGGGGCTCCACTTTTGTCTATATAAGGAGCTCTCTCCTTCCCAGTTGTCAGCTCCTCAGTTCATCACTCACCAATTACAGTCACCCCAACATTTACATTTACCACCTTACATATACTTAACAACCTACATACATAACAACCCTTACATTAAAAATAAACAGCAATTTATTCAGTGTCATCAACAAGCTCATCTTGAACCAACCAACCCTATCACTTCATTAAAAATTTGCCAAGCTTACCTTGGTGGGTCTTGTTACCTGATAGTATAGAAGGGCAGAGTTTGCACCTCCATCATCCCCTTCTCCATTCAGCAAAAGGTTCTCAGGAACACTTTTGAGTCTCAAAAGGGAGTCCCCAACGTGATAGGATAATCTTGTTTGATCGACAACGTATAACCAATTTCAATCAAAAATACCAAAACCTTGTCAACGGATCTCGACTTTGTGCGGTGAAAGGAATCAAAAACTCATCATCAATTCTAGAATTCTCACCGGCATATTTAGTTCCTCTGTTGGACAACTAGTTGAATTTTTAAGAACCATCCAAAGGACGGATTACAAAACTCTGAAAAAGAGCAAAAACCTTACTACCACTCTGAGCCGAGGATCTTGAAGTAACAAGCATAACTTATTTTTGAGAAAACAGGAACAAGACCTTAAGCATCTGGATAGGTTATGAGACTTGTGGGAAAGAACTTTGGAACTTACTTAAGGAACAGCCTGATTTATTTTCGAGAAGACGGGAAAGAGACCCTAAGTAGCTGGATAAATCAGTGGACTTTTCTACAGTAATTCCCAGATTGATAAGTAATTTTTTTTAGAAAGAACCCCCCCAATTTGCCCTGGTAAAGAAACCAGAGACCAGATATTATTGTTTCTTTTTCAGAGCATAGTAACAGTTACCCAGGATAAACATATTACAAAAATAGGAATCAACAAAAATGAACAAGAATTTACCGTTTAGCACACCAGATTTGGAAGATGGATTTGCTCCCTCCACCCCGTTTAGGAACAGACCATTGGCAGGACCCTCAGGATCATTTTGGACTTTGGAATCGCAGAACCCTCTGCCGCCTCCACGAAAAGAAAAAGGGAAAGAACCAGAAAATAAATTCAGAGATCAAGCTGAAGAAGGGCTGTGCGACTCCGATGAAACTCCACAACACCAGAATATCCCTCCCAGACAAACAACACCACAACAACAGACGTCAGGGTATGGAATTCATAACACTGAAAATGTCAGAGAACCAATGTATCAGCCTCAATTTCAACAAAGACAACAGCAGCCTCAATCTCAACAAGAACCTATGAGGCCACAACCACGTGTCCCGACTCCACCATTCCAGCCGGCACACCCTTCCAAACCAATCATCATAAAAGATCCAGGGCTCTATTACGAAGGAAGTCAGTTTATGAAATTTCTGACCCGGTTCGAAAGAACAGCATACGCACACAGAGCCTCAGATCACGACAAAGTGGTCCAGATCTTACGATTCATACGGACAGAGTAGTTATAATGCCAACTCAAAGAAATGGATGGATACGACAATTACGACTGGGCAAAACTTCGAGCAGAAATGGTCACAGCTTGGGGAGATCTAGATAACACTGTCATGTATACCGTGGACGACCTAATCAAAGTGGCAAAAATTCAAGCAGAGGAAGGAATTTCAAGCCACCGGGAATAAAAATCATACCTAGCAAAGTTCACCCCAATCCTCAAATATCTAGTAAAAACAAACACATTGGTAAAGAAAGCGATGCCGGAATTCTATTCTTAAGCGCATTCTCAGCCAAAGGCCAACAAAGCATCAAACGCACCCTAGTCAACAGAAATCAACTTCCAAGAGCTAAGGATGGAAGCAACAAGGCTCCTAAATGGGAAGACTTAACGGCAGCTGCACAAACTGAAGTTTGGGTTGGTGAAGGCTACAACAGTTTCTCACATTTCTCTGAATCAAACCGACTGATGCAGAAAGATTTGGACGCCAAGAAAGGAGACAACAAACGACAGGAACAAATGCTGAAAGACACCCCAAATGATGCAGCTGTGGAACAAAAATTCAATGAAATGCATCAAGAAATTGCAGCTCTAAAACAACAGCTGTGGAATGGTCCACCTACGAATTATAATTTGCGAGGTCCTTCCAATAAACAGGAATTTTCTCGTGGGACTCCTCGACCTTCAACCCCGCTGTACAAAAGCACTACAAACATGGATAAATTTGGGAAAGCATATATTGATCAATATGGCATATATTGATCAAATTATATTGATCATTTTTTTTTTGTTTTGAAATTTCTCTTTGATTTGTTTCCTTCCTGCAACATCAAAACCCTTCTATCATCTCTCTTTCTCTTGATTTCCTCCTTTCTTAGTTTTCAACCATATAAGTAAAAGCTTCATTTGGTTGCCAGATCAAAGAGTCATTTTTACATACTCATATGAATTATTCCTGAGAAAAAATAGTCTGTTAAGTCAGGCAGGGAGGGGAAGGGGGGAGGAAGAATGGGGAGGCATGAATTATTGTCACTTGAACCTTGCAGAAGTGATGAAATCTACTTTCCAAAAAAAAAAAAAAAAAAAAAACAATCAGTCTCAATGTATCATGCTACATCAATTTTGTTCAAATTTAATGGTTTGTATATGTGACTCATCATATCCAATATCCTAAATTTCTACTAGGCCTGAGATTGATTTAACTTTTGTACCAGATTTGAGTAAGGTGTCTTATATCATGGAAGAACTCCCATGCTGTGCTGAGATATAGTGGGAGAAACACCAGGTAACTACCAAATCAGTGATATTTGGCAACTGATCACATTGTGGTTGCTACAATTGGGGGTTTTGAGGTCATTCAAGGTACACCATGATCCGTTGAGGCCATTCGATCATCTTTGTACCAATATCATTGAAGAACTCCCATGCTGCGCTGAGATATAGTGGCAGAAACACCAAGAAACTGCCAAATAAGTGATATTTGGCAACCAATCACATTGTAGCTGCTACATTTGGGGGTTTTGTGGTCATTAAAGGTACAAAGTGAATCTTTAAGGGCATGTGAACAGTTTGGTACCAATATCATGGAAGAACTCCCAGGCTGCGCTGAGATATAGTGGGAGAAACACCAGGAAACTACCAAATTAGTGATATTTGGCAATGGATCACATTGTAGCTGCTACATTTGGGGGTTTTGTGGTCATTCAAGATACAAATTGAGACTTTGAGGGCATGTGAACATTTTGGTACCAATATCATGGAAGAACTCCCATGCTGCGCTGAGATATAGTGGCAGAAACACCAAGAAACTACCAAATTAGTGATATTTGGCAACTGATCACATTGTGGCTGCTACATTTGGGGTTTTTGTGGTCATTCAAGGTACACCATGAATCTTTGAGGGCATGTGAACATTTTGGTACCAATATCATGGAAGAACTCCCACGCGGCGCTGAGATATAGTGGCAGAAACACCAAGAAACTACCAAATTAGTGACATTTGGCAACTGATCACATTGTGGCTGCTACATTTGGGGTTTTTGTGGTCATTCAAGGTACACAATGAAATTTTGAGGGCATGTGAAAATTTTGGTACCAATATCATGGAAGAACTCCCACACTGCAATGAGATTTAGTGGGAGAAACACCAAGAAACTACCCAATTAGTGATGTTTGGCAACTGATCACATTGTGGCTGCTAAATTTGGGGGTTTTGTGGTCATTCAAGGTACACAATGAATTGTTGAGGGCATTCATATATTTTGGTACCAATATCATGGAAGAACTCCCATGCTGCGCTGAGATATAGTGGCAGAAACACCAAGAAACTACCAAATTAGTGATATTTGGCAACTGATCACATTGTGGCTGCTACATTTGGAGGTTTTGAGGTCATTCAAGGTACACCATGATCCCTTGAGGCCATTTGATCATTTTTTTACCAATATCATGGAAGAACTCCCATGCTGCGCTGAGATATAGTGGCAGAAACACCAAGGAACCACCAAATTTTTGATATTTGGCAACTGATCACATTGTGGCTGCTACATTTGGAGGTTTTGAGGTCATTCAAGGTACACCATGATCCTTTGAGGCCATTCGATCATTTTTGTACCAAGATCATGGAAGAACTCCCACGCTGCACTGAGATGTAGTGGGAGAAACACCAAGAAACTACCAAATTAGTGACATTTGGCAACTGATCACATTGTGGCTGCTACATTTGGGGTTTTTGTGGTCATTCAAGGTACACAATGAAATTTTGAGGGCATGTGAAAATTTTGGTACCAATATCATGGAAGAACTCCCACACTGCAATGAGATTTAGTGGGAGAAACACCAAGAAACTACCCAATTAGTGATGTTTGGCAACTGATCACATTGTGGCTGCTAAATTTGGGGGTTTTGTGGTCATTCAAGGTACACAATGAATTGTTGAGGGCATTCATATATTTTGGTACCAATATCATGGAAGAACTCCCATGCTGCGCTGAGATATAGTGGCAGAAACACCAAGAAACTACCAAATTAGTGATATTTGGCAACTGATCACATTGTGGCTGCTACATTTGGGGTTTTTGTGGTCATTCAAGGTACACAATGAATTTTTGAGGGCATGTGAACTTTTTTGGTACCAATATCATGGAAGAACTCCAACGCTGCGCTAAGATATAGTGGGAGAAACACCAGGAAACTACCAAATTAGTGATATTTGGCAACTGATCAAATTGTGGCTGCTACATTTGGGGGTTTTGTGGTCATTCAAGGGACACCATGAATCTTTGAGGGCATGTGAACATTTTGGTACCAATATCATGGAAGAACTCCCACGCTGCGCTGAGATATAGTGGCAGAAACACCAAGAAACCACCAAATTAATGACATTTGGCAACTGATCACATTGTGGCTGCTACATTTGGGGGTTTTGTGGTCATTCAAGGTACAAAATGAATCTTTGAGGGCATTAGAACATTTTGGTACCAATATCATGGAAGAACTCCCACGACGCGCTGAGATATAGTGGCAGAAACACCAAGAAACTACCAAATTAGTGATATTTGGCAACTGATCACATTGTGGCTGCTACATTTGGGGGTTTTGTGGTCACTCAAGGTACACAATGAATCTTTGAGGGCATGTGAAAATTTTGGTACCAATGTCATGGAAGAACTCCCACGCCGCAATGAGATTTAGTGGGAGAAACACCAAGAAACTACCCAATTAGTGATGTTTGGCAACTGATCACATTGTGGCTGCTACATTTGGAGGTTTTGAGGTCATTCAAGGTACACCATGATCCCTTGAGGCCATTTGATCATTTTTTTTACCAATATCATGGAAGAACTCCCATGCAGCGCTGAGATATAGTGGCAGAAACACCAAGGAACTACCAAATTTGTGATATTTGGCAACTGATCACATTGTGGCTGCTACATTTGGAGGTTTTGAGGTCATTCAAGGTACACCATGATCCCTTGAGGCCATTCAATCATTTTTGTACCAAGATCATGGAAGAACTCCCACGCTGCGCTGAGATATAGTGGCAGGAACACCAAAAAACTACCCAATTAGTGACATTTGGCAACTGATCACATTGTGGCTGCTACATTTGGGGGTTTTGTGATCATTCAAGGTTCACAATGAATTGTTGAGGGAATTTGAACATTTTGGTAACAATATCATGGAAGAACTCCCACGCTGCGCTGAGATGTAGTGGGAGAAACACCAAGAAACTACCAAATTAGTCATATTTGGCAACTGATCACATTGTGGCTGCTACATTTGGGGGTTTTGTGGTCATTCAAGGTACACCATGAATTTTTGAGGGCATGTGAACATTTTGGTACCAATATCATGGAAGAACCCCCACGCTGCGCTGAGATATAGTGGCAGAAACACCCAGAAACTACCAAATTAGTGACATTTGGCAACTGATCACATTGTGGCTGCTAAATTTGGGGGTTTTGTGGTCATTCAAGGTACACAATGAATTGTTGAGGGCATTCATATATTTTGGTACCAATATCATGGAAGAACTCCCACGTTGCGCTGAGATATAGCGGGAGAAACACCAGGAAACTACCAAATTAGTGATACTAGAGGCTAAGGCGGCTGCGCCGCTGCAGGGTCCAGGTCTTGCAAAAATTAAGGCCCTGTTTGGCAGCATCATATTAGGCAGCATAATAATACAAAACATGCTACATTACATATGGTAAAACATGTTGTTCTAGGATAATTTTTTGAAAGTAAACCTTCACAAGGCTTGGCAGTTTACTTCCAAAAGATCAGGTGGAAAAGTAGTGTCTTACACAATGTAGGGGGACATGGCAAGAATATTTATTGTGTAATAATCATGCTGCCAAACAGGGCCTAAACCCCAACTTGCTAGCAATTTCCGACATCTCAACAAAAGACTCTGAGAATAGACTACTTTAATCAGCCAACTGCTCAACTTGTTGTAAGCCTCACAGCTATTCACAACATATGCTCTGTTTGCCTCCTCTCATGTTCGCGTCAGTTACTTAGGCAAGACTGGACCGACAAAACCTTAGGCCTGACACATCCAAACCTCAATGGCCTGCAGATAACAGGTGACTCAATATCCTCCGGACATTTCTGCTTTCTCAGTCCATGCTGCTGGTGGCATCACTCAGCTTTGCGTTTAACTCTATTCAATGACCACCCGGTCGCGCGGCACCCGTTTACAAACCACCTAACTCTTTCAATTTATTGGGAATTAGGTCACTCTTCCCAAATAACAAGCTCTGTGAGTTACACTTATTAAACAAATAGCAAAAATATGTACAGTATGTTGATCATGATGCCTATTGCGGATGAACATATCGTGGATAACTTCAGGATCCTCTTCCCCGCGCTTCTTGGCCTCAATTGTCAATAATAATCTCTTGTCTTGCCTGGTTGACTTTAAACCGCAAGCTGTGAGCAAAGAGCCCATGCCTTTCATCAGGCTCTCAAGTCGAAAGAGGGCGAGTACTCAACGCTCGTGGGTATCTAGAAATCTGCTGTATGGTTTGCTCATGTCGACTCGCAAACAGTCGTCTGTGAAGTTCATGAAATGTTAGTTAAACAGGTCCTTTGGGGCCGACGGTGGCGAATGGACACACATCATGGCGAAGTACATCGTGAGTTGGTATCCGCTTTGGAGCACTGACGCCTCTTCAAGTGCCTCGTTGTACAAATAATTGTTGACCAGTAGCCCGTGATCGTTGCAAGAACACAAGCACACACCTTCTGACGGGCTGATATAACGCCTGCCGACGTAAGATTTGACTTCATTGTTGCCATCTAAGCTTATTGCCAACCTGACATGGCCCTTGGTTATGTACTTATAAAGGTACTTGATGGCTGCCGTGTTGACGGGGATTTCCACGTTGATGTGGGAGCAGAACGCTCTTATAAGATACAGGCAATACAGAACAACAGACCGGTTGTCAAAAGTAGTCTTATTCTTTTTTTACGGTCCTTCCAACATCTCGTTGAAGGTAAAGGGGATAAGCACCATCAATGTTGACGGTACACTCGGAAAACGGTTTTGGATTACCATATTTACAGGACTTCCCGTTCCAGCAGGGCCAACCTTGGCAAGGTCCGTGGACCATAAAATCACCGACCAATCCGTGCAGGATTGGTGAGGTCACCGGATTGGGTATTTCGGCTGAGATAAGTTCGTCAATCGCCTTCAATGTCGTTGGCCGGTCCTTATCGTTGAGTGTCAGCAGGAGATTTAAATGAGGCCACCCTTGTTTTCGGAATTCAACGGTAAAAACAAAAGCCACAACAGGGCCTAGTCCGTCCATTTTGATTAGCACAAAAAGCAAATAACAAATTTTCAGATAAAAAACTCTGGTTACAAGGGTGGGATGGTTGACTGGGGAATCATTAGGTGGGATTTCGGCAATGATTTAAGGCCATTGAGAATGACGAGGGGAAGGGGCTGTGCTGCGGGATTGGCGGGATGAATTTGATGTATAGAGTGATTGAGAGGTGACTGGAGGGCTGAGACAAAGCCTGGACTGATGCATAGGAGGGATTGGAGTTGCAAGTGGATTGCAAAGCCCTGGAAACGTGGATATAGATATGTACGCCTTGCGCAACGCAATGGAGACCTGAAGCCGCGGAGACAAATATCTACACCGGCGCCTGGGTGTGGATATCTGGAGTGCATATCAAGGTAGGGATTAGATAAGGCCAGGCGATTTCAGAAATGAGAGTGGCAGGAGTGAATACATACAGGCTTAGTTGCGGTGATGTTGTGAGGGTTTGCAGCAAGGCTTGAAAATTTGCAACGGTTGGGGCTGTTGATTATTCCAGGTTGGATGCAAATGTTGGTGTGGATGAAGGGCGGCGGGAACATATATAGATAACAGACCTTGCCTGAGGTTGGAACGCCACACTGCCAGCATATTTGGCTGGGTTGAAGTCATCTCAGTTTAACTGGGATGCACTCAACCAATTTAAACTTGGTTGATCTCAACCAATTTAATATAAACCCAAGGGGGGTACCTTGGATTTGTGTTTCATCAGCTGAGATCACCCAAGTTCAAATTGGTTGAGTGCATCCCAGTTTAACTGGGATAACCTCAACCCAGACAATTATGCTGGCAGTGCCAGCCAAGTGCTTCACTCGGCTCCCTCCCCTCCGCTGTTGCACTTGCACAGTTCAAGGGGTTTATATATTTGGTGGGCCCCCTTTGCATAATGCCTTGACTGCGCGCGCTGGGGCTCATCTGTGTTTTGTCTTTTAAACCTGCTAGGAAGGAAGGGACATTTCACAAATTTTTTTATTTAATTGTATGTTAATTTGTATTTAGCTTATTGGTGATAGTCAATCTTGTAAAAAGGTTAGTATTACATTTTTTTTGGTATGCCAAGAAATAGGGGGAACCCTTGATCCTGAATTCTATGTTTTGCTGTCTTTAATAAACTTGGATTTGGCAACTGATAACATTGTGGCTGCTACATTTGGGGGTTTTGTGGTCATTCAAGGTACACAATGAATTGTTGAGGGCATTCAAACATTTTGGTAACAATATCATGGAAGAACTCCCACGCTGCGCTGAGATGTAGTGGGAGAAACACCAAGAAACTACCAAATTAGTCATATTTGGCAACTGATCACATTGTGGCTGCTACATTTGATGGTTTTGAGGTCATTCAAGGTACATCATGATCCGTTGAGGCCATTTGATCATTTTTATACCAATATTATGGAAGAACTCCCATGCTGCGCTGAGATATAGTGGCAGAAACAACAAGAAACTACCAAATTTGTGATATTTGGCAACTGATCACATTGTGGCTGCTACATTTGGGGGTTTTGTGGTCATTCAAGGTACACCATGATCCCTTGAGGCCATTTGACCATTTTTATACCAATATCATAGAAGAACTCCCATGCTGCGCTGAGATATAGTGGGAGAAACGCCAGGAAACTACCAAATTAGTGATATTTGGCAACGGATCACATTGTAGCTGCTACATTTGGGGGTTTTGTGGTCATTGAAGGTACAAATTGGGACTTTGAGGGCATGTGAACGTTTTGGTACCAATATCATGGAAGAACTTCCCCGCTGGGCTGAGATATAATGGCAGAAACACCAAGAAACTACCAAGAAACTACCAAATTAGTGATGTTTGGCAACTGATCACATTGTGGCTGCTACATTTGGATGTTTTGAGGTCATTCAAGGTACACCATGATCCCTTGAGGCCATTTGATCATTTTTGTACCAAGATAATGGAAGAACTCCCATGCTGCGCTGAGATATAGTGGCAGGAACACCAAGAAACTACCAAATTAGTGAAATTTGGCAACTGATCACATTGTGGCTGCTACATTTGGGGGTTTCGTGGTAATTCAAGGTACGCAATGAATTGTTGAGGGCATTTGAACATTTTGGTACCAATATCATGGAAGAACTCCCACGCTGCGCTGAGATATCTAGTGGGAGAAACACCAGGAAACTACCAACAACGGTGGGCCGCTACGCTACACTACGCTACAGGGCCACTTAGCGTTAGCGTAGCGGCAAGAAGCTCCCGCCCATTTTGAGTAGCGTTAGCGCCGCTACGCTGCGCTACGTTTCAGCGGCGCTAACAGCGCGCCAATTGTTTGTTAGTGTTAGCGCGCCGCTACAGTCACTACGCTACGCTACGCTAAGCTACGCTACGCTACAGCGCTTTTAGCGGAAAAAAGGCCTTTTTTTCAGCTAAAAGCACTGTGGCGCACCGTAGCGCGCGCTCTTTTGCGCCCTGAGTGTGTAGCGTTAGCGCAATTGCGCGCATCTGCGCTAACGCTACGCTAACAGCTAAATTAGCTGCGCACCCTTTGCGCGTAGCGTTAGCGCAGAAAAGGCGCAATTCCGCTAACGCTAGGTTAAAATTTAGCGGAATTCCGATACGCTACGCCACGCTAACGCTACGGTTAGCGTAGCTGGCCCACAGTTGCTACCAAATTAGTCATATTTGGCAACTGATCACATTGTGGCTGCTACATTTGGGGGTTTTGTGGTCATTCAAGGTACACAATGAATTGTTGAGGGCATGCAAACATTATGGTACCAATATCATGGGAGAACTCCCACGCTGCGCTGAGATATAGTGGGAGAACCACCAGGAAACTACCAAATTAGTGATATTTGGCAACTGATTCCATTGTGGCTGCTACATTTGGGGTTTTGTGGTCATTCAAGGTACACCATGTATCCTTGAGTGCATGTGAATATTTTGGTCCCAATATAATGGAAGAACTCCCAGGGTGCGCTGAGATATAGTGGGAGAAACACCAGGAAACTACCAAATTAGTGATATTTGGCAACAGATCACATTGTATCTGCTACATTTGGGGGTTTTGTGGTCATTCAAGGTACACCATGAATCTTTGAGGGCATGTGAACATTTTGGTACCACTATCATGGAAGAACTCCCACGCTGCGCTGAGATATAATGGCAGAAACACCAAGAAACTACCAAATTAGTGACATTTGGCAACTGATCACATTGTGGCTGCTACATTTGGGGTTTTTGTGGTCATTCAAGGTACACAATGAATTTTTGAGGGCATTCAAACATTTTGGTACCAATATCATGGAAGAACTCCCACGCTGCGCTGAGATATAGTGGGAGAAACACCAGGAAACTACCAAATTAGTTATATTTGGCAACTGATCACATTATGGCTCAGACCGGCCATCGAGAGGTATGAATCTCCTCGATGCCGGGCTGTTCCGGTCATCAAGAGGTGGTACCTCCCTCAATGACCGCACAGACCGGTCATCGAGAGCTATGACTCCCTTCGATGACCGGCACAGACCAGTCATCGGAGAGTAGGAGTGAATCTGCTTGATGCCGGTCTGTACCGGTTGTTGAGAGGTGTGATGTGAGCCTGTGTCTCTTATGTGACAGCAGGACACAAGAAAAGAAGGGGGAATAGTTTGTATTTCTTGGGATAAAGAAATACAAACTGAGAGAGAGGAAGAGAAAGAGAGAGAAAAGAGAAGATCAGGCCTAGACTTTAAGTTTTTCTAAATTGATCTGGGCTATTCTCAACCTGAAAAAGTTGGATGCCAGCTGTGCCAGGCCAAAGAAGAGTGCAACAGCCTCCACTCACAACAAGAAAACGTTGGTGGGATTCAGAAGTAGGGTTACTACTCTGCTCTGGTTTTATAGGTCTTAACCAGAGATAACCTTTTGATCTCTTATGATTGGAAGAGTTGAAGAAAAGAAGAAACAATCAAGAGCAACAGAGTTTCACTCTGAATAAGCAAGGTTCAGTGAAAGAGTTTACTTACTGTCAATATCCTAGGCGCCTGTGACGGTAGGTATACTGGGAGCGTGGTAATCTCTTTGGTGGTTATCCTGGGTTATCTGGGGTGTGGTTCTGGTGTGCTGAAGTCTGTGGATCCTCCAGCTGCATGGGGGATCCTGACTTCGAAAATTTTCAAAGTTGGATGAAATAATCACACATGTACATGTGTTTTGGAGCGCTCAGGCGCGACTACAAGGCGCTGCTGCGCATGCATGTCACAAACCACAAACTCTATGAAGGAGTAGAGATATTGGAAAGTGATCGGTGAACACTAGGGTCAAAATTGCATGAGAAATCAGAATCTGAAGTCAAAAAAACCTTATGTTTTAAGGATAAAAAGATATAAACACATTTAGGTATAAAATGGAGATAAAAGGCAGACTTTAGGCCAGCTGCGCTGGCTCTAAGGCTGACATGTGAGCCCAATACCACTACAGACCGGCATCGAGACAAGATGGAGACCTCGCGGAGGATGCCTTCCCGGCAAGTGGGGACACAACTACTCACAGCCACCTGACTGGTCATCTTGAGGATTAAAGCTCTCAAGCTGACCTGTAAACACTTGGATGAGTGTGTACAGGCCTGTACAGGCTGCAGGGCCCTGACAACCAAGTTGTCAAGTTTTGGTACCAAGGATTTCAGGGCCCAGGGTGTGTGAGCTTGGTTGGATACTTAAAGGGCTGAGGGGAAGCTGTTTGTCCCCCCAGGGGATCTGGTTTCGTCCACCCCCTCCCTGAAGGCCCCCTATTTCATTTGAGTAGGCCCCTTCTTGATTTCAAAAACAAAAATTCCAACAAACCCAAACAAAACTTTAACAATTTAAACTTTAAACTCACACAAAACAAGAAAATTTAAACTTTGAACTCACACGCACAACACAAAAACATTTAAACTTTGAGCTGACACAAAACAAAAACATTTGAACACAATCAAAACAGACAAAAACAATAATTTAAACTCAAACAAACCAGAAACTCTGTACTGAAAAAATAACTTAAACTTTTTAAACTTAAGGAACACAAATTTCAAACTTTTAATTTCTTCTGCCTGCAATTTCAATGAAATGCAGCATGAACCCCGGCCATGAAGTCAGTTTCTGTGAAACTGTGGTTTTAATAAACTTGGATTTGGCAACTGATCACATTGTGGCTGCTACATTTGGAGGTTTTGAGGTCATTCAAGGTACACCATGATCCCTTGAGGCCATTTGATCATTTTAGTACCAATATCATGGAAGAACTCCCATGCTGCGCTGAGTTATAGTGGCAGGAACACCAATAAGCTACCAAATTAGTCATATTTGGCAACTGATCACATTGTGGCTGCTACATTTGGAGGTTTTGCGGTCATCCAAGGTACACCATGATCCGTTGAGGCCATTTGATCATTTTTGTACCAATATCATGGAAGAAATCCCATGCTGCGCTGAGATATAGTGGCAGAAACACCAAGAAACTACCAAATTAGTCATATTGGGCAACTGATCACATTGTGGCTGCTACATTTGGAGGTTTTGAGGTCATTCAAGGTACACCATGATCCCCTGAGGCCATTTGATCATTTTTATACCAACTAGAGTACAAGGCGGCTTCGCCGCTGCCCCCTCAAGCCTCAACCACTCCAAAGCCCCAAGCCACCACCATCACCACGCACCCGGTTGTAGTCCTTGCCCCAATGCAACCCCAGTCACAGATGCAGGATCCATATATTTATGATAATTTTAGGAAGTCCTCTCCCAGGATATTTGTGCCCAGATATTTTGAATATATCTCAGGTTCTAGAATATCATATATGACAATTCCATGTTATATTGTAAAAGGGGCTTGATTGATTGACTCCCAAAAATCAAATTCTGATCCCCAAAAAGTAATTTTTAGGAGTCAGAATTTAATTCTTCTGTGTAGAATGGGAGTCGGAAATGTAATTTTACCAAAAATTACAATAATAAAGAAAAATTTATAACTTCTCACTGGGGCACCCAAAGCCCACCAAAACTGGGCCTCTCAAGAGCACATGTTGAACTGCACGGCATTAGCACACCCCATTCCTGGGGTGTGCAATGTGGGTCTTATTTGGTGGATTTACTACAAAAGAAATACACCAAAACCTTAGCCATTGTGCTCCAAAGTGCCCCAAACCTTTGCAGCATCAAGTAAATTACTTGTGTGAATACTATTTCAACATCGGATGTACTTCGCGCACTGCAAAAAACTTGTCGCGCACTGCAGGGGGCGTCCACTCCACGTCCCGGCCGCAGTGCGCGGTAGCTCAAAACTCTTCGCGCAATGCAAACGCAAAACTATGAAATTCTCACTTTTTTTTCTGCCAGCCGGCAGAGGGGATTTTTCCTGCTCCTCCATCAAATTCTTGGAGGATTTGGAGCCCCCAGCTGGACACAAAAAAAGGATGAAAAATAAACACAAAAAATAACCTGAGCGCAGGCTCCCGCTCCCCTGGGAGCGCTTCTCCGGGGCTTTCAACCTGCCAAATACTCACGGATTGGGTACACAGCCCCTCGAAAACAAAGTTCGAGGGCAGAAGCTCCGGCTGCCGTACCAATGGCCGGCACAGCCCGGTCATTGAGCAGCGTCTACACACTGGATACCCCGATGACCGGCCAGGTGCAGTGCAGATTACCGGTCATCAAGGAGAATATGTACTCCTCTTGATGACTGGGTCGCTCCGGTCATTGGAAGGAGCACATACTTTACTCGATGACCAAGTCCACCCCGGTCATGGAGAGGAGTAAACCCTTGCCTTGATGACCGGGTCCGTTCTGGTCATTGAGAGTAGTGTTTTGACCGGAACGGACCCGGTCTTTTAGAGGAGTGCAAACTCTCCTTGATGACCGGGTCTGCTCCGGTTATTGAGAGTATAACATACTCCCCTCGCCGGTCATTGAGGAGTAACCACTGCCCTCGATGACCGGGTCCAGCTCCTCTTGTTGACCAGAGCGGACCTGTTCATTGAGGGGCTATTCTGAACATCATCAAGAGGGAGTGCATCCTCCCCTTAATGACAAGTTTGTTCTGGTAATCAAGAGAAGTGTTTCTTTCCTCTCAATGACCAGAACAGACCCGGCCATCGAGAGGAAGGTTTCTCTCCTCTCAATGACCGGAACGGACCCGGTCATCGAGGCGAGTGTTTACTCCTCTCCATGACCGGGGTGGACTCGGTCATCGAGTAAAGTATGTGCTCCTTCCAATGACCGGAGCGACCCGGTCATCAAGAGGAGTACATATTCTCCTTGATGACCGGTAATCTGCACTGCACCTGGCCGGTCATCGGGGGATCCAGTGTGTAGACGCTGCTCAATGACCGGGCTGTGCCGGCCATTGGTACGGCAGCCGGAGCTTCTGCCCTCGAACTTTGTTTTCGAGGGGCTGTGTACCCAATCCGTGAGTATTTGGCAGGTTGAAAGCCCCGGAGGAGCGCTCCCGGGGGCCCGGGAGCCTGCACTCAGGTTATTTTTTGTGTTTATTTTTCATCCTTTTTTTGTGTCCAGCTGAGGGCTCCAAATCCTCCAAGAATTTGATGGAGGGGCAAGGAAAATCCCCTCTGCCGGTGGGCAGAAAAAAAAGTGAGAATTTCATAGTTTTGTGTTTGCAGTGCGCGAAGCGTTTTGAGCTACCGCGCACTGTGGCCGCGACATTGATTTGCCGACCCCCACAGTGCGCGACGAGTTTTTTGCAGTGCGCGAAGTACATCGGTTCAACATATTATCTAAGTATATTAAATCCACACTTTTGTGGAAATTTGGATCATGGGCTCACCCTCCTCCTTTCCCTGTTGTTGTTTTTGGCTTTTATAGGGCCGCAATGCAGTCTCCGCGGGAGCAAGTGCACTCTGCCGCCTCAATTATTTGCGGCACAGGACTTGATTTTTGTGTGCAGCAGACAGGACATGCTTTTACCAGGTCTTTTTGCCTCCTGATTGGGGACATATGTTACAATAGTACACATTTTCCTTGCAGGTGCAATCTAGCTCAAACATCAAAAGAAAATTCAGCTGGGTTTTCAAGTAGCCAGTAAAGAAGGGGGGATCACTGACCTGGAGGCTGGAGTGCCTAAAGGATGCATGGCAGGGATCGACGGCGGAATAAGATGGGCCGGGCAGCAAAGGGGCTGGTGGATTATTGGTTGGATTGGCTGCTGTGCGGGCGAGGTGCCAGAGCTGGGTTGGATGAGGCAAAACTTGGAAGAAACAAGCCCTTCAACTCACATTGAGTGAGTCAAAGCGGGCGTGCCCTATGTATTAGCCCTGTGTTGACCGCAAGACATGTTGCAGCGGCCTCAAGGGTTCCCCCTATGACGCAGCTAGGCCGGCTCGATGGTGGTATGGCACTGCCCAGGCCCATACCTCATCTGGGCGCTGTTGAGGCATGTGAGGAATTGATTCGACGACGTGACGCACCCCAGGGCACCCACATGTGATGGCGCCTTGGGGACGCTTGCGACCCCAGGGCGCCACAAGTGTGACAGTCCGGATGGGCATCGCGGCTGCCGGAGCCTCGCCGTGGCAGTCCACCCCGGCGTCCCCATTGCGCCGCGGCCGGTGTCGGCTCTATGACGTACAGGTGTCGGCTCTATGACGTACATGGGGGGACCAGGAATTTTGGTGGCCACCTAGTGTACAACACAAAGGGCGTCACTGCAACTCACTACCAAGATGGATGAATTTGCGATGTCGTATATTGATCAATGTAGCGTTTATTGATCAATTTATATTGATCATTTTTTTTTATTCCTCTTGATACCTTTTTCTGTGTTGCATGTCTCCTTAATAGTCTTCTATAATCTCTCTCCTTCCCCCTGTGTTAGCTTCAAGCCACAGGTATTTTCTTTTTTTTTTGCCTGATAACATTCATAAATTTCTACATACACCATTTGATTCTTCATGAAAAAAAGACATTGCAAGTTTTAGGATTAATCCAGGGTGGCTGGGGGTCTCAAAGTTTTTTTCTTTTTCTTTTTTACTTCAACAATTGATGTTATCAGAAGTCTCCAAATCTACTTTTTTTCAAAAAAGGAAAAACATTGACCCCTGACCTCTCTGATGATACCATCCGGCAAAGATTGGTAATTTGGTTGGTTGAAATTCCTGAAGATATTGCACATCATATTTGAGGTGCTACATGCATAGAAGGCCTTTTTGAAATTAGTTTACCATGGTTTAGCATATTTTTGTTGGGTTCTTTGTTTTATCTACTTTTGTTATCACCCACAGATTAATGAGGAATATTTTGACATAAAAATTTCATCCAAAAATTGTTCTGCATATAAAACCCAGAAATATTGTGTTTTGGGACACATGCATTATGCAGCAGCTACAATCTGATCAGTTGCCAAATATCACTACTTTTGTAGTTTCTTGGTGTTTCTGCCACTATATCTCATCACAGTGTGGGAATTATTCTGCCATATGATTATCAAAATTTTTAAATGCCCCCAAACATTCTTCGTGTACCTTTACTCACCACAAAACCGCCAAATGTAGCAGCTACAGTCTGATCAGTTCACAAATATCACTACTTTGGTAGTTTCTTGGTGTTTCTGCCACTATATCTCATCCCAGTGTGGGAATCCTTCTGCCATATGGTTACCAAAATGTTGACGGGCCCCCAAGGATTTATTATGGACCTTAAGTCACGACAAGAACGCCAAACGTAGCAGCTACAGTCTGATCAGTTCCCAAATATCACTACTTTGGTAGTTTCTTGGTGTTTCTGCCACTATATCTCATCCCAGTGTGGGAATCCTTCTGCCACATGGTTAGCAAAATGTTAAGAGGCCCCAAAAGTTTCATTATGTACCTTTAATTACCACCAAACCCCCAAATGTAGCAGCTACAGTCTGATCAGTTCACAAATATCCCTACTTTGGTAGTTCCTTGGTGTTTCTGCCAGTATATCTCATCCCAGCGTGGGAATCCTTCTGCAATATGGTTACCAAAATGTTTGAAGGCCCCCAAAGATTCATTATGGACCCTAAGTCACCACAAGACCCCCAAATGTAGCAGCTACAGCCTGATCAGTTCCCAAATATCACTACTTTGATAGTTTCTTGGTGTTTCTGCCACTATATCTCATCCCAGTGTGGGAATCCTTCTGCCACATGATTAGAAAAATGTTATATCTCATCACAGTGTGGGAATTATTCTGCCATATGATTATCAAAATTTTTAAATGCCCCCAAACATTCTTCGTGTACCTTTACTCACCACAAAACCGCCAAATGTAGCAGCTACAGTCTGATCAGTTCACAAATATCACTACTTTGGTAGTTTCTTGGTGTTTCTGCCACTATATCTCATCCCAGTGTGGGAATCCTTCTGCCATATGGTTACCAAAAGGTTCACAGGCCCACAGGGATTTATTATGGACCTTAAGTCACCACAAGAATGCCAAATGTAGCAGCTACAGTCTGATCAGTTCCCAAATATCACTACTTTGGTAGTTTCTTGGTGTTTCTGCCACTATATCTCATCCCAGTGTGGGAATCTTTCTGCCATATGGTTATCAAAATGTTTACAGGCCCCTAAGGATTGATTACGTACCTTTACTGACCACAAAACCCCCAAATCTAGCAGCTACAGTCTGATCTGTTCCCAAATATCACTACTTTGGTAGTTTCTGGATGTTTCTGCCACTATATCTCATCCCAGCGTGGAAATCCTTCTGCCAGATGGTTACCAAAATGTTGACGGGCCTCCAAAGATTCATTATGGACCCTAAGTCACCACAAGACCCCCAAATGTAGCAGCTACAGCCTGATCAGTTCCCAAATATCACTACTTTGATAGTTTCTTGGTGTTTCTGCCACTATATCTCATCCCAGTGTGGGAATCCTTCTGCCACATGATTAGAAAAATGTTAAGAGGCCCCCAAAGTTTCATTATGTACCTTTACTGACCACAAAACCCCAAAGGTAGCAGCTACAGTCTGATCAGTTCGGAAATATCCCTACTGTGGTAGTTTCTTGGTGTTTCTGCCACTATATCTCATCCCAGTGTGGGAATCCTTCTGCCATATGGTTACCAAAATTTCTACAGGCCCCCAAAGATTCATTATGTACCTTTACTGACCACAAAACCCCCAAATGTAGCTGCTACAGTCTGATCTGTTCCCAAATATCACTACTTTGGTAGTTTCTGGATGTTTCTGCCACTATATCTCATCCCAGCGTGGAAATCCTTCTGCCATATGGTTACCAAAATGTTGATGGGCCCCCAAGGATTTATTATGGACCTTAAGTCACCACAAGACCTCCAAATGTAGCAGCTACAGTCTGATCAGTTCCCAAATATCACTACTTTGGTAGTTTCTTGGTGTTTCTGCCACTATATTTCATCCCAGCGTGGGAATCCGTCTGACATATGGTTACCAAAATGTTGGCAGACCCTCGAAGATTCATTATGTACTTTAGTCACCACAAAACCCTGAAACATAGCAGCTACAGTCTGATCAGTTCCCAAATATCACTACTTTGGTAGTTTCCTGGTGTTTGTGCCACTATATCTCATCCCAGTGTGGGAATCCCTCTGACATATGGTTACCAAAATGTTGGCAGACCCCCAAAGATTCATTATGTACCTTTAGTCACCACAAAACCCCCAAATGTAGCAGCTACAGTCTGATCAGTTCCCAAATATCACTCCTTTGGTAGTTTCTTGGTGTTTCTGCCACTATTTCTCATCCCAGTGTGGGAATCCTTCTGGCATATGGTTACCAAAATGTTTAACTGCCCCCAAGGATTCAGTATGGACCTTAAGTCACCACAAGACCCCCAAATGTAGCAGGTACAGTCTGATCAGTTCCCAAATATCCTCACTTTGGTAGTTTCTCGGTGTTTCTGCCACTATATCTCATCCCAGCGCGGGAATCCTTCTGACATATGGTTACCAAAATGTTGAAAGGCCCCCAAGGATTCATTATGGACCTTAAGTCACCACAAGACCCCCAAATGTAGCAGCTACAGTCTGATCAGTTCCCAAATATCACTACTTTGGTAGTTTCTTGGTGTTTCTGCCACTATATCTCATCCCAGTGTGGGAATCCTTCTGCCATATGGTTACCAAAATGTTTTCAGGCCCCCAAAGATTCATTATGTCCCTTTAGTCACCACAAAACCCCCAAATGTAGCATGTTGACAGGCCCCCAAGGATTCATTATGGAGCTTAAGTCACCACAAGGCCCCCAAATTTCGCAGCTACAGTCTGATCAGTTCCCAAATGTGAGCCCGAGTCTCTATAGTGACAGCAGGACACAAGAAATGGGGGGCAATAGTTGGATTTCTTGGGATAAAGAAAATAAAACTATAAGAGAGAGAGAGAAAGAGAAAAGAGAAAACAGAGCAGGATCAAAATGAAGAGAAGTACTAGGTTATTCTAGTGGGAATGCACGTCCACTGGCAATGCTACTCTTCAGAAGATTGCTGCTAATCTGAGCTAAGAAGTGCTACAGCTTCCTCTCCGGAGGGTATCTGGATTAGATAAGTTTAATCCAGCCACAATTTTTTAGCTTCCTTCTGGATAGTCAAGGTTCTTAAAGGGAAACCTGAGGGACAGCCCTGAACCTAGATTTTGAGGCAAAGGCCAAATGGTAAGAAGGGACAGCCCTGTGATCAAGATAGAGGCAAAGGCCAGTAGATTTGGAGGGACAGCCCTGTGATCAAGAAGAAGACAAAACCAGCAGAAAAGAGAAGATCAAGCAAGACACAGAGTTGTACCTCTGAGATAAACAAGGTTCAGTGAAAGAGGTTACTTACTATCAATATCCTAGGCGCCTGTGACGGTAGGTATACTGGGAGTGTAGTAATCTCTTTGGTGGTGATCCTGGGGTTCTCTGGGGTGTGTTTCTGGTGTGCTGAAGTCTGTGGATCCGCCTCAGGCAAGGGGGATCCTGACTACAAAAACTTTCACAGTTTGCTTATGTAATTTACATATGTAAGTGTGGTTTGGCGCGCCTGGTAGCGCTGACACGTCACAACTGCGCATGCGCGCCACAACTCAATAACTCAGCGAAGGAGTATAGTTACAAAGAGTTGGTAAGTTGTAACTAGGGTTAAAATTACGTGAGGAAACAGAATATGAAGTCAAAACAAGGTTATCTCTTAAGATGAAAAGGATATAAAGTAATTTATATGTAACAAAGGTAGAACAGGCAGCTTTAAGGTCAGCTGTGATGACTCTAAGGCTGACACCAAATTTGTCAGCCTTAGAGATACAACAAGTATCCTAAAGTCTGCAAAAACTGGTCAACCATTTACAAATCCTGAAATATTATTGAATATTCAGAATCCTTGTGTTAAATTAAGGGGGGTCACCCACTCAAAGTAACCCCTCATTCCTACTCCTTCATACATTTTTTCATACATGTACATATAAGCCATAAAGCGCTCCAAAGAGAAGGAAAACTACATAAAAAAATCTTTATATAAATTAAAATACATAAAATTATATTAATTAGTAAAATACCTTTCCCCCGTGAAACAGGAACCACGGGTGAGAGTAACACTTAGTACAAATTGATATTACACTTCATATTGAGCTATTTTACATGACAATTGGTTATACAAATGTCACGTGTGGGAGCAAGGGAAGTTGTGTAATATTGTACAAATAAAATACCCATAACCAAGGCAGAATACACGTCTACTCTTGGCATTTACCCATAGCCAAAACCAATGGGAATATTTCAGCGCCCTCAAAGACCTCTCCAGTATTTAAGGAGGTAATTGGGCCACTGTAATTGTCCCCCCAGACATTTCACCACCCATTAACCTGTAAGTTAACCCGTGAAAATTCTCCTCTGGCTTATTAAAGCCACCACTTCCTTTATTTCTGCCTTTTTGGCACGAAACCCACTAGATCTTAACTCTAAAATTGCCAATATCCTTTATAAGCATTTATTACAGTTAAATCTTTATAAATAGTTGCTGTAAGACTCCCTCCTCTGACGCGCAGCCAATCAGTTTAAGCGCTTACCAACTATTACTACGTCAAAACCTTATTTATCCCTGTTCTTAATAAGTAAACCTTATTAATTACAAATAACCTCCTCTTATAAAAGAGTGTTTAAAGCCCTTGTAGTGGCTAAATACCACGTAACAAGTTTGGCATATTATTGCCAGTGTTTATTTTAGTACAGTTATAGTACTAGGGCAAAAACCCTTATTTCTGACGGGTTTTTACCCTAAGTTTCATAAACATAGCTGACAAAATATCACTACTTTGGTAGTTTCTTGGTGTTTTTGCCACTATATCTCATCCCAGCTTGGGAATCCTTCTGCCATATGCTTACCAAAATGTTTACACTGCAAAAAAAACTCTAGAAACTGCTTGCAGTTGAGATGCAAGATCTCAAGGCAAGTTGTGCCTCATGCAAGAATCAAGTACTGGTTGATTCCATGCACATTGTCTAATTTATGCAGGAGTGAGTCTAAGGTACAAAAAACTAAGTACAGGAGTTGATATGCAAATCCCCCTTTCAAGTTCAAATTCCCCTTTCATGTGCACATACCCCTTTCATGTGCACATACCCCTTTCATGTGCACATACCCCTTTCATGTGCATAAATCCCTTTTGTATGCATTCACCCCTTTCATAATGTGTACATAGCCTTTTATGTACACATACCCCTTTCATGTGTGTATATCCCTTTGATGTGCATGTATCCCTTTCAAAATGTATACATACCCCTTTCATCATGTGTTCATGACCCTTTCATGTTTACATGTCCCCTTTGAGTTTTTTAGATCCCTTTCAATTCCCTTTTATCATTCAGTTGTACATACCCCTTTCATGTGTGCAAAAACCCCTTACTGCACATACCCCTTTCATGCATAAATACCCCTTTCATGCATACATACCCCTTTCATCATGTGTACATATCCTTTTTATGTGTTAATACACCTCCTCACATTCCCCTTTCATGTGTACATATTTCTTTCATCTGTACATATCCCTTTCATGTGTACATACCCTGTTTATGTTATTCTGGCTGGATTCAATGGTGCATGGATTGTTTAACAAAATTAAATAAAAGGGGGCTCAGGGGTGCTTATTTGCCTCAGCCTACTGCATGAGCACTACAGCATGTTGAACATTGAGATACTGAACAAGGTACACACTCAAGGTGCACCAGCACAGAATTTGTGTGCTTGACTCCAGCTTGAGCTGAAGCTTGGTTGAAGCTTGCTGCATCTCAACTGCAAGCAGTTTCTAGAGTTTGTCTTGCAGTGTTACAGGCCCCCAAAGATTCATTATGTACCTTTACTGACCACAAAACCCCCAAATGTAGCAGCTACAGTCTGATCTGTTCCCAAATATCACTACTTTGGTAGTTTCTTGGTGTTTCTGCCATTATATCTCATCCCAGCGCGGGAATCCTTCTGCCATATGGTTACCGAAATGTTGAAAGGCCCCCAAGGATTCATTTTGGAGCTTAAGTCACCACAGGCCCCCAAATGTAGCAGCTACAGTCTGATCAGTTCCCAAATATCACTACTTTGGTAGTTTCCTCGTGTTTCTGCCACTATATCTCATCCCAGCGTGGGAAACCTTCTGCCATATGTTTACCAAAAAGTTGACAGGCCCCCAAGGATTCATTATGGACCTTAAGTCACCACAAGACCCCCAAATGTAGCAGCGACAGTCTGATCAGTTCCCAAATATCATTACTTTGGTGGTTTCTTGGTTTTCCTGCCACTATATCTCATCCCAGCGTGGGAAACCTTCTGCCATATGTTTACCAAAACGTTGACAGGCCCCCAAGGATTCATTATGGACCTTAAGTCACCACAAGACCCCCAAATGTAGCAGCTACAGTCTGATCAGTTCCCAAATATCACTACTTTGGTAGTTTCTTGGTGTTTCTGCCACTATATCTCATCCCAGCTTGAGGATCCTTCTGCCATATGGTTACCAAAATGTTAGCAGACCCCCAAAGATTCATTATGTACCTTTACTGACCACAAAATCTCCAAATGTGGCAGCTAAAGTCTGATCAGTTCCCAAATATAACAACTTTGGTAGTTTCTTGGTGTTTCTGCCACTGTATCTCATTCCAGCATGGGAATCCTTCTGACATATGGTTACCAAAATGTTGACAGGCCCCCAAGGATTGATTATGGAGCTTAAGTCACCACAAGGTTCCCAAATTTAGCAGCTACAGTCTGATCAGTCCCCAAATATCACTACTTTGGTAGTTTCTTGCTGTTTCTGCCACTATATCTCATCCCAGCGTGTGAATCCTTCTGCCATATGGTTACCAAAATGCTTACAGGCCCTCAAGGATTCATTATGGACCTTAAGTCACCACAAGGCCCCCAAATGTAGCAGCTACAGTCTGATCAGTTCCCAAATATCACTACTTTGGTAGTTTCCTCGTGTTTCTGCCACCATATCTCATCCCAGCGTGGGAATCCTTCTGCCATACGGTTACCAAAATGCTGACAGTCCCCCAAGGATTCATTGTGGACCTTAAGTCACCAGAAGACCCCCAAATGTAGCAGCTACAGTCTGATCAGTTCCCAAATATCACAACTTTGGTAGTTTCTTGGTGTTTCTGCCACTATATCTCATCCCAGCTTGAGGATACTTCTGCCATATGGTTACCAACCTTTTAGCAGATCCCAGAAGATTCATTATGTATCTTTAGTCACCACAAAACCCCCAAATGTAGCAGCTACAGTCTGATCAGTTCCCAAATATCACTACTTTGGTAGTTTCCTTGTGTTTCTGCCACTATATCTCATCCCAGCATGGGAATCCTTCTGCAATTTGGTTACCAAAATCTTTACAGGCCCCCAAGGATCCATTATGTACCTTTACTGACCACAAAACCTCCAAGTGTAGTAGCTACAGTCTGATCAGTGCCCAAATATAACAACTTTGGTAGTTTCTTGGTGTTTCTGCCACTATATCTCATCCCAGGTTGAGGATCCTTCTGCCATATGGTTACCAAAATTTTAGCAGACCCCTGAAGATTCATTATGTATCTTTAGTCACCACAAAACCCCCAAATGTAGCCGCTACAGTCTGATCAGTTCCCAAATATCACTACTTTGGTAGTTTCCTCGTGTTTCTGCCACTATATCTCATCCCAGCTTGGGAATCCTCCTGAAATATGGTTACCAAAATGTTGAAAGGCCACCAAGGATTCATTATGGAGCTTATGTCACCACAAGGCCCCCAGATTTAGCAGCTACAGTCTGATCAGTTCCCAAATATCACTACTTTGGTAGTTTCCTGGTGTTTCTGCCACTATATCTCATCCCAGCGTGGGAATCCTTCTGCCATATGGTTACCAAAAAGTTGACAGGCCCCCAAGGATTCATTATGGACCTTAAGTCACCACAAGGCCCCCAAATGTAGCAGCTACAGTCTGATCAGTTCCCAAATATCACTACTTTGGTAGTTTCCTCGTGTTTCTGCCACCATATCTCATCCCAGCGTGGGAATCCTTCTGACATATGGTTACCAAAATGTTGAAAGGCCCCCAAGGATTCATTATGGACCTTACGTCACCAGAAGACCCCCAAATGTAGCAGCTTCAGTCTGATCAGTTCCCAAATATCACTACTTCGATAGTTTCCTCGTGTTTCTGCCACTATATCTCATCCCAGAGTGGGAATCCTTCTGACATATGGTTACCAAAATGTTAGCAGATCCCCGAAGATTCATTATGTACCTTTAGTCACCACAAAACCCCCAATGTAGCAGCTACAGTCTGATCAGTTCCCAAATATCACTACTTTGGTAGTTTCTTGGTGTTTCTGCCACTATATCTCATCCCAGCGTGGGAATCCTTCTGCCATATGGTTACCAAAATGCTTACAGGCCCCCAGGGATTCATTATGGACCTTAATTCACCACAAGGATCCCAAATGTAGCAGCTAAAGTCTGATCAGTTCCCAAATATCACTACTTCGGTAGTTTCCTTGTGTTTCTGCCACTATATCTCATCCCAGAGTGGGAATCCTTCTGACATATGGTTACCAAAATGTTGAAAGGCCCCCAAGGATTCATTATGGAGCTTAAGTCACCACAAGGCCCCCACATGTAGAACCTACAGTCTCATCAGTTCCCAAATATCACAACTTTGGTAGTTTCTTGGTGTTTCTGCCACTATATCTCATCCCAGCTTGAGTATCCTTTTGCCATATGGTTAACAAAATGTTAGCAGACCCCCAAAGATTCAAACCCCCAATTTAGCAGCTACAGTCTGATCAGTTCCCAAATATCACTACTTTGGTAGTTTCCTTGTGTTTCTGCCACTATATCTCATCCCAGCGTGGGAATCCTTCTGACATGTGGTTACCAAAATGCTGACAGGTCCTCAGGGATTTATTATGGACCTCAAGTCACCAGAAGACCCCCAAATGTAGCAGCTACAGTCTGATCAGTTCCCAAATATCACAACTTTGGTAGTTTCTTGGTTTTTCTGCCACTATATCTCATCCCAGCTTGAGGATCCTTCTGCCATATGGTTACCAAAATGTTAGCAGACCCATGAAGATTCATTATGTACCTTTAGTCACCACAAAACCCCCAAATGTAGCAGCTACAGTCTGATCAGTTCCCAAGTATCACTACGATGGTAGTTTCTTGGTGTTTCTGCCACTACATCTCATCCCAGTGTGGGAATAATTCTACCATATGGTTACCAAAATGTTAACAAGCCCTCAAAGATTCTTTATGTACCTTTTTGTAACCATATGGCAGAAGTATTCCCATGCAGGGATGAGATATAGTGGCAGAAACAACAAGAAACTACCAAAGTAGTGATATTTGGGAACTGATCAGATCGTAGCTGCTACATTTGGACATTTTGTGGTCAGTAAAGGTACATAATGAATCTTCAGGGGTCTTCTAACATTTTGGTAACCATATGGCAGAAGTATTCCCACGCTGGGATGAGATATAGTGGCAGAAACACCAAGAAATACCAAAGTAGTTATATTTGGGAACTGATCAGACTGTAGCTCCTGCATAATGGATGTGACCCCAAACACAATATTTTTGGGTTTTCTATGCAGAAAAATTGTCCGATGAAATTTTATGTGGAAATATTCCTCATTAATCTGTGGTTGACAACAAAAGTTGATAAAAAAAAAGAACCTGACAAAAATATGCTAAACCATGGTAAACTAATTTCAAAAAGGCCTTCTATGCATGTAGCACTTCAAGTATGATGTGCAATATCTTCAGGAAGTTCAACCAACCAAAGTAGCAATGTGTGCAGGATCGTATCATGATACTGATAGAGGTCAGGGGTCAATGTTTTTCCTTTTTTCAAAAAAAGTAGATTTGGAGACTTCTGATAACATCAATTGTTGAAGTAAAAAAAAAAAAGAAAAAAAAAATTGATCCCCCTCAGCCACTCTGGATAAATCCTAAACCTTGCAGTGTATTTTTTTCATGTAGAATTGAATGGTGTATGTATAAATTTATGAATGTTATCAGACAAAAAAAAAAGATTCCTGTGGCTTGAAGCAAATACAGGGGAAGGAGATAGATTATAGAAGAGTATTAAGGAGACATGGAACACAGACAAAGGTATCAAGAGGAATAAAAAAAAATTGATCTTGGTACCAAAATAATCAAATGCCCTCAAAGATTCATTTTTTACATTGAATGACCACAAAACCCCCAAATGCATTAGCCACAATGTGATCAGTTGCCAAATATCACTAATTTGGTAGTTTTGTGGTGTTTCTCCCACTATATCTCAGCGCAGCGTGAGAGGATCTTCCATGATATAGGTACCAAAATGATAAAATGCGGTCAAAGATTCATTTTGTACTTTGAATGACCACAAAACCCCCAAATGTAGCAGCTACAATGTGATCCGTTGCCAAATATCACCAATTTGGTAGTTTTCTGGTGTTTCTCCCACTATATCTCAGCGCAGCGTGAGAGTTCCTCCATGATATTGGTACCAAAATGTTCACATGCCCTCAAGGATTCATTGTGTACCTTGAATGACCACAAAACCCCCAAATGTAGCAGCCACAATGTGATCAGTTGCCAAATATGACTAATTTGGTAGTTTCTTGGTGTTTCTGCCTCTATATCTCAGTGGAGCATGGGAGTTCTTCCATGATATTGGTACGAAAATGATCAAATGGCCTCAAGGGATCATGGTGTACCTTGAATGACCTCAAAACTTCCAAATATAGCAGCCACAATGTGATCAGTTGCCAAATATGACTAATTTGGTAGTTTCTTGGTGTTTCTGCCACTATATCTCAGCGCAGCATGGGAGTTCTTCCATGATATTTATATAAAAATGATCAAATGGCCTCAAGGGATCATGGTGTATCTTGAATGACCTCAAAACGTCCAAATATAGCAGCCACAATGTGATCAGTTGCCAAATATGACTAATTTTGTAGTTTCTTGGTGTTTCTGCCACTATATCTCAGCGCAGCATGGGAGTTCTTCCATGATATTGGTACCAAAATGTTCGCATCCCCTCAAAGATTCATTGTGTACCTTGAATGACCACAAAACACCCAAATGTAGCAGCCAAAATGTGATCAGTTGCCAAATATCACTAATTTGGTAGTTTCTTGGTGTTTCTGCCACTATATCTCAGTGCAGCATGGGAGTTCTTTGAAAGCTGTACAAAAATATTCTTTGGAAATGGATGAATATTCTGGTCCCAATATCATGAAATAATTACCATTCCCGGTTGAGATATAGTGGCGGAAACACAAAGAAAACCCCAATTAGGTGATATTTTGAGACTCATGAGAAGGTATCTGCCAAATTTTGGGGTTTTCATGGTCAAGAGCCAACGTAAATTACTTTCTCAACATCCCTTATTATAATGGTATCATAATCATGAAATCATTCCCATTGCGGGTTGAGATAAAGGGGTAGAAACACCAAAAAATACCCAATTAGGCAATATCTTGAGACTAATCAGACTATAGCAGCTCCTTTTGGGCATTTACATACATGAAAGCTATAACAAAATAATCTTTGAAAATGGATGAATATTCAGGTACCAATATCATGAAATAATCACCATTTCCGGTTGAGATATAGTGGCAGAAACACAAAGAAAACCCCAATTTGGTGATATTTTGAGACTCATCAGACTGTAGCTGCCAAATTTTAGGATTTTCATGGTCAAGATCTGACCCAAATTACTCTCTCAACATTTCTTATTAAAATGGTATCAATGTCATGAAATCATTCCCATTGCGGGTTGAGATACAGTGGCAGAAACACCAAAGAATACCCAATTAGGCATTGTTTTTAGACTAATCAGACTATAGCAGCTCCATTTGGGCATTTCCATACATGAAAGCTATACCAAAATAATCTTTGGGAACAGATGAATATTCTGGTCCCAATATCATGAAATGATCACCATTCCCGGTTGAGATATGGTGACAGAAACACAAAGAAAACCCCAATTTGGTGGCATTTTGAGACTCAAGAGAATGTAGCTGCCAAATTTTGGGATTTTCATGGTCAAGAGCTGACCCAAAGTAATACCTCAACATGTCTTATCATAATGGTATCAATATCATGAAATCATTCACATTGCGGGTTGAGATACAGTGGCAGAAACACCAAAAAATACCCAATTAGGCAATATTTCAAGACTAATTGGACTATAGCAGCTCCTTTTTGGCATTTCAACCCATGAACTCTATACCAAAATAATCTTTGGAAATGTATTAATATTCTGGTACCAATATCATGAAATGATCACCATTCCTGGTTGAGTTATAGTGGCAGAAACACAAAGAAAAACCTAATTTGGTGATTGTTTGAGACCCATGAGACTGTAGCTCCCACAATTTGGGTTTTTCATTGGCAAGAGCTGACCCAAATTAATCTCTCAAAATGTCTTATTACAATGGTATCAATATCATGAAATAAATGTTAGCCCTGGTTCAGATACAGTGGCAGAAACACCAAGAAATACCCAATTAGGCAATATTTTGAAACTAATCAGACTGTAGCCGCTAGGTTTTGGGATTTTCATACATGAAAGATACACCAAAATACTCTTTGCAAATGGATGAACATTCTGGTACCAATATCATGAAATAATCAACATTACTGGTTGAGATATAATGGCAGAAACACAAAAAATGAGGCAATAGTTTGTGACTGATTAAATGGGGCTGCTAAATTGGGAGATGTTCATTGGCAACAAGCTTTCCTAAATTAATCTTTCAAATGTTCTCATCATTATGGTCCCAATATCATGGAGTCATCCCCATTGCTAGTTGAGATATAGTTGTAGAAGCACAACAAAACCAACCAATTAGGCAATATTTCACACTGATCAGATGGTAACTGCAACATTTTGGGACTTTCATAGACCAAAAATTTCTCAAATTATTGTTCAGATATTGCTGATCCTCATGGTACCAATATCATGATATAAATCTTAGCCCTGGTTGAGACACAGTGGCAGAAGCACAAAAGACACTAGTTTCAAACCAACCAGACTCAATCAATCTGATCTTTAGATCCAAAAAATGTTGAACCTCAGATTCTGAGATAACATCAGTTGACCCATTGAATATATTGGGGAAACACCTCCCATTAGTATTGGATTGAAAAACAGAAGCAAAAGACACCTTGCTCAAATCTGGTACAAACGTTGTGGTAGACGGAAAAGTGAAAAATCAAAAGTTTTTTCGCATACATATATTTACTCACAATACGCCTCAAGATACCATCAAACAGACCTCAGAAATGGATTCTACGGCCAATTTTACCCCTAGTCACCACTGAAAGCATCACCTGAACCCCGCTGGATTGGAACCTACACTTCTTTGGACACTGGACACCCATCACACGTTCAACATACCCAGTCACCAGCCTGTCACCAGCCTCAATTCAAGGATCACAGCATTATGCTTATACAAATCACAGGATACAAACATACATCTCCCCATCAGACTGCAGTCATTACATATTATCAAGTACTCTTCTATTTCCATATTATGATGTCATCACACACTGACTCTGCAGCCTCGGACTTCATTTATGCACCCCCTGCATCCACCTGTCAACTCATGCAGTCTACTGTCACTTTACGCAGCCTTCATGTGGCCCTACTGCATTCTTATGACATCATTTATGTACCCCTGACACATTATGACATCATTTGTATCTACTCCCACCAGCTAAAATCCCTCACACTGTTGTCTAGATTAGTCAAAACCCTAACCCACAAGCCCTCTGGGGCTCCACTTTTGTCTATATAAGGAGCTCCCTCCTCCCCAGTTGTCAGCTCCTCAGTTCATTACTCACCAATCACAGTCACCCCAACATTTACAGTTCAGCCTTATATATATACTTAAACAACCTACATAACAACCCTTACATTAACAATAACAACAATTTATTCAGTGTCATCAACAAGCTCATCTTGAACCAACCAACCCTATCACTTCATTAAAACTTGCCAAGCTTACCTTGGTGGGTCTTGTTATCTGATAGTATAGAAGGGCAGAGTTTGCACCTCCATCATCCCCTTCTCCATTCAGCAAAAGGTTCTCAGGAACACTTTTGAGTCTTACAAGGGAGTCCCCAACGTGATAGGATAATCTTGTTTGATCGACAACGGATAATCAATTTCAACCATATAACCAGAAATACATCGTCTACGGATCTCAACTTCGAGCGGAAAAAGGAATCAAATTCATCAACAAATCTATCAAACTCAACGGCATATTCAGTTATTCTGTTGAACGACTAGTCGACTTTTAGGAACATCCAAAGGACCGATTACGAACCTCTGAAAAGAAAACTTAACCATCCGAACTGAAAAGAGTATCTCGAAGGAAGCAGCCAGTTATAAAACCTCAAGAAGGGCAAGAGTAAGACCTGAAGAATTTGGATAACTAGGATCCTGTTAGAAGAGAACTCCGGAATCGTTTGAAGAAAACAGCTGTTTATAAAACCTTAAGAAGGGCAAGTGTACACCAGGAAAAAAAAGTAGTCAGTTGATGACAACTGACATAACACAGCTCTGGTTTCAGCTCCAAAGCTACTCCATCTGCTAGTTCAGGGCTGGCTGGCACACAGCTCAGTGCCCATTTTGGCACAGCTGAAGCCTCTAGCTTGCAATTTTCACAAGCTGCTCCTCAGCTTTGTCCCAGGCAAAGCTGCTGCTCAGCCTTGGCCTAGGCCCAGCTGCCCCTCAGTCTTGGCACAGGACAAGCCACTGCTCAGCCTTTGCCTGAGCAAGAACGGGTGTTGATAAACACACACCCGTCCCCCGGAGGCAAGCCCTCGCCCACGCCCTTTGAAAAGGGCGTGTGGGACCGCACACCCTTGATAAAGGGAAAAAGGGCATGCACACCCCTGTATGGGCGTGCGAGGGCGTGCACGCCCCCACATGGGCGTTCACGGGCGTGCACCATGGCTCGTCGGGAGCTCCTCGGCGGGCAGATGCAAGTATACCTGCTCGCCGAGAGCCCCTCGGCGGGCAGTTACAGATACCACCTCGCCGAGAGCCTCTCGGAGAGCAGGTATACATGCACCTGCTCGCCGAGAGCCTTGCCTGCTCGCCGAGAAGGATAACTCTCGGCGAGCAGGTATACAAACACCTACCCGCCAAGCCTGCTCACCGAGAGCCCCTCGGCGGGCAGGTGCATGTATACCTGCTCGCGCAGAGAAATCCTCGGCGAGCAGGCATACAGATCCCACCTCGCCGAGAGCCTCTCGGCGAGCAGGTATACATACACCTGCCCACCGAGCCTGCTCACCGAGAGCCCCTCGGCGGGCAGGTGCATTTATACCTGCTCGCCGAGAGAAATCCTCGGCGAGCAGGCATACATATCCCACCTCGCCAAGAGCCTCTCGGCGAGCAGGTATACTTGCACCTGCCCGCGGAGAGGCTCTTGGTGAGCAGGCTCGGCGGGCAGGTGCATGTATACCTGGTCGCCGAGAGAAATCCTCGGCGAGCAGGCATACACCTCTCGGCGAGCAGGCATACATATCCCCGCTCGCCGAGAGCCTTGCCTGCTCGCCGAGAAGGATAACTCTCGGCGAGCAGGTATACAAACACCTGCCCGCCGAGCCTGCTCGCCAAGAGCCCCTCGGTGGGCAGGTTCAAGTATACCTTCTCGCCAAGAGCCCCTCGGCGGGCAGGTTCAACTATACCTGCTCGCCGAGAGGCTCTTGGCGAGGTGGGATATGTATGCCTGCTCGCCGAGGATTTCCCTCGGCGAGCAGGTATAAATGCACCTGCCCGCCGAGGGGCTCTCGGTGAGCAGGCTTGGTGGGCAGGTGTATGTATACCCGCTCGCCGAGAGGCTCTCGGCGAGGTGGGATCTGTATGCCTGCTCGCCGAGGATTTCTCTCGGCGAGCAGGTATAGATGCACCTGCCCGCCGAGGGGCTCTCGGTGAGCAGGCTCGGCGGGCAGGTCTGCTCGCCGAGAGGCTCTCGGCGAGGTGGGATCTGTATGCCTGGAGCAGGTGTACATGCACCTGCCCGCCGAGGGGCTCTCGGTGAGCAGGCTCGGCGGGCAGGTGTTTGTATACCTGCTCGCCGAGAGTTATCCTTGTCGGCGAGCAGGGATACATACACCATACCCGCCGAGGGGCTCTCGGCGAGCAGGTATATGTACTTGCGCCAACCCACCGAGGGGCTCTCGGCGAGCAGGCACGGTGCACGCTTGTGCACGCCTATGTGGGGGCGTGCACGCCCTTGATAAAGGGTGCGCGGTCCCACACGCCCTGTTCGAAGGGCATGGTCGTGGGTGTGCCCCCGGAGGACAGGTGTGCATTTATCAATGCCCGTTCTTGCTCAGGCAAAGGCTTGGTCGTGGGCGTGCCCCCGGAGGACAGGTGTGCATTTATCAATGCCCGTTCTTGCTCAGGCAAAGGCTGAGCAGTGGCTTGTCCTGCGCCAAGACTGGAGGCAGCTGTGCCTGGGACAAAGCTGAGGATCAGCTCGTGAAAATTGCACTAGAGGCTGGATAGCCAGCTGGAGCAGGTGTCATGTCAGTTGTCATCTAGTGACTACTGATTTTTCCTGGTGGTAAGACCTGAAGAATTTGGATAGGCAGAGACTGTTTGAAGAACAATCTCAGAACGGTAAAGTTATTTATATCAATTATTAAAAGAAAACCCCCAATTTGCCCTGGTAAAGAGACCAGAGACCAGATATTATTGTTTCTTTTTCAGAGCACAGTAACAGGTAGTAGCGGATATTCATATTACAAAACCAGGAATCAACACGAACCGGCATGAGTTTACCGTTCAGTCTACCAGATATGGAGAGCGGATTTGCTCCCTCCACCCCGTTTAGAAACAGAACATTGACAGGAACTTCGGGACTGAATTGGAATTCGGAATCTACAAATCCACCTCCACCACCTAGGAAAGACAAGGGAAAGGGACCAGAGAATCAATTCAGAGAGCAGACTGAAGAGGACTTATCAGACACTGATGAAACTCCACAACCCGAAAATATACCCCCAAGACAAACAACTCCACGACAACGACCTTCTGGGTACGGAATCCACAATACAGAAAATCAGCAAGAATATATGTTTCAGCCTCAAT
This sequence comes from Puccinia triticina, assembly GCF_026914185.1. Lineage (NCBI taxonomy): Eukaryota > Fungi > Basidiomycota > Pucciniomycetes > Pucciniales > Pucciniaceae > Puccinia > Puccinia triticina. Next base: position 420,137 of record NC_070569.1, read on the forward strand.
TTCAACAACAACAAATACCGATGCAAAATCCGCAACCTATGTATTATTACCCCCAACCAATACCCCAATCAAAGCCAGTCATCATCAAAGAACCTGGGCTTTTCTACGAGGGTAGCCAGTTTATGAAGTTCCTGCAACGATTCGAGCGAGCGGCATATGGTCACGGAGCGTCGGATCGCGAGAAAGCAATCCAGATACCACGATTCATACGAACAGAAGAGTTAAAGTGCCAGCTTGAGGAAATGGATGGGTACGATGATTATGATTGGAAGAAGCTTCGAGCGGCAATGGTCAAAGCCTGGGGTGACCTCGATAATACGATCATGTATACTGTGGACGACCTTATCAAAGTAGCTAAGCAGCAAGCTAAAGAAGGAATTTCAAGCTATCGGGATTATAAAGCGTACCTTGCAAAATTCACCCCGATCCTCAAGTATCTAGTAAAGAACGAACATATCAACAAAGACGATGACGCCGGTTTACTATTCGTAAGTGCCTTCTCGACAGAAAGCCAACGAAGCATTAAACGCACACTCATCAATAAAAATCAGCTTCCGAAGGCCAAGGATGGAAGTAACAAGGCACCAAAATGGGAAGACTTAACAAAGGCCGCGGAAACAGAGGTACAAGTTGACGAAGGTTACACAAATTTCTCCAGTTTCTCCGAATCCACGCGCATCATGCAGAAGGATTTGGATCTTAAGAAAGGCGACGGAAAGCGACGAGAGCAGATGCTAAAGGAAAGCCCAAGCAATAAGGAGGTAGAACAGAAACTACAAGAAGTACAGCAGGAGCTTGCCACGCTTAAACAACAGATCAAGAATGGAGCACCCACCGGCTATAATCGGCAAGGACCATCAGAAAAACAAGAATTCAACCGCGGAAATGCTCGGCCGTCAACCCCGCTATATGAAGCCCAGAACTGCTTTTATTGCAAGAGAGAAGGACACCCTACCTATCAATGCCCAGAAGCAGCAAAAGACATGAAACAAGGCTTGGTGAAGCGAATTGGTAAAGAATGGTATTTACCTGACGGCCAGCAAATACCGTGGGTACCTTCGAGACCAATACGATCAGTGGTTGCAGGAGCATCAGCCGAACCTCGAATGCAAGAAGCCATCAAGCAATTGGCGGACTCACAGCAAACTGAAAATGGGAACACGGCCTTCATGAAAGCCTCAGTACAAACCATCCATTGGAGCCCTCCTACCTTAGGCGCGGAAAACTTCATGAGATCTCATCCTGTCACTAGGTCAGAAGCTCAAGAAGGCCGACGCGAAGTTAGGATCCAGGAACCAGAAAAAGATGCCATGGATATTGATTGTGAAGAAGAAGTGGACAGATCACCAAAAGAAACTCCGAAAAAGGCGCCTGAGAAAGTCTGGAGCCGGGAACGAGTACCGACAATCCTGAAAAGAGACTCACCAGAGGAAGCCCTACTACAGGACTTGGACAATGTCAAGATTCCCACAACGTTTGCACAACTCACTACAATATCGCCTTCATACACAGAACAGATCATAGCAAAATTACAGGGACGTCTGTCAGGCAAGAATACCTCCACCACCTACATCGCAACTGAAGCGGCCAAAGTAGCTGCACCAATAACCACCTTACCAGAGGAAGAAGGACCTTCAGATCCATGCTACTACAGTTGTGCCCTGGGATACGTAACCGCGCAAGTTGGGGGAGAAAAAGTCGACTTTATGGTGGATTCCGGTTCTATGGTCAACGTCATACCCCGATCAGTAGCGGAGGACTTGGAGCTAGAATCTGTGATAGTGAACATACCCATGCAAGGTGTTGGTGGAGCCAGATGCGACATTACCGGCGTAGTCGAGAACTGCCCAATACAGATCGGCCGATTTTCCGGACCCGCTCACCTCTTTATATCACCAAAGGCTCAAGATTGTATTTTAGGGCAACCTTTTCTATTTGATTACGATTGCACTTTAGAATACCACGAAACAGGGGAGACTCTCACGTTTCAAGGAAACAAGGGTCGGCGAATTTCGGTACCATTGGCTCGAACCGGACAAGGACAAGGATGGGATAATCGAAAGGATCTCAGTACCAATAGTATGAAATCAGTCCCAGCATCAGAACCTAGCGATAACGAAGAACATCGAATGTTTAAGAAGAAGCCGAATCAGCATTTTTTAACTACCGGAATCCAGCTAGGGAGTAATTTGCTTCAGCTAGTCAAGCAGGTTATATCTCGGACGCCGGGTTCTCTCGACTGGCCTAAATCATTTCTCCTAAAAAACTTTCAACAAACATCAAAACAGACAAAAATATTTTTTTCTAAAATCCTATCACTCATAGGGAATATTCTTATCATTTTCTTTACGCTATTGAAAATCTGTAACATTAGAAAAGACTCACTACCAGTTCCAGAAACAGTGCCTTCGGAAAAACCCGGCATTTTTGGATTAACTCCTTCAGTCAACACCACTAGAATACCGAAACCGGACAGCAACTCACAACAGCTTCTTGGATCCTTACTTACTAAAGGTTTGGGATCAAGGTTTCAAGATGGATTGTGCCAGAGTTGGAGGGACGGAAGCTTGTGGTGCATGACAAAGTATAAACCTGTAGCAAAGAAAATCAGACCAATCAATCAACCAATTCCACAAGCACTGAATCCACCTCTTCAAAGACCACCGCTATCACGAGATCCCTACCAAACACCTCTTACGCCTCATCCACCAGACTTTAAGCCTACCGCTAGGATTACGGAAGAACGCTTGAAGGTAGTAAACTTTGGACCCGACGGATGGCTGTGGGAGGAGGAATTAAAATTGTTCAAGCATTTAATCGTGATTCGAGAAAAAGCTGTGGCCTTCACGCCGGAGGAAAGAGGACTCTTGAAACATTCATATGGTTTACCATATGTCATACCGGTAATTGATCATGTACCATGGCAGAAGAAACCGATTCCAATCCCAGCAGCAATCAAAGACGAATACGTGGAGCAAGTACGGGAACGGGTACGGAATAAACTCTACGAGCAATCAACGTCAAGTTACTCTAGTCCGGTTTTTTGCGTACTCAAACATGACGGGAAGTTAAGGATAGTTCACGACTTACAAGAAATGAATAAAGTCACCATCAAAGACGCAGGGCTACCACCAGCAACAGAAGAGTTTGTGGAATCCTTTGCCGGACGAGCCTGTTATGGATTAGGTGATATTATGGGTGGATATGACGAAAGGGAATTGGCCCCGGAATCAAGACCTCTCACCACCTTTGATACTCCGTTAGGAAGATTTCAACTCACCAGACTTCCGCAGGGCGCAACCAATTCAGTAGCAGTCTATCAAGCACAAATGATGTGGATTCTCCAGGATGAGATACCCGACCACGTAGGCGTATTTATTGACGATGGCAGTATCAAAGGGCCAAGTTCCACATACAATGATGAAGTTTTAGAAGAGAATCCCGGAATTCGACGTTTTATCTGGGAATACGCTCAAACGCTGGAAAGAATCTTATTCCGAATTGAAGAGGCGGGACTCACTATCTCAGGAAAGAAATTTGCATGCTGCGTACCTGCTTTGGATATTGTGGGTCATGTGGTCTGCAAAGAAGGACAAAGGGTTTCAGATCAGAAGAAGAATAAGATAACGACATGGCCAACTCCCAATAACGTCACGGAACTCCGAGGCTTCATGGGAATCGTAACTTATAATGGCTCTGGGACAAAAGCTGTGACGATGCCTTCAATCAGCTAAAAGAGATAATTGGAGAAGATATCACCCTGAAGAACCTTGATTATTCGAAAGACGCAGGGCTTATTGTTTTAGCAGTGGACTCCAGTTTCATTGCGGCCGGTGCAGTACTCTCACAACAGGAGCTTGAAACCGGATTAAATCGACCAGTATTGTACGAATCAATTGTGTTTTCGCCAGTCGAATCGAAATATTCACAGCCTAAACTGGAACTCTGTGGGGTGGCACGAATCCTGAAAAAACTACAAACGCTCTTATGGGGTCAACATTTCGAACTCCAAGTGGACGCGCAGTCCCTAATTCAAATGATCAACTCACCTTCACTTCCAAATGCCCCCATGACAAGATGGGTAGCATTCATCCAACTTTTTTCGTTCGAAATGGTGCATAAGCCAGGGAAAACGTTCACGATGCCAGACGCCTTGTCCAGACGTCCAATAAGCGACGAAGAGGAAGAATTCTACAATGATACGGAAGACTTTGACGAGGAAGAACCCCTAATCAAAGCCTGCTCATGGTATAACATAATTTCAGCCTCAACGGAACTATTGGAGTGGGAGACTTCTGGTTTCTGGACAGACCTCAAATATTATCTACAAACACTGCAGAGACCTTGTTCTATGGATCTGGAGGACTTTCAGAAACTTAAACGAAAATCGGTTAACTATTTTATCCAGAATGGACGACTCATGAGAAGACATTCACCCATGCCACAACTAGTGATCTCCAAGATATCCTACCAGAGCAAGTTATTACGAATGGTTCACGAAGATCTAGGACACCGGGGACTTGAGGAAACATACCAGCGATTAGTCTGCCGATTTTGGTGGCCAAGTTTGAAGAAAAAAGTCAAATTATGGGTACATAGCTGCGAACCTTGTCAAAAGAGGGACCCATTAGTTCCACGAGAAATACGGCACCCCACAGGAGAGAGTAGCTTATTCGGACGAGTAGCTTTGGACGTCTGTCATATCAAAGCTGGACGGTACAAGTACTTGCTAGTAGCACGGGATGATTTGTCTGGATGGGTTGAAGCAGCTCCTCTGGTGAAACTGACAGCCGCAACTATTGGAAAATTTCTCCTTGAAGAATGGGTCTATCGATATGGCGTAATCAAAGCGGTGACGGCAGACAATGGACCGGAATTCAAGAATGAATTCATCAAAGCAGTCGAAAAGATTGGAGCAGTATTTAGGCCTCCTACACCTTATTATCCTGAAGCCAATGGTATGATTGAAAGAGGACACCGACCCATTAAAGACACCCTAATCAAGATGTGTGGCGAATCTGGTGGGAAATGGAGGGAATATCTGCCTTTAGTACTCTTTGCTGACAGAATTTCGACAAAACGCACAACGGGATATTCACCTTACGAGCTGGTGTTCGGCCAGAAAGCGGTTCTCCCGGTTGACTTGGAAATGGACACTTATCTGGGGATTGATTGGACTGAAGTCAGCACCACGGAACAACTCTTGGAGGCAAGGACTATGCAACTGGAACATCGAGAAGAAATTCTAGGGATAGCTCACGAAAAGTTGATGAAGGTCAGAAATTCATCTGTTCGATACTGGGATTGACGAATGGCAGCAAGACTTCGGAAGCCGTTAGATCCAGGAGAACTAGTTTTGGTCTACAACAAAAGCCTGGAGGATCAGTGGGGAAAGTTGTTTGCAAATCGATGGAACGGACCTTTTCGGATCAAGCAACAACTACCCAAGGGTTCCTATATCTTGGAAGAATTGGATGGGACTGAACTCAAGAGGGCTTATGCAGCTTCACATATCAAACGGTTTTACCCTCGAGGACGTGAACTAGCAGACATTCAGGAGGATGAGGATCCATCTCAGCCGGAGCCTGCAGACGACGAAATGGAGGAAGTATCTGGCAACAGTTCGGATGGTGGATCATCAGATGGCTCTGACTGAGCTGGATCACACCTACCAGGGTTGTTGTTTAAGTTGGGGGAGGAAAAAAGACCTGCTCCTGACAAAGTCACTCTTTAAATAATTTCAATTGTCAGTTCAGTGGATATCAGGACCATCTTTTCAAACCAAAGCAAAAACTCAACATAAAACAACAACAACAAAAAAAAAAAAAAAAAAAAAAAAAAAAACCTCACACAGCTTCTATACTGTTCCTTCTTCTCCATTTCTCTTATCTTTTTTCTCTCTCTTTCTCTCTCAGTGGTATGCTTACAGGGAAGGTTGGGGACAACCTGTTTAAGTTGGGGGAGGGGGGTCTGGGATGGATTAATTTCAAAAATGAAAAGAACAAAAGACAACAATAAAATAAAAATAACTAATCATCTTTATCCTTAGGGTTCTGGGGGTTTTACAATTTTTTTTTTTTTTTTTTTGAGTTTTTTAGGATTATCTATCGATTTTTTTGAGAAGGATACGTTTTACCCCGGGTACTCTGGACAAAAGATTAGTAAAAACAGAAAACTAGGAAAGAAACAAGCCAGAGGATCAGTATTGTGGGTGTAAGCAGGTGTAAAAAGAGGAGGAAACTCACGAAGGAACTAGTCATTGTAGCCAGCTTGACGCATGGTAGATCGAAACTCTTCGGATACGACCTGGAAGATGTGAACTCGCTGGATTCGACCGTTGACAACCTCGTTGGGAATCTGCTGGCAGTAGGGTACGAAGGCTTGAGCAAAAGTGTGATAGAGCCTAGTATAGGCCTCGGAGTCGATTGCGAAACGAGCACGATGCTCGATAGCTAAGGGACGATGGGGCTCCAGGAGAGCTTGGACTTGGAGGTCGCTTAAGAAGGGGTAATCCTCGATCGGGGGTTGACCAATGATGGAGGGGGTGGAAGCACGAGAAATGCTACTCATGCTGACGTCGTCCGCCAGATCAGTCTCGGTGACACCATCGGCATCGGCCTCACCATCGGCATCACCATTGGCATCATCAACGCCGTCGGCATCGGCACCACCTTCAGGATCAACGGCATCAACCTCGATGGGTTGATGACCGTTGGGCTCGTTACCAGTAGGCGCGGGCTGGTTAAGCCAGTCGGGTGATAGAGTAAGGAGAAGGACGTACACCACCCGACCACTCAATAAGGAGGTCCATCCCATCATCGGCGCGATCGGTCTCGGCAGTAGCTTCCCCGGATTGAGATGAGCCTGACGCACCCGAACCCTGGGAACGATCCCCATACTCGGCCGAGGAATGAGACCCGTACTCGGACGAATCTGCGATTGAGTTTCGACAGCTGATAGCCGGCGAAGTGAGGTTGCTGGGACGAGGAGCAGCCGGTACCAGCCACTCGTCGCCTATGACAACTCGGTTGGATACTAAGAACTGTGTGGCGAAGATTGGTGGTCAGGAACTCGCATGGAAAAAAAAGGGAAGAGAAAGATTGACTCACTGGATTGTCGGCTTCGTCGGAAGCGGGTCGATAAACGGGCGAGTTGGGATGCGATCTCTCACCCGGGAGGCGAGGTTGGTATACTGGAGACGCCTGGCCGGGACTGGCTGCATCCGCACCCTGAAAGCGGGGGTGGAGGCCCACCAACCCGGGGGGAACCCGCGACGGGGAGGGCGACGGGGTCCGGAGTTCGGACGGGGAATCCGGACGATCACTGGATGCGATAATCTGAAGTAACCGAAGAATGGAGTCAGTATCGGATCGGATAGCTTACAGCGGTCCGGATATACAACTCACCGAAGCCACTTGGGCCATCGCCGATCCGGCAACGACAAAAGGCCGATGATCCGGAGAAGCCGGGCCATCAGCTGAGCGATTGACTCGGGTTCGAGGTCGATTGGGGCGGTTGAACGCTTCCAAACGCTGGCGGGACCATTGGAACCATGAAGGACGAATCACCCCGCCTCTGTACATAGGCCCGTCCATGATAAGGATAGGGTTGTGTACAGAGGAACCTGGCTAGTAGCAGAACAACCAACACGGGTCAGCAGTGCGACAGGACCGCAAGCTACTGGTATGAGGAACAAAATGGACGCACTCGAGTTGAAGCGCTAGCAGAGGCCCCGCGGGCTCGTAACGGGTAAGGGGACGGGGAAAAGTAGGTACGATAGTAGGGTCTGTTGAACATGGCAGCAGACGAAAGTAATAAGCCTAGAAAAGTAGTACTGGGGAGGAGTGAGGTGGATGATGAGGTGGGAGGAGGCGAGGGGAACCTTTTTTATACTCACCTCGGATTCTGTGAGGACTCATAGGGACTTAAGGACCCGTAGTCCTTTTGCCCCATGCGCGGGCTCTGAACGGAGGCCACAGACCATTGGTAACTAGAGGTTGGATCGTTCGACTCGACCAAATAGGAACCCCAGATAGAGTCGAGCCGGACGGCGTGCGGGGCCATCTCTCCCTCCGGAACGATACGTACTCGAACCCACGGCCAGGTCTTGAGAAGCCGGCTGTTGTAGGAAGCGGAAAGAATGCGGCAATTAGTCTTACCGTCTTAGGGCCGGCCGCTATGAGATCGCCGGCTGGAAACCAACCTTGCCGGCGAAGGCAGCCCAATCAGAAACCCCGAAGACCTGTCAGATTCGGTGGTGCGAGTGGGGCTGGTAATAAATCTGACGGCTGCATCAGCCAACGTAACGGCCACTCAGCTGTTGAGGAAGAACACGAACGCACTTACTTCGAAAATGAACCCTGCTCACTAGCAGGGTTCAGTCTAGCTGCAGGCTTGGATGGTGCGAGACCTCGACGGCGGCGGTTGACCATTGGCGGCGGTGATGTATCCGAGGGAATCGGAAGGTCGGCGAAGTTGTGTATGGGTCTTGAACCCCAAACCCATACGCCTTGAACTCCTGAATAAGCCATACCCCCGAAGGGGGTACGACCGACACACATACACACTCAAGACCCGAATGCGGGGTCGGGATAGCTATTGGACGGGTACGACCAACACTAAGTACCCGGGCCCAAAGCCCGATCAGTCAACCATCAAGAACGGGTACGAGTCCCCAATCACTACTCGACACTCGAGGCCCGCGGCCTCGACAGCGCGCACCCTGAGGCGCTGGAGCAGCAGCTGCGGCCGCCACCATAGCACAAGCAGCACCATTGCGCAACTGCGCAACTGCGGACTGCGGACTGCGCGCAGCACTTCGACTCCCAGACACCTTAAAAATTTCCCTTCAAGAAAAGTCAGAAAAACGACAAAAGTTGAATTTTTGACCAAAATTCACCCCACCCAGCCTCTCTGACACAGTACCCAGAAGACATCCAACGGCCAAATTCCCAAGGATTCTTCATGTCACCCAGTAAAAAACTCAAGCCTCAAGCTTCCAAAATTCAAGATACGGCACTTTTCCGGTGGAATTGTCTGGGGACAGACAATAAGTTGGGGGAGGATGTGGTAGACGGAAAAGTGAAAAATCAAAAGTTTTTTCGCATACATATATTTACTCACAATACGCCCCAAGATACCATCAAACAGACCTCAGAAATGGATTCTACGGCCAATTTTACCCCTAGTCACCACTGAAAGCATCACCTGAACCCCGCTGGATTGGAACCTACACTTCTTTGGACACTGGACACCCATCACACGTTCAACATACCCAGTCACCAGCCTGTCACCAGCCTCAATTCAAGGATCACAGCATTATGCTTATACAAATCACAGGATACAAACATACATCTCCCCATCAGACTGCAGTCATTACATATTATCAAGTACTCTTCTATTTCCATATTATGATGTCATCACACACTGACTCTGCAGCCTCGGACTTCATTTATGCACCCCCTGCATCCACCTGTCAACTCATGCAGTCTACTGTCACTTTACGCAGCCTTCATGTGGCCCTACTGCATTCTTATGACATCATTTATGTACCCCTGACACATTATGACATCATTTGTATCTACTCCCACCAGCTAAAATCCCTCACACTGTTGTCTAGATTAGTCAAAACCCTAACCCACAAGCCCTCTGGGGCTCCACTTTTGTCTATATAAGGAGCTCCCTCCTCCCCAGTTGTCAGCTCCTCAGTTCATTACTCACCAATCACAGTCACCCCAACATTTACAGTTCAGCCTTATATATATACTTAAACAACCTACATAACAACCCTTACATTAACAATAACAACAATTTATTCAGTGTCATCAACAAGCTCATCTTGAACCAACCAACCCTATCACTTCATTAAAACTTGCCAAGCTTACCTTGGTGGGTCTTGTTATCTGATAGTATAGAAGGGCAGAGTTTGCACCTCCATCATCCCCTTCTCCATTCAGCAAAAGGTTCTCAGGAACACTTTTGAGTCTTACAACGTTAAATCAATCTCAGGCCTAGTAGAAATTTAGGATATTGGATATGATGAGTCATATAAACAAGCCATTAAATTTGAACAAAATTGATGTAGCATGATATATTGAGACTGATTGGTTTTTTTTTTTTTTTTTTTTGGAAAGTAGATTTCAACACTTCTGCCAGGTTCAAGTGACAATAATTCATGCCTCCCCATGCCTCCTCCCCCCTCCCCCTCCCTGCCTGACTTAACAGACTATTTTTTCTCAGGAATAATTCATACTAGAGTTCAAGGCGGCTACGCCGCTGCACTTCCAGGGGTTCACAAATTAACATCTCCTCTCCCCTGAAATTTGAGCTTCAATCATCATCAAGATCCTGTGTGGTACATTTTCCTCAATAAGAATTCCATTAATCATTGGATTTTCTACATCATCTCCTAAGAAACAAAACACCACTTCAGGTGGGCCCATTTGGTTACTTTAAAACAGTGAAACTCTATTTGACCAAAGAGATGAGGTAGCCCTGCCAAACACCGGAGATATACATTATCAAAGACTCAACTGTGACAAAAAATTAAACTGGCCAGAGGTACCAACATAAACTTTGGGACTTGAACACTTATAAACAACACACTCAGTTATTAAGGGGGATATTGAATTTTACAAAGTGTTTTTTACAAGGTACAAGGCCCTGTAAAAAATATCTTTGTAAAAGTACACATCAAGGGGGAGAATGTGTAATTTTACAATGTGTTGGCTAGATTCCCACCTTGTAATGTAAAAGCAACCTTGTAAAATTGTACCTGAAGTCTTCCATGTGGAATTTTACTTGGTGTTTTTTTTACAAAATGCCACCTTGTAAAAAAAGTACCTTGCAAAATTGCATATTTGCAGCAAAAACCTGAATTTTACAAGGCAAATTTTGAGGAAGCAGTACACCATGCAAAATGTACCTTGTAAAAATCAATAATAATGGCAACCAGGTTTGAAATTACAAGGTGTTGTGTAAATTTTACAAGGTGGTTTTGGTACACTGCACAAAATCTACCTTGTAAAAGTCAGTAAAAGTGATTAAAAAGCTCAAATTTACAACTTGCTGTGGGAAATTTACAAGGCAGTTTTTTTTTTTTTTTTGGAAAACCCACTACTACCAACTGCACTTGGAAAATATGAACTTCTGCTGGAATTATGAAGTTTCTGGGAGTCATGAATCACCACATAACCCTTGGTCAAGGTTTATGTCAGTGGAGTGAATTCTCTTATTGCCCCTGCACCTTCAATAATTTCAGAAGGAGTGCATATTGGACAATGTGCAGTTTGGGGAAGTCAATTTTCCAAAGGAGGAAGGAGTAAAAACACCCTGTAAAATCTCCACAACACCTTGTAAATTTGAAACTGGTAGTCAATTTTATTGATTTTTGCAACACATGTTTTGCTTGGTGTACTGCTTCCTCAAAATTTGTCTTGTGAAATTCAGGCCTTTGCAACCACCATTCAGAAGAAACTTTCTTATTACGCCAAACCTTGCACCAGCCCAAGTGAATTACTTTCGCAGAATTTCTTACAATTTTTTGCCGCTGCAAATATGCAATTTTGCAAGGTACTTTTTTTACAAGGTGGCATTTTGTAAAAAAACACCAAGTAAAATTCCACATGGAAGACTTCAGGTACAATTTTGAAAGGTTGCTTTTACATTACAAGGTGGGAATCTAGCCAACACATTGTAAAATCACACATACACCCCCTTAATGTGTACTTTTACAAAGAATTTTTTTACAGGGCCTTGTACCTTGTAAAAAACACTTTGTAAAATTCACCCACCCCGTTATTAAGGTGTTTACCAACTGAGTTGACAAAATAAATATGAGTGCTTTTGTAATATGGAGAGTATTACTTGTGGTTCTAACAATGTCAGATTGTATGCAAACAAAGAGTTATGACCAATCATTGATGATTGTTGTAAAACAAATAATGATCTAAACATTGGGCTGACTAATATTTTATTGACAAAAATACAGGTTGCTTATTAACTTCATTGGATCATGCATAAAAAGGGGGATGGATTTAAGCATTGGTTTCATTGCTTCAGGAAGCCTTTAGCCTTGCCAGTTCTACTTTAAAACATACTAAGTTGCATTTGTGAGCCATCAATAGTTTTGACAGGCTTTTGGTCATATGGCATTTCAGGACAGCCATAACTAATCACAGCAGCAGCAAGCAGGTATGTAAAAAAGGGAGGGTTCTTCAAGTCAAAGCTGCCCCTCAGGCCCAGATTGAGTCAGGTGCAAATTGTGCAATGCTCTCTCACAAAATGGCTTTGTTTTTTTAAACCTCAATGAATCCAAACAGAGAATTGGATTGGGGCAGGGGGAGTTTGGTTGAACATTGAATTTCATTTGTGCAGGGACAACATGGGGCAAACATTAATTTATTAGTGACAATATTATAAGGTCCGGGTTGTTAAGTTTTTTAACAGCCCTGCGTGCAAGGAATCCAACAAATCACTTTCAGAGCAAGGGGAGGATGAGAAAGTTGTGCATGCTGACCAAGGCTTCACCAGCGGAAGCTGAGGCGCTCCACTGGGTGTCACCGGTGTCAGTGGAAGCTAAAAAAATTTGCACAGATAAGAGTTTGAATTAGTAAGACATATATTGCCTGCCTGTCAAGAGATACCAAACGTCCTTGCAACACTGACCCCAATCAATTGTGGCTTCAGCGGCAGCGGTCCCTTGGAGATCAAAGAACTCTTGGCATAAGAGCGACCAGTTCAATCCAACCGAGTGATTTTCCTTGTTTTTGATTGGGATCACAACATTGACAAAGGTCAATGAGACATTGGTGTCAAATGCCCGGTCACAGGAATGTTGATGTATGACGGGGTTCCTTGGAGGATCCGATGATGTAATTGGTGAAGTTACAAGCTGTGATTTACAGAGACATTTTTTCAATCAGCTAGACTTTGAGGGGGAGGAGGAAAGTCAGATGGATACCAACAGGTGAGCCAGCCGGCAATAGCCTGGGCTCCGGTGTTGGCATCCAATTTCAGCACTGCTCGGTGTCCGCAGGGACCAAGAGAGATCACGCAAAAGTTGAACAGCCAAGAGAAGGCTAATGTCCTCCTCAGTGGCAAGGCCGGCGGCAGACAACCCAAAGCCATATTGATGAGTCGGGTCGGTTTTTCGTGGGGATACTAAGCGGGTGGTCAAAGGAGCGCTAGAAATTTGCTTGATACCCAGTGAGATATCTTGACGAGAACAGGGTGAGTGACCGATTTGGAACTGGTGGCAGAGGGAAATGGTCGCGGGCGCCGCTTGCATTGGAGAGGCTGTGGTCGAAGGCTTCCTCAGATTGAAGGCCACGTAGGCCAGGCGTATTGAGCGAGGAGACAGAGTAGAATTAAATTGACGAAGAGAAAGCAGGCAAGACTCCCTGCCGCAAGTCATAGACCACCTGTGCTGGAGATTGCTATTTTCATCACGGGTTGAAATTTGAATTGTTGATCCCAAGCACCTGGTGACTCCTCCGCAATCTCTCCCAGCGCGTGATGCAACGAGTCCGTTTTTTCTCTTCTAATGAAGGAGGGAAGAGCACCAAGAACCAAAGACATGATCTCTGAGAGATGCTACAATGTGGTATAGGTGCAAGCGACTGGATGGTGGAGGGGTCATGGGCCTCAACAGACTCTTGAGGGGCGGATCAAGCAGGACAAGTTTACACCTGGTGAGATGCCTACATGACAGGTTACAAGGAGTGTTAGGGTGAAGTGTTTCATTTTAAAGCAGTAATTCATGCAAAGGTCTTTCGTCGAAGTTCAGACAAATGATACATATTTACATGCTGAGGTAGTCAGAGCAGACCCGTCGTGGGACTGGGAGGCAATCAGGTTGTGTTACGGTGAAAACACCACGACTGTGGAGATAGTGTGTATGTATCCAACTCAAAGGTGATATTATCAACTGTATGCCAAAGGCAGTCTTGTCAGAGTTTACATAGTCGGTTGTCAGAGCAATGGTGAAATTGGGTGTTGAATGAGATGGTTGACCGTGGCGGTGGGGGTGATTCATGGTGTACTTGACAACAGCCAGTGGAGTCAAAGCGTTCGGAGGCCGTGGCAAGGATATAAATATCTGTCCCTCAAAGCAATGGTGAAACTTCCTCAGGGCATCCCCCGTTGCACTTGCGCGGGTTGATGTCCTCAGCCCCGACTTTTGCCCCACGCACTTGCGCCAGGCTGAGCGGGTTAACACCGGTCTCTTTTCACCTGTGGCATGTCACAGGCTGGGAGTTTGTTAAATCTGTTGCTTTTCATCATGTACATTAGAAATTTTGAAATTGTTACTTTGGTTTGGCTTTCTATTTAGCTTGTAGGGAAAACCTCTTTTGTGTTTCTGAAGAAACTCATGTACAGGGGAAACCCTTGATTTTTTTTTTTGTGAATCTGTGGTTTTAATAAACTTAGATGAGTATGTAAAAATGACCTATTCAATCTGGCAACAAAATGAAGCTTTTACTATTGTTGAAAACTAAGACAGGGGGAAATCAAGAGGAAGAGGGATGATAGAAGGATTATGATGTTGCAGGAAGGCAAAAAATTAAAGAGAAATTTCAAAAAAAAAAAAAAAGATCAATATAATTTGATCAATATATGCCATATTGATCAATATATGCCTTCCCAAATTCATCCATGTTTGTAGTGAAATCAGTCCTGTTTTTATTGTTCCCGAGATGGTCACACCACTTACCAGTGCCCTGAATTGGCAAAAGATGAGGGTCAAGGTTTAGTCAGTCGTCAGGGTCGAGATTACTTTCTACCAAATGGGCAACAGATACCATTTATACCTTCAAGGCCCATACGATCTGTAGTAGCCACAGAGACTGCCAAGCCTGAGATGCAGGAATTCGTCCAGAACCTGGCAAATTAACAACAAACCGGAACTGGTAACACTCCGTTAATGAAAACCTCCACACGCTTGCCGTTGAATTTCAGCTCCCTGTCTTGGGGCTTGATCTTCACCATCTTCGACCCGACTGACGCCGCCGCTTCTGCCATCTCGTCTCAATGAATCCAAGGAGGAAAAAGGCGGAGAAATCTGTTGATGAAAAGAGACGAGTCGGGGAAGGCTCACAGCACGTGGCAAATTGTAATGCTTTCAACACGTAGTAGATACCCTCGGAGGTGCACTATTGGATGGAACTTACTTTTGTTCCTCCAAACCTCCGCGAGATAAACCAAATGCCTATGACGCCCGAAAGAGCCGCCTGAAATAAGATCCTTGAAAAGAGAAAAAAGAAGAGAACCCCGGAAGAAGAGCCCGAAGGAAACAATGAGATAAAACAGTGATTCTAAAAAAAGAAAGCGCCTAAAACCGCCAGCCGTCTCGAAATCCTGAGGCGAGACTGTAAATCTTGAGGTTGCTGGTTCGATCCCGGCTTGGGGGACCAAATGTGGAACTCCGACCGGTGCTGGGCCGGCGGCAGTTACTGGAAGGGAATGTGCGCTGTTGAGCGCTGCCTTCAAGGTGGTCCGGAGATTCTAGGATTCAAAGTTAATAGCAGAAGTGGGGGGGGGATTTGTTCTGAGACGACGGGGGGTAGATTCCCGTTGGCGGTAGTTTGTTTTGTTGAGGATTTAGGGGAGCAGCCGGCGAACTGGACCGGGGAAAGTGATCTAAAACAATAAAAAAGACGGAGGAGAAGGGATCGTCGCGGGCTGAGAGGATTGACTCAGAAGCTCCGCGAGTATATCTGGACTAGGATCAATAAGCTTTAGATTTGAAGTGACGAGATGATCTGATAAAATTTGGGTTCAGACAAAGTCTCATGCCGCCCCTTCCGCCTAAGCTCCAAAGAACTTAAACTTCAGGGATGATGACCATCTCGTGACAGGTCATCACAACCACCCGCGCGCCACAACTGAAAAGGGAAAGACACAACAACTAAGAGGCTAAGAACAAAACCAACCCACCACACTCTAACCATCCAACGCGCGCAGTATGAAACAAAAGAGGAGAGAAGATAAAAAAAAGGAAGAGTAACAAACATCTTAAGAAAATAAGATCAAAGAGCCAAAGAAAAGAAAATCCGCCGGAAGGAAACCGCTGGTCCTGAAACGCCTTGATGATTCCGCCGCGCGCGACGCGCGCTGATTGATCTTGACGACCCGTGAGCTGCTGTCTTGACGCCTGAAAACTTGAGGAATCCGCCGCGCTACGGGCGCCACGTAAATGGCCACCACAGCGTACATACCTGGTTTTTTTCTATTCATTTCTACGCGACGAAAATAGGCTTAAAATTCATCTAAAATACTGAAAATAATTATGACCCATTCAAAATTTCAAAAAAGCAACTTTAAATGATTTAATTAATTTTTGCATACCCCCTTTTCCCCAGTGTGTACTAAGGGAATATCTTTTTTGTTACATGTACCAGGGTTCCAAAAAATTGAGGGAACATTTAAACATGCATTAGAAGCTTCCTTTAAAATTTTGGAGAGAAAAAAATAGGTACGTGGCGGGTACGTGGTGTGCTTAGTGGAAAAATGACTGCTACAGGTATAACTTTTTTGTTACACATTTAAAGAGTCTAAAAATTTCGAAAATGTTTCTATGGTGTATATTCTGTGCGCCATTAAATTTACTAGAGGCCAAAGCGGCTCCGCCGCTGCAAGCACCCATCTCTCCACCACCAGGTTGCCCAAGCTAATCCCCACTTCCAGGCAGCTACTCCTAAACCAAATCTCCATTTGTAACAGGGCAAACAGGTGATTTAGCTACATTACAGGTAGCCAGGTCAGCTTGGCTCATAATGCTCAGGAAAACTTGAAACATTGATGTTGAGCTCTGCCTTCAATTCTCCATTGACACACAAAAGTGAGAATTAGGACCTCTACAGCCAGGCACACTTAGGCTAATAGATACAAAAAAATCAGTTGATTATTGTTGTTGCTATGACCCCTGTTTATTGGCTTAGGTTTTTTTTGATGAAAACAGTTGTTGAAATGCTTGGGGTTCTGTTGACCAGTTGTTCTTTTCATCCCCAAATTCAATTAAATCTACCCAAAGTAAAAGATCAAGTAGAACAATTAACATTCCTATGGATCACTTGAACTCATAAGATTTATGTTGATGTCTATGACTAAATCATGTCTACCTGAAAATACTGCTGAAACTGATGGCCTTTTGCTCATCCAATCATAGCACAATTTCAAGCATGGAAAGAAGTTCATCATCTCGTCACCTATGCCCCAAATTTGTGCTATGTTGATCCAACTGGACTACAACATAAATGCCAGACCATCATGATGATGGCAAGGGTGATGTCCCATAAAAAGAGTAAGAGACACTTTAGCCAACCAACACACAACAAAGAATTTAGAAAGGCAGTATTGATCCAGGATCCAAGAAACCATGGATCAGTTGAAGGCAAGGTGAGCAGAGTGTACCAAGTAGGCAAATGTCTGATGTAGCAAGAAAACACATGAGGAATTATGATTGATCAATTGTCAGCAGTACAGTGTAGACTGGATGAAATTACTCCAAGGAATCTGCCTATACATAAATATGGACATATATATATTTAGCTGGATATTTAGCTGGTGTGTATCAGCATCTTCAGTTGATTGATTTCATGATACAAGGATTTCCAATCAGAAGAAAAAGAAGCAAAAAAATGACAAGCAGGATGGGAAAAAAAGAGAGCAAAACAGAGAGGGAGAGAGCCAAAGTAGTGCAGGAATATTATAAAGCCATAAAATAGTAATCAAGGAAAGATACACAACAAATACATGGAAGATCAAAACAAACCAAAAGGAAGGAGGCCATGCAAAAAATGGAGTTGATGATGAGCAGGCAAATGGAATGAGGAGGGATGAGGTGGTGAGTGGTGATATTGTGAACAATACAGAGCAGGTGGTGTAAGACAGGACATCAACTGCTGATAAAAACTTGTTCAGGTTGAGGAAGGGAGCGGATTAGGTTTTCATTGTTTGTTTGTTTGGTTGGGTACCCAAGGAGGAGGAGGCGACATACATGTTGATGAGGCATGCGAAGAGGCTGGCGCTTGGCACGGGCGGTGGCGAGGAATCACTTGATTTGAAGCTCCTGCTCGAGCAGGACGTTGAGCTTGACAAGGGAGGCTTGAGCGTTGCAAGCGGGCTGATGAGCGTGAACGGAGGAGTCGGCGCTGAGTGTCTTGATGTGCAAGGTTTCGCGAGCAGGAGGAGGAGCAGGGGGGCGAGCAGGAGAAGGAGCAGGGGGCGGGCCCGGGCTCGAGGAGGAGGGGGGGTGAGGGGAGAAGTGTGTGTCAAGCAGACCTGAGGAGCAGATCAGGCTCATGTGGTCGCGCAGGAACAGACCGGTGCGGGTGTTGATGGCGGCCACCAGATGGGCCTCAGCCGCCGCCGCCGTCAGCGTCACAAGATTCTTCGTCTGGGCGTCGAATCAAGGAGCAGTTTCTATTGCAAATTGATGCAGTTCCCGGGCACCACAATCTCGCAGACCTCGGTGAACCGGGAAGAATCAAGACCAATAATAATTGCCGACATGACAAGTTCCTTGGACTTGACGAGATGAGTGTAGACGGCGACTTCGGAGGCCGATTTGGAACTCTGTCCGTGCCAGGCGGCGGCAGTTGTTCGAGGGGAAAAGTTTTGGGGGTATGCCCTCCGGGGATGGTCGCAGAATGAGGTGAGGATCTGAGAGCGATGAGGTATGAGGGGTTTTGATTTACGACGGCGTTGAGCGCGCGTCGGCGGGGTTGTATTTATTGAAGAGGGAGATGAAAGGAACTGAGAAGGATGGGAAAGATTCGCGAAGAGAAGATCGTCGAGGGGCGCCGGAAGGCGGGATCAGAGTGAGGGGGATCGACAGAGAACGCCACGTGCGTGATAAGAAGGTATCCCAGATCGTCGGGACAGATAAGGCTCAAAAGAAGCTCCAGACAGCAATGGATAATGAGGATCAATAAAATTTTGATGGAAAATATGGTTCAGAGTCTCCCATGCTGTCCCATCATCTAAGTTCGAACAGAACTTAGACTCCGGGCGCAGCACGCAGCGGGACCTTCATCATACACTCACGCGCGCTACAAACTCAACAGAAAGAAGAAACAAACGAAAAGGACAAAACCAAAACAAAACCAACAGAACTCAGACAAAACCAACCCACCACAAAGCCAAACCATCCAACACGCGCAGGGAAGAAACAAAACAAAAAAAAAGACCAAGAAGAAAAGAAAAGAGAAGGAAGAGGGAGAAAGAATAAGAAGACAGCACTACATAGGAAGAAAGGGTTCCTGCGCACCATAGCGCGCTTGAGAGTTTATCCTCCACGCGCCGCGCCATTTTGAGAACTGACTACGCCTGTACCGAATTGATCACCACACCGATGCGGTAGGCAGGGTGATAAAGAACTTGTCAAGGAATGAGAAGGTGGTTGAGCGCACGGAGCGTGTCAGCCTGTATGTAACTAACCGTGTCTGAGAGGATTGTTACTATCAAGATGATGGTGTAAGATGCCAAGGATGGGCCAATGGGTTCGTGGTAAGACCTGTAAAAGGTTTCACTCTATCAGTAATCTTGACTGAGAGGCTTGCTCAATTAAGGCGCATCCAGATCAACACAGGGTGTTAATAGGCATCCAAGGAATAACTCAACTTGGGTTCGTGGTTTTACCTACAGAAAGGTAAGGGTAATCAAGAGTTGAGAGTATTCCTGAATTGAAAGATGGGTGAGAATGAAGGCACTGTTTAACTATGTATGTGTTAAACCTTGTTATAATAATATTCTGAGGGATAAACAGTCCTGAGGGGCGTGTTTATATAGAGGGGAAAGAGCAGGAGGGAATATGAGGCGCTTGGAGGCGCTTCAGGACCAGGGGGGAACTGGAAGCGCTCAAGGGAAGCAGATCCTCATGAGGATCAACATTGGAAATGATCAGGGCAGTGTAATGATCAGTACTGATCCTGGATCAGTAGCTGTGCACACTAGCTGATCATAACCAATCATTGATTCCATTCAGTGCTCTTTGAATTGGATTACATCATGTATTGTTTATGTAATTATATCATAACCAATATATTATGTAAATGGGGACTGAGGCGTAACAGGGGATAAATGAGTGATACCTGTCTTGGGGTATTTCACGTGTACAGTAATATTACAATGTATTGTAATCTTACTGTTGCACGTAACTTAACTCTCATAACAACAGTACATTATGGTAACTGTATTTAACTATGGTTATCTGTAATGTAATGTATAACAAGAGTACATTCTTAAGCTTGTATCAAATGATATACATATGTAATAAAGGTGTAAAAGGAATGTACTATATGTAATGTGAACAATTGCAGGTACTTGGTGCGTGTAAGGTACTGTGACATGTACTCTGTGGCTGACAGAGCGCGCCAGTCGGACGCTGATGTCCGGAGGGGGGGCAAGGAACTTGGCCATGGGTTTGGCAATCACCAGGTCGGCTCCCAAGATCAAGTGGCTTCAGGTGGCAAGAAGAGTTCTGACATGGCTGGGGATACCCGTTGTGAGGGGATCAAAAGTAATTGCAGACAGTTGCGAGGGCCGCGGGGTGGGTTGGATTGAGGTGAGGCCAAATGGCGGAGAATAGAGCATACAGGCATCCTGAAAGGCTCAATGGCTTGCGCCGTTGCTGAGGAATCCATTACGGTTACGGGGCCGCGGCTTGGCGTTTGCGTGGGGGGAGCGAGCCTTCTAGCCTGAGTAGGTCAAAATTCAAGTCCAGGGGTTGTGAGGGGAGTGCTTAAAAGGCAGATAGTTTGGCGGTGAGTTGAATCCCCAGGCAACGTGAGATGCTGCACTTCCAGCTATCTGTTGTCCTCAACCCCTCCACTGTTGCGCGTGCGCAGTCTGAGGGGCAAAGAGTGGGCCCCCCACGGGTCTGCAGCCTTTGCTGCGGGCCGGGGGCCTTCACGTCCATCACTTTTGACCTGTGCGCTTGTCACGGGCTGGGTGTTGAGCCTGTGGGCACGGCTTTGCCGCTGTTGGAAGGCTAGCTTGAGAAATTGCTTGTGTCTTTTTTGTGATGGGGAAACCCAGCATTATTTTTTGAGATTTTGTTAATGGGGAAACCCATGATTTTTTTTTTCTTCATTTTGTGTAATTGTAAGGGAAGACACTTGATCTTGATTTTTTTAGTTTTGAAAAACTGTGTCTTTAATAAACTTGGATAGCAATGGGGTAAACACCAAACATGAGATATGGGGGGCCGGGCAGCCTTAATAGGAACAATCTGGCTAATTATTGAATATCTTTTTTAATAAATTTCCCAGAAGTCTAAGGACTTAAGTGGTTACATAATGATGCATATTCTCTGCGCTCTGAAACCTTTGGTAATATTGGTACCTCAGAACATGAAATATAAGGGGTGTGTGGTAGTCATATTGCCTTACTGCGCACCCCTTATATCTGATGTTCTGAGGTACCAATATTGCCAAAAGTTTCAGAGCGCAGAGACTATGCATCATTCTATAACCCCTGCAGTCCTTAGACTTCTGGGAAATTTATCAAAAAAGATATTCAATAATTAGCCAGATTGTTCCTATTAAGGCTGCCCGGCCCCCCTATATCTCATGTTTGGTTTTTACCCCATTGCTATAAATTTAATGGCGCACAGAATATACACCATAGAAACATTTTTGAAATTTTTAAACTCTTTAAATGTGTAAAAAAAAAGTTATACCTGTAGCGGTCATTTTTCCACTAAGCACACCACGTACCCACCACGTACCTATTTTTTTCTCTCAAAAATTTCAAAGGAAGCTTCTAATGCATGTTTAAATGTTCCCTCAATTTTTTTGGAACCCTGGTACATGTAACAAAAAAGATATTCCCTTAGTACACACTTGGGAAAAGGGGGTATGCAAAAAATTAATTAAACCATTTAAAGTTTCTTTTTTGGAATTTTGAATGTATCATAATTCTTTTCAGGATTTTAGATGAACTAGAGGCCAAGCGGCTTTGCCGCTGCAGGGATGCCCTCAGCATCAACCCAGCAGGCAGGCGCTCGTACATCACCCAGACCATTGACATGACCTGAATTTTTATTTATATTGCTAGACCCCAGTCACCCTGATGGTCAACCTAGGATGATACCAAGAGTACCCCACATCCACAGAAAGCCACAATGACTCATACTTTCAACCACAAATCCTGCAAATTATTTTGTCAATCCTCCTGCAATAATTAACATTCTTGTAAACATATTTGCCCAATAATATGCCCAATAATCACACAACTATTTTCCTTCCCAATCCAGGCTATGAGAATGTGATTGAGCTATCAATCACACAGGCCAAGCCAAGCTCATACACTTGGTTGCGGCCAGTTCATCTTCCAGCACATGAACAAGAAACCATCTTTCAAACCTTGCGCACCATCTTTGGACTACCCAACCCTGCCCCCGAAGATGCCAGTGGACCACCATTCAACCAACCAGGGCAAAGTCTTGAACTTAATCATTTCTATTTATTTGACACATGTCAATCCACGCTACAAATAAGAGCCCAGGGGGACCTGACCTTTATCCTTCATATCAAGTAAACCATTGACGCCACCCCCATAATTATGAAATCAAGCCGGAGCCAAGCCTATCACAGCCTGGGTCTTCTGCAAGCACAATATATCCTGATGCAAGCCTTGATGCCCACCACCAACCCCCACCTTGTCTTTCCAGTGAACTGAACCGCAGCCACTGCACTTGTCCGGGGACAACCAGAGAGTTCCAGGAACGCTATAATTGACCATGTCGCGTAGGGATTTTTCATAAATACAATTTATCACCCCACTACCTCCGGCCCCACATGGAGACTTGCTTGCGCGCGTGTTGATTGTTTTTCTGTTTATTTTTGACACCACCCCCATGATTATGAAATCAAGCGTGAGCCAAGCCTATCACAGCCTGGGTCTTCTGCAAGCACAATCTATGCTGATGCAAGCCTTGATGCCCGCCACCTTTGCCAATCGGGTGAGACTCTTCCCGTCCTGGCAAGCCTGCCTCAATGAAAACCGGGGTTAAAATCATTTTGTCAGGAGCCTTCCACCTTATAGTTAAGGCCAATTTATGTGAGCTTCATTAGCCAACACCAATTGTCTAAGTTGTCTTCTCCAATTTATCATAATTATGCTCACCTTGAGTTAAGTTTGAATACGGAATAAGACCGGCAAGGTGACAAGGCCGTCCAATTTTTTGAGTGATTGCCTTAAAACAATGGCTCAAACCTAGCAATTCCGTGGAGTTTCAACTTCAAAGAATACTGTATAGCAGAAACAGCTGATAACAACCCATGAATCATTAATCTTATGTTTTGCCACAAGCGTTCCCACTTGCCACCACGACTTTGTTGGGTTTATTGTGGTAAGATCAAGATTTATCAACAAAAATTTGATGTTATATGTGTGGCGGGGGACAGTTGGGAGATTGGTTTGGTCTGTAATCAAACAATGGTGGTGTTGCATGGATAAGATACGGGCATGATGATTGTACAAAAAGAAACATGCTGCTTTTGATGAACAAGAGGGGAAAAAAGCAGAATACAAGCAAAAGTGGATAAAGATGATGATGTGCAGCAAAGGAAAGACGGATGATCAAGAATGGGATTTGATGAGGTCGATGACTTGGGAAATCTTCTTGAAATCTTTATTCTTGGCCACTTGACTATTGCAGATCTCAACCTTGACTCCCGAACAGATATCAAGAATGATTGGATCAGAAGTCTTGATGCACTTCACGACGTTTGGGCGTTCAATACGCCAGCAATCACCAGGTTATGGTGGGTGGTTGTGGAGGAAGCCAGGTGGGTTTTGACCGAGTCCCAGTTGAAGGTTTGGCCGGTCCCTCCACATAGGCTGAGGTTGGCGCTGTCCAGGATGGAGAATGCGTGCATGCCGGGCTCGTTTGGGGCAGGTGTGATGATTCATCATCCGGACCAATGCCCCTCTCGATGAAATTTAGCCCGCTGGGAAGAATTTTGAGCACGCTACGCCATTGGATGAAGCTGCGTGGGATTGACAACCCGGACTCGGCTCAGGTTACTCGGGCATCACCAGTCCTTCCAACAAGAGGCGGCAGCGATGCCGGCTCATTTATAGCCCCATCTCAAGACGCATATTCCAGTGGAAAGAACGACTCGCCGCTTGAGCTGCCATCATCCCCAGCTTTCCCATCACATTCTCCCAACCTCCGCGATGCCCCTGGAAGCTTTTTGCCATTGATGTACGACAACAAGGCCTTTTCACCTGCCATGTCACATGCACCTCAAGCGCATGTGATGCCTGTGCACCCCGGGGCTACCACCCTTGTCGTTTCGATCGTCGCCGGAAGTCTGGGTCTTGTTGGAATTCGTCTGATTCTCCCCATATTGGCTTGGAAGAAGAACGGATGCTTTCCCGGACTTTCATCTTGGAAACGCAAGCATAGAGGCACTACCTATGATGAATTTATGGAGGAGAAGAGTTTTTGGGTTGCTGACAAACAACCCAAGATCCATCGTGAAAGCAAACCAAACCCCGAGCGCACAGTCACTACTGTTAATCAGAAGTCAAACAGCTTCTGTTCCGCTAGTGAGGATGGTCGAAGCGGCCACCCGGTGTCTCGCAGCCCATCTCAAGCTTCTTCTATTCCACCAAATTAAGCATTGACAGCATCCAGCTTGAATTTCCTGTACCCGTATCGTCCCCGATTGCGCCTTCCCTTTCATCGGGCCTCAGTAGCAACTATGAGGACGATCTGAAGCAGAATGATTATAAGGTTATCAGTACCTTGAAAAATCAAACCCAACCGGAGCCCGCTCAATCACCCCACAAAATCAATTTTTCTGACGATGCCCACCTCGCTAGCCGGCCAAGGTCTGATAGCAAGTCTTCAAACATATTGAAGGCTTCCCTCAAAAGCATCAGCTCCATTGCTTCTTTCCTTCTCAGTATCACAAAGTTTGACTCTTTATCAGCAGGAAACAAGAAGGGAAAACTTGAGATGGGTATCAGCAGTGAGAATTGAGGTAAAAGCGTTGGGCCGTTGGGTGATGGGTTGCAAAGCTGGGGGGTGGCGAGGACGGTTTTGAGTCATAGCATTGGGTAGGGGTGGGAGCGACGTGGCGGTAGCCGAGGCCGCGGTCGTATCAAAGGCAACGGCAGGAGGATCTAGGCGTTGGGATGAGGAAATATGGACGTTGGGCGGCAGGTTGTGGGGCTTGGGGGGTGGCGATGGCGTTTAAAATTCATAACAGTGGGTGACGGTGGGATCGTCATGGCGGTAGGTGAGGCCGCGGTCGTCTGAACGGTAACGGCGGCGGGGGCCCGTGGCGATTGGAGGGTGATGGCGTTGTGGCGCTTGGTGGGGCAACGCTCGTCTGTATCAGGACCGCGGTAGCAGGTGATGTGGGGGGTCATGGTTTGGGGTGGTTATTGTCGGGTGCGAGCTAGGGAGTTGACTATAAAAGGGGGGGGTGATTTAGGAGTAGGTTTACTTCAGGCGACTCACAAGCTGTAATTCCAGCCCCTGGGTCGTCTCACCCCCGTCCGCTGTTGCAATTGCGCAGTCCGGCGGGGGATATTCGTGGGCCCCCCTTGTGCTTTAGGGCTGGGGGTCCTCTTCCCAACGCTTTTTAACCCTGCTAGACAGGGATGGGCGTTGGGCCACGGTGTGTCAGCTTGCTGCGCTAGGTGGCTGGGGGGGTTCTTTGGGGCTTTTGTGGGCACTTTTTTTTGTATTTAGTCTGTTTGTGGGCCAACTCACGGCCTTTTGGAGCATGTTTCATAAAAGGGAGAACCTTTGATCTTTTTTTTTGTATTTTGGCAAATTGTAGGGAGAACCCTTGAATTTTTTTTCTATGAACCTGAGACTTTAATATACTTGGATTTTAAGCCTATTTGCGTTGCGTAGAAATGAGTAGAAAAAAAAACCGTGTACGCACCCGGAAAAGGGGGTACGCAAAAACCGGGTACAAACGCGGAAAAACCGGGTACGTTTAGTAACCCCCAACAAAAAATACAAATTATAAAAGTAAGTATTTACAAGCAGTCCCAAAGATTTAACAAACTCCCAGCCTGTGACATGCCACAGGTGAAACAAGACCGGAGTTAACCCGCTCAGCCTGGCACAAGTGTGAGAAGCAAAAGTCGGGGCTGTGAGGCCATCAACCCGCGCAAGTGCAACAGGGGATGCCCTGAAGGACATTTGCCACTGCTTTGTGGCTGTGTTATATAGCCTTGTCAGGCCCCTTCCCTCACAACTCAACCATACTCACCGTTTCCAAGCACATGACACATCACCCCGCCCACCAGCCACATCCATCAACCCCTCCGTTTCAGCCTGCAAGAAATCCCACACCAAGGACAGCCACATACCTGCGAGTTCAATCTGGCTGTATTTGTTGCCTCTGATACACCCCTCCCCCTTTTTGCTGGCTTGGTGATCACCATCATACACACTTTCTTCCCCTCCACCCATGCCCAGCTCTGGGAGACCACCAAGTGGGGCTGGTCCGAGCACCATGTTGGGCTGAATCCTTCCAACCCTCCTCCATGTGCTTGCACGAACCGCCCAAATTTCACCTCCAGTCTCTCCGCCGCCGTCGGATCACAGCAGTTCTGGGCAAAAAGGCGCCTCGTCGGCAGTGCGGTCAAAGATGGGGAGTGCGAGGTGGTCGATTCTGTCGGCAATGGGCTTGCCGGGCCGGCTGTTTGGCCTCAACTAACGCTCACTCGCCAACTCCGTCCCCTCCTTTAAGTTTGATTAGCACTACATCTCCAGCCCCGGTGTAAAGCTCAAAAGTGTTCCTGAGAACCTTTTGCTGAGTGCAGAAAGGGATGAATGAGGTTACCTCTGCCTTTCCTGGGTCACTAGACACTAAAACAAGCCCCCCAATCTACGATTGGAAGGTTTATGTAGTGATAGTGGAGGTGTATCAAAAGATAGCCTACGTCGAACAAGTGGCTTAGGGGATATGGGTGATGTAACCGGTGCTGAGCGAGTCGCGAGTTGATATGGTCCGTGTGTTGCCGCAAAGAGTTTGTGGAACACCCTGACAGAGGGGTTGATGATGATTGAGCGATGTAATAGTGTTGTTGTATGTATGTAATTGTTATGTAATAAGGGTAAAACCACAATATAGTGGGGGCTAATACTGTAGAGTGAGCAAGTGTTGTACTGTTATGGGGTAAGCTGAGTGCAAGTAGTTTGCTGAGAGAAATTACAACTGGGGGGAGGAGAGCCTCCTTAAATAGAAAAGAGTGAGGGATTTTAGCTCCAGGGGAACCAGGGAATGAGGGATTTTAGCTGCCCTGAGCTGTCAAATGAGGGATTTTGGCTGGTGGTACAGCCTAGATGAGGGGATTTAGCCCGATTGACAGGTCACATGATGTAATGATGAGGTAATTTAGCTGGTGAGAAAGTGGAGGTGAGAGGTTTGAGTTTGGCCTATGATGTCATTGACGTATGATGTCATTGGGTCATCTGATCATCTGTACTGCCCCTGTCTGTCAAATGATGTCATACAAGGGAATTTAGCTAGCCTGAGCTGTCAACTGATGTCGTGTGTAAGCTGCATGAGGGGTTTTTGCTAGCTTGACACCTGCATGAACTGCAGCGCCTATTACACTAGTCTGCATGCACCTGCATGAGCCTGCATAAGACTGCATAAGACTGCATAAGACTGCATAAGCCTGCATAAGCCTGCATGACACGTGCATAACACAATGTAATGAGTGCAGCTGATGAGGTAAAGCATATGTAAAGGGTAGACAAGTGTCAGAGCGGACCATGTAATCCGTTACATGGTCCTGAGTAAGGGTGGTTCATGTAACGGATTACATGACCTGAGTATGGTGTTTGTGTGCATGAAACTGGCTGATGGTGTCTTGAAGGGGTTGTATCTTCTGATCCAGAGGGGTGTAAGGTGTGTTGTCCATGGTATCCTGTGTAGTTTTGGCCGTAGAATCCAATGGTGTCACCGTGTTGGTTAATTTGTGAGTGTACATATGAGAAAATGGAAAATTTTGAAATGGGCTAGATGGGTAACCATAAAGCATACCACATCCTCCCCCAACTTATTGTCTCTCCCCAGACAAAATTCTGTTTTGATTGTTGTTGTTATCCAAGGTGTAGAGTTGTGTCTTGATGTCTTGAAGTTTGTTGATTGTTGTCCGTGTATGAGGTGTTAATCTTGAGGTTTGATAGAGAAAAGAAAGGGAAAAAAAAGAAGAGAAAAAAGTTGTTGATTATTTATGTGTTTCAATTTGTCAATGTATTTTTATTGTCTTTTCTTTTTTTTTTTTTTTTTTTATTATTGCTTTCTCTTTTTATTTGTTTTGTTTCTTGTTTTTATGTATGTACTAGAGGCCAAGGCGGCTTTGCCGCTGCAAATCCTAGGCTCAATTGCAACACTCAATTGTAAAACTAACACAACACAACAAAATATTGGACCAATTATTGGTATTGTATTGATTTACCAATACACAAGAGCTTGACATGGGTGTATTTTATCCAATAAAAAAGACAATATCCCTGGATTTTATTTCCTAGTCCAACACAAAAATATGTGGAATATTTTATTGTATCACCACTGGGCTTCTACACTACACTACACTACATATGCTACAGGGGCATGTAGTGATAGCAAAGCCCCATGTGAGTCTGTAGTTTTGGAGCTTCTAAGATGCTTTGTGGTACTCTAAAGCACCTTTAGTGATGAAAAACCACTGAATAACTCTACAGCACAGCTTAGTGGGAGCTATTGCTATTTTGTGGCCTGTGCATGTAGCGCTAGCACACATCAAGCAAAAATTTGCTACACTACAAAGTCAGATCAGAATTTTGCTACTTTAGGACACACTATTAATATCATTGGTGTAGCTGGCCCAATCTTGGTTTTATTAGGACAGTTAAAATCTAGTAATGGCAACTGCTGCTGGTTTTTGTATGTACTGGAGTGCTGTCTGTTGGTTTTGGAAATTCATTAATTTCCCAGCCAAATTAGCTTGGTGAGCAACAGAGCTTCAGGTTCTGAGATCATAAAATGAATAAGTAGGTTTTTGGCTGCTACAATCACAGCAGATATTTTGCAGCCTTAGTTTTTTTCTGACATCTTTGATAATTTTCAAGCAAACACATGCACAACTGAACCATACTAAAAATTGGGAGTCCAAAGATTTATAACAAGCACACAAAAATCCATCAAGTGGAAATAGATCAACTGTTAGTTTTTAGGAACTTAAAAGATCATCATGTGTTTGCAAGAGTCATGCTTGTAACCACATGATCTCACTTCAAGACTTTGGGCCAATAACCTATGGAGCTTAGGTCTTAAATCAGGAAAAAAGGTTTGGGTACCCGTGCAACAAAGATACCATTTAGGTGTCATCTGCTCAATTGTGGAATCATGCAGGTTTCAACATCACTCAACATGAATGGAGGAGTTAGATCAAATTCAGTTGTTATTCTACCCCACAAAATTTTGGTGTCAAACACCCCAGGCGTGACCTTAGAGCGTATCCAGAATTCAGTTGTTATTCTACCCCACGAAATTTTGGTGTCAAACACCCCAGGTGTGACCTTAGAGCGTATCCAGTTGAGATGCTGATTTAAAACATTTTTCAAGTTGGAGGTTAAATTCATCTGTCAGGTTTGTCGTGGCGCTTTAATCACAACATGTGAGTACTACTGACTTGTACTTGCTCAAGAAACTGTTTACAACACCAGCCAACACGTTTAAGCCATGATGTTATGAGAGGGAAACTTTTTGGCGGTGCTTGTTCAAACCCGCACAAGTTGCTGACATTCACTTGCCTGAGTTGACCCAAACATATCAGGTGTGAGTAGGACGAAGGGCGCCTTGGGGTGAGTATGGCCCCGGGGTCGCCCGAGAGTTGGCCACATGCCTCCACGGCCGTACCGCCGGCCTGTTGAGGCGTAGGCCCAGAGAGGCCCCATCGGAGCCTTCGAATCGGGCGAGCCATGAGGGCAGCCCCGAGGGGTGTGGGATGCGGGCAGCGCATTCAACAACCCCCAGAAACACCTTGAAGAGACCCTTGGGGTTCATCATGGCGTTGCCAAGGCTGGCCGCCGGCAGGACGGGGGGCGCCTTGGGGTGATTATGGCCCCGGGGTCGCCCGGGAGTCGGCCACATGCCTCCATCTCGGCGGCGGGCTTCTTAGCGACGGGCTTGCTGACCGGCTTGGCGGCTTTGGGGGCTGGTTTCTGCGAGACGGAAGCGGAGTCAACAACGGCACCAGTGGGAGCTGCAGGATGAGGATGGACTTACGGGCTCTTTGACTTCCGAGATGGGTTTGACGGGTTTGGCTAGTTTGACCTTGCCGCTGGCACCCTTGCCTTAGCGGCGGCG
This sequence comes from Puccinia triticina, assembly GCF_026914185.1. Classification (NCBI taxonomy): domain Eukaryota; kingdom Fungi; phylum Basidiomycota; class Pucciniomycetes; order Pucciniales; family Pucciniaceae; genus Puccinia; species Puccinia triticina. Next base: position 450,478 of record NC_070569.1, read on the forward strand.
ACTTTCTTTGTGGGGGCGGTGGGGACCTTCTTGGTTACCTTCTTGGCAGCGGCTGGGGCCTTTAATTTCTCGGTGGCGGGCTTCTTAGCGACGGGCTTGCTGGCAGGCTTGGCGGCTTTGGGGGCTGGTTTCTGCGAGACGGAAGCGGAGTCAACAACGGCACCAATGGGAGCTTCAGGATGAGGATGGACTTACGGGCTCTTTGACTTCCGAGACGGGTTTGACGGGTTTGGCTAGTTTGACCTTGCCGCTGGCGCCCTTGGGCAGAGCGAAAACACCTTTCTCGGCCCCTTGAGCAATGGCTTTGTTCAGACGAGTAATGTTGGCCGGGGTGTCAAGAACCTTGAAGCGGAAAGCGAGATATCTGCGAACGTGGAGTAATGGGGTCAAAAAACATGTAAAGATCGCGGTGGGGGCAGAAAATTGGCTTACTTCTTGATGGCTGGTCGACTGACGCCACCCCGGAGGTTTTCCTTGTCGTTCTTGATTGCATCCTTGATCATGTCCTCCATGGTAAATTTGATTTCGGTGGGTGCGGCCTGCAGACGAAGATCGAAGTTGGTCAGATGTGCAATGCTTGGACTCTGCCCCGCTGTGTTGCAAATGAAATGCGCGAGGCAAGCGGAGTGGGTGGCGCGGCATGTAGCAACCATCGTGGCAAACCTTTGTAGTAGGGGCAACCCGCTGCCTTGGAGCATAGTGACTGGTACAGCCAGTACTCAACCCTCCATGGTACACACAACATACAGCATGGAGGGCAACGCCACCGCCACGCTGCTGCCTTGCAACTGCCCGCACAGTTCTTGTGGACATAAATACCCAAAAACTCAAGGTGGGTGAGTTGGTTGGGGTATATAAACCTGGGGTTTGGATTTTTTTAACCCCAGGACGTTCTCTGCCACTGCACTTCCAGCTGGCAGCTCCTCCTCAACCCCTCCGATGTTGCACTTGCGCAGTTTGAGGGTTAATTCTCGATGACCCCCCTTTGCAATTGCCTTAAATGCGGCGCGCTGGGGGTTATCTGTCCAATACTTGCAACCTCTCTAGAAGAGGATGGGTATTGGTTCTGGTGTTGTTGTTTGACTTTACTTTTTTTCTTGTTATTATTTTGTAGGGGAAACCCTTGATCTTTGTTTTTGTGATTGTCTGTCTTTAATAAACTTAGATTTAATGAATTTTCTTAAATGAGGATTTGATGTTTAGCATATATAAAAAGTGGTAAGAGAGAGGGGGTAATTTAGTTTATTGTTTGACTTTTGTTGATGGGGTCGTGTAACTGTGAGTGTCTTGTCCTGGTTTGCGGCGAGGTAGCGCTATAGCGCTGCGCAGTACGCATGAGATTGCGCGCCAGTTCTGTAGCCATGTTTGGTGGTCGAGTAGTATTCCGGCTGCGGGTTTGAGTTCCAAGCCGCCTGAGGGGTTTAACTTGAGGCTACGCAAGCTGTGGCGCCCGCGTCCGTAGGTATGTCCTAGAGGGCCCCGGTAACCCATAGGTTTCCCGGGGATTGGGTTCGAGTACAAAGTTTTGCCTGAGTCCAGGCTTCTGATGAATCTCCGGTCGCGGACGCCGGTGTGGTCGACGCTCTTGTATAGGAAGGAAAAATTCAAAATTTTTAGCTTACACACAAGTTTCACAGTTACGTAGTTCAGTTACATATACATAGCAAGTCTACATAGTAATTTTTACATATACATGCATATTTACAGTCATTTCTTGTTGCATACTCCTAATGTATGCAGTGTTACAAACCATCTTTTGCACTATATTTGAATAACCAGAGATCAGGAGTTAATTATGGGAGGGATGAAAGTCCAAGTCCAAGTGGAGGCTTTGACCCTCAAAACCTGATAAGAAGTATGTACAGATCCTTATCTTGTTGCTATTGGGGCAATTCTTTGAACATGACAACTATTTTTCTCTAGAATATTCCAATCCTTCTTGTTGCTAAGGCAAAACTTCCATTACAGTTGATAGACCATTTTGAAAAATTCTATTTCTTCTTGGTTTCATGTATTGTTGCACAGCCTCTGCTGTATTGTTGCACAGCCTCTGCTGTATTGTTGCACAGCCTCTGCTGTATTGTTGCACAGCCTCTGCTGTATCCACAGTTACCAGAATATTCCATACTTGTATTGCTGTGCTACCTGCACTTTTTGCAGGGAAATTGTAATCCTCCAGGGGGCATAAATCCCTCACTCTTGTCTATAAAAGGAGGCTCTCCTCAACTGTTTTTCTGGTTCCTCAGGCAAAAGTACACAGAGTACCTAGCCAACAAATAATTGTAAACACGACAGCACATATTTACTACGCAATATATATACCAGTTACACCCTACAAATAACCAATACTTCGCCAGAAGAGTCCCAAATAATCCCTTGTAATGCTATTAACAACTACACTGTCCACATCTTCTTCTTCCAAGCTTAGCTTGGGGGGTGTTGTCAGTCTGATTTTCAGAGAGGCAGGGGTTTCCCCACACATACTTTTCTAAATTCAGCCAAAAGGGGTGCAACCCACTTTTGGAGTCTCACAACTGGTGTCCCAACAGTGGCACAGTTAGTTGGAAGTAGTTTTAAAAAAAGAATTATTAGGAGGCTTGAAGTTTTTTTGAGGACCACTGCAAATTCAAATCTAGCAAGTAACAGAATTCATCAGTCAATTGATAACCTTCAACATTACGGAAAACAGAAACCAAAATCAGCCATAAAATAATTGTCAAAGAGTTAACAACCTCAGATAGAAATTTTTATAGTTAATCTTATTCATCCAGAATCCGAGTTTGGGTTGGTGAATAAGAATAGTAAGCAAAGTATCAAGAATTGAGAAAGCCCTGGTCACAGAATACCAGAGAAATCAAATTATAGGGATCAATAGGATCCAACCTGTTTTTTGAAAGAGGAATAAACTAACACAGCTTCTATTTTTAGTACTGATCACAGTTTTTTTGTTTAAGTTTGTAGGAAAGAGATCACTTAGCTTTCATGTCTTTCAATTTACCTGGGGATTTGGAAGCAGGAACGGAACAAGGAAACAGCAGCATGAACCTGGACAATCCACTCCTTCCACAAGTCAGACCAAACCTACCGTTACAAAATACAGCTTCAACAAGCAAGACAAGGGCCCTAGGCCAAACTGGGCAAATAACTGCAAGTGGATTAGGAGTAGCTACAGGTTCTGGAGCACCTCCAACTGCTGGAGCACCTTCAACTTCTGCAGCCGACCAAGCTGAAAAACTCTTCAAAACAATAACACCCACAAAGCACCAGAAAGAAGCATCCAATCCACATGTGCAAGAAACCTTGATATGGGTCAAAACGCCCCAATACGCGAAGTAAGACAGAAGGTTGTGAAGATTGAAAACGATACTCTCAAATTTGAAGGTGAAAGGTTGAAAACATTTTTATTGAGATATGAAAGGGCAGCAGAGGCATGTGGAGCCAGTGACTGGGACATGGTTATGCAAATCAACAGGTTTGTGATTGGCGAAGACTTGAAAGAAGAACTTGAAACATTAGAAGGATACGAAGAACGGGACTGGGATCTTTTGAAAGAGAGTATGACGGAAGTTTGGGGAGATTACTATACCCAGATAAAGTATACAGTTCAAGACTTACGTGATTTGGCTGAGGGAATTGCAAAGAAGGGTGGATTAAAAGACATCCACGATTATAGGGAATTTGTCTCAAAGTTCATGATGATTGTCAAATATCTAGTGAAAAATGAGCATATCACCTCTCAACAGGATGTAGTCTACTTGTTTTTGGCAGCATTCTCCAAGGAATCACAAAAGAATATCAAACGTTGTGGTGGTCAAAATTGTAGTCAATCGTCAAGATCAACCTTCAAGATCAAGACCCCGGTTCCAAGATGCTCAAGACTCAAGATTACCTTCTCAAGCCCTCTCAGTTCCCTCCTCCTCCTCCATCCTATTTCTCATTTCCAATCCACCTCTCTCAAATCTTTTCCACTGTCTCCCTTCTCATTCACTTATCCTTACATTTCTTGGTCCTAACACAGTTTATCTGTGGGTTTATTTGTTTGTTTGATTGGCTTGTTTTGTTTCTTCTAGCTCTGCTTCCCTCTTCTTTCTTCTCTGTCAGTGTTCTTATTTCTGAATTATTTTCTCCTCTCACTCTTCCATTTATCATGTCTTCTATATTTGCCTGCTTTCGGTTTCATTTTTTTTTGAGTGTTGTGTTTTCTTTCTTCTTTTCTGTTGTTTTTTGGTGTGTGCGCGCGCACGGCGCGCGAGGAGATGATGACATGCTTGTGACAGGCCTCCAGGAATCCAAGTTCCAGGCGAACTTGGAGGATAGGAGGCCATAGCATCTGCTCTGAGCCAAGGCGGCTATCAAGAAATTTATTTGATCCTCTGTCAGCCTGTGGGTAACTAACCGTGTCTGAGAGGGTTGTTACTATCAAGATGATGGTGTAAGATGCCAAGGATGGGCCAATGGGTTCGTGGTAAGACCTGTAAAAGGTTTCACTCTATCAGTAATCTTGACTGAGAGGCTTGCTCAATTAAGGCGCATCCAGATCAACACAGGGTGTTAATAGGCATCCAAGGAATAACTCAACTTGGGTTCGTGGTTTTACCTACAGAAAGGTAAGGGTAATCAAGAGTTGAGAGTATTCCTGAATTGAATGATGGTTGAGAATGAAGGCACTGTTTAACTATGTATGTGTTAAACCTTGCTATAATAATATTCTGAGGGATAAACAGTCCTGGGGGGCGTGTTTATGTAGAAGGGAATGAGCAGGAGGGAACATGAGGCGCTTGGAGGCGCTTCAGGACCAGGGGGGGACTGGAAGCGCTCAAGGGAAGCAGATCCTCATGAGGATCAACATTGGAAATGATCAGGGCAGTGTAATGATCAGTACTGATCCTGGATCAGTAGCTGTGTACACTAGCTGATCATAACCAATCATTGATTCCATTCAGTGCTCTTTGAATTGGATTACCTCATGTATTGTTTATGTATTTATATCATAACCAATATGTTATGTAAATAGGTACTGAGGCGTAATAGGGGATAAATGAGTGATACCTGTCTTGGTGTATTTCACGTGTACAGTAATATTACAATGTATTGTAATCTTACTGTTGCACGTAACTTAACTCTCTTAACAGCAGTACATTATGGTAACTGTATTTAACTATGGTTATCTGTAATGTAATGTATAACAGGAGTACATTCTTAAGCTTGTATCTAATGATATACATATGTAATAAAGGCGTAAAAAGGAATGTACTATATGTAATGTGAACAATTGCAGGTACTTGGTGCGTGTAAGGTACTGTGACATGTACTCTGTGGCTGACACAGATTCTTTCAGCATCAATGAAAATAAATGAGCAAAAGAAAGCATTAGAAGGAACAGCTTATTATAGTTGCGCACTGGGATTTGTGAAAACATTCATGGAAGGCCAAGAAGTGAATTTCCTGGTTGACTCTGGTTCAATGGTAAATGTGATCCCTGAAGGATTAGCCTTTCACCTGGGATTGGAAATAACCCAAATTGAAATACCTCTTTCAGGAGTAGGAGGGGAGCAGTGCAACATCACAGGAGTGGTTGAGTTTTGCCCTCTAACAATTGGAAGCTTCACAGGACCAATTCATCTATTTACCGCGATAAAAGCAACATTGCCTATACTAGGACGACCATTTTTATTTGACAACCAGTGTATGCTGGAATACTTCCGCCGGGGAGAAATACTAACGTTTCAGGGCCATAATGAAAGAAGAGTTCAAGTCACATTAGCTAGGGCATATGAAGGATATGGGAAAGGACGAAACAGTGTTTGGAAGAACCACTTACCACTGGATGTCTTACAAAGTCAGCTAGCTCCCAAGTCAAAGGAGAAATCATACAAAATGGAAGAAAAGGTGTGTCTAGCTGTTTAGAAAGGTTGCGTGAACTGATGAATTTTTTTCCTATAAAAAAGAAATCATACAAGCAAAGGAACCCCAGCTTGGGATTGGAGTGTCATACCATTCAATTCTCAAGTTCAGCAAGGGTTACAGATTTTTCAGCAGAAGGCAATATGAGCTCCAACCCAGAACGGCAAATGAAGAACTTACTTGCAGATGGAATTGGATCTAGAACTCAGGCAGATATGTGCAAGCGCTGGAGAAATGGAAACCTGTGGTGCTTCACCAAGTATAAGCCTTTGGGAAAGAAGGTAAAACCAGTAAATGAACCTATGCCTCAGAAAATCAATCCACCTTTGCAGAGGCCACCACTTTCAAGAGATCCTTATCAAACTCCACTTACGCCATCACCCCCTGAATTTCAACCAACATTAAAAGTCACTGAAGAAAGATTGAAAGTTGTAAATTTTGGACCCCCAGGATGGCTACTAACAGAAGAACTCAAATTGTTTAAGCATGTCATTGTTCTGCGGGAAAAAGCATTTGCTTTCTGTCCACAAGAAAGAGGGCTTCTTAAATACTCATATTGCTTACCTTATGTCATCCCAGTAGTAGAACACTAGCCATGGCAGAAAAAACCAATTCCAATTCCAGCAGCCATTAGAGAAGAATTTACGGAGCTTGTCAGGGAACAAATCAACACCGGTTTATATGAACAGTCTACATCAAGCTATTCCAGTCCAGTATTTTGTGTGGCAAAACATGATGGTAAATTTAGGATAGTTCACGATCTTCAATAAATGAACAAAGTTACAATTTGAGATGCTGGATTGCCGCCTGCAACAGAGGAGTTTGTTGAATCTTTTTCCGGAAGGGCTTGCTATGGTTTAGGCGACATTATGGGTGGATATGACGAGAGAGAATCAGCTCACGAATCAAGACCAATGACTACTTTTGACACACCAATAGGAAGATTTCAGCTCACTCGATTACCACAAGGTGCAACTAACTCAGTGGCAGTTTATCAAGCTCAAATGATGTGGATACTTCAAAATGAGATTCCGGAAAATGTTGGAGTATTCATTGACAATGGAGGAATCAAGGGACCTAGGACAGATTACAACGGCGAATTTTTAGAACAGAACCCCGGAATACAACGGTTCATTTGGGAGTATGCAATATTATTGGAACGAGTCTTATTTCGTATTGAGGAGGCAGGTCTGACAGTTTCAGGAAAGAAGTTTGCATGCTGCGTTCCTTCATTGGATATTGTTGGGCATGTAGTCTGCAAAGAAGGAAGAAAGATTTCTCAGCAAAAGAAGAACAAGGTTTTGACCTGGCCAACACCAAGTAATGTTACAGACCTGAGAGGATTTTTGGGAATAATCACTTATGTTAGAATGTTTATTAAGAATTTATCAGAAATTGCAGCACCACTTAGGAAACTCACTTGGAAGGATGAAGAATGGATATGGACTGAAGGGTGCCAGATTTCCTTTGAAGACCTCAAGCAAAAAGTAGGTGAGGATATTGTTCTGAAGAAGCTGGAATATTCAGCAGATGCCGGGCAAATAATATTAGCAGTGGATTCAAGTTTTATAGCTGCAGGTGCGGTGCTCAGTCAAGAAGAGTTGGATACTGGAATGAACAGGCCAGTCCTTTATGAATCTATAGTAGTTTCACCAGTTGAATCTCGATACTCTCAGCCAAAATTAGAATTGTGTGGAGTCGCAAGAGTTCTCAAGAAGCTTCAAACAATTCTCTGGGGTCAACTTTTTGAGCTTCAGGTTGATGCCAAGTCGCTAATTCAAATGATAAACTCGCCATCATTACCCAATGCCCCAATGACAAGATGGGTAGCTTTTATTCAGTTGTTTTCATTTAATTTGGTTCATAAGCCTGGAAAAACATTCACAATGCCGGACGGATTATCACGAAGACCAATTGGGGAAGATGAAGAAGAATATTATGAGGATACACCAGATTTTGATGAGGACGAACCACCAATTCAACCCTGCTTTCAGATATACTCAATTCAAATCAGTACGGAACAGTTGAAGGAATGGGAGAGCCCAGGATATTGGATGGATATGAAAAATTACCTGCAAAAATTGAAGAAACCTGATTCCATGGAGCCTGAAGAGTTTCAAAAATTAAAAAGGAAGTCAATAAATTATTTTGTCAAGAATTCAAAACTCATGAGAAGGCATACCCCAACAGCACAATTAGTTATCTCCAATCCTGAATTCCACAAAAAACTCCTTCAGATGGTTCACGAAGATCTAGGCCACCGCGGAGTGGAAGAAACATATCAGCGCTTAGTATGTAGATTTTGGTGGCCGAGTTTGAAGAAACATGTACGTAACTGGGTCAAAAGCTGTGTTGCCTGCCAAAAGCGTGATCCAACCATACCATGTGAAGTACGCAACCCAACAGGAGAAAGTTTTCTTTTTGGGAGAGTAGCATTAGATGCCTGTCATATTAAAGCAGGGAAATTCAAATATTTGATAGTGGCCCGGGACGATCTTTCAGGATGGGTAGAAGCAGCTGCTTTAGTAAACCTCACTTCAGCATCTGTAGGTAAGTTTCTTTTGGAAAATTGGGCTTACAAGTTTGGATCAATCAAAACAATAACCACAGACAATGGTGCGGAATTCAAGGACAAGTTTATTCAAGCAGTTCAGAAAATTGGAGCAACTTTACGACCGACTACACCATACTATCTGGAAGGAAACGGGATGATTGAGAGGGGTCACAAACCCATCAAAGATGCTCTTGTCAAAATGTGTGGAGAATCTGGGGGTAAATGGAAGGATTTGTTACCATTAGTTTTATTTGCAGACAGGATTTCAACAAAACGATCAACTGGGTACTCACCATATGAGATGGTATTTGGACAGAAGGCTTTTTTACCAGTTGACTTGGAAGCAGAAACATATCTTGCTATAGATTGGATGGAGGTGAAAACCACTGATGAATTATTAGTAGCAAGAACAAGACAATTGGAACAGCGAGACGAGATGCTAGAAGAAGCTCACCAGAAGTTACTCAAATCAAGAGAAAATTCAGTTAGATATTGGGATCGGAAGCTGGCGTCAAAATTGAGGGATCCGCTGGAACCTGGAACATTAGTTCTTACCTACAATAAAAGTCTTGAAAATCAGTGGGGAAAACTCTTCTCGCATCGGTGGAATGGTCCATTCAGAATCAAGAGGCAAGTTGAGAAAGGTGCTTACATTTTAGAAGAATTAGATGGTGTTGAACCCAAAAGAAAGTACGCTGCTTCTCATATCAAAAGATATTTTGTGAGAGGCAAACCTCTTAAAGATTTAATGTCAGATGAAATGGATATTGATGATCAAGAGGGTGTCTCAGAAGAGGAAAACTAGATTTTTGTCAAGCTCCTGAGTGGGAGGGTAAACTGCTTATATTTTTTCTTGCCTTGTATATATATTAGTTGGTGATTTTTTTTAAGGTATGATATAGGTAGTGGTACTTTTTTTTAGTTTTTATGATAGTTTTAGAAAAAAAAAAATTGGGGGAGGAGTCTCTCAAGAGTTGAGTTTCCTGAGAATTTTGATGAGTTTGGTTTTTTTCTTGTAGCATCATGTCTTTTTTTCATCAGATGAGTCACATTGTATTATTTTCTAGGAAGAGATATCTCTTCAGTTCAGTAAAACATTGAATTATGTTTTCTGAGGGTATGGGTGGGCACTTTGGTTATATTGACTCTTTTTGTTCTATGCACTGTTTTGGTTATATTAACTACTAGAGGCCAAGGCGGCTGCGCCGCTGTACACCTTATATCAAGCACAAGCTGAGGCTACCACAATCCTACCTAGAGCTATTAACTGGTAATGCAGTTCTGCACCAATAGATGACTTCCTGTCACATCTGGGACCCTCATAGTTGCGGATATAGACCAAAAAGTCTATATTTTTGCAGGGAAATCTAGCTTTTGGGGCTCCAGATTACTTTTGGGAGGCCCTCAGATCTTGATGGGAAGTTTCTCAATGTAAAAATTACATCAGGTACCTTTATAAATTTGTCTCACCCTAATTGTAGGTATCATTAGGATTTTCTCATCAATGCTCAATCTGAAAATACAATGTCAAGCAGCATCAATGGGAAATTGCCTTGACTGCTAAATGACATTAAATTAATTCTTTGATTATTCTTCAATCAGGTATGTAGATACTATGATGAATCTTTTAAGTTTCACACAACTAAGATGTTTTTCATTTCTTATGAGTAAGAGGTCAATCCAACAAACTTGGAGACAGAGATAGGAAATGAAAAACAATTTTGTACCTAAGAGCAGATCCGCTCGGTAGTAGTACTGAGTGAGAATGAGGTTGTATAACTCTAGAATGCTACGGTGTAGCTGAAGAAACCTTTGGGTTCTGAGAGCTGACAAGATTTATCTTGTCAGTAATCACGCTCCGTTGGATGCGCTGATAAGAGAGGTTCATCTTACTTAGGCTTGTGGGTCTTGTTCCTCAAGATTCACCGAGACGAGCTAAGAGGGATTTCGGGCCGCGGTTGTCTGTCGCTGTGCACAAGAACAACCGTCAGCCTATGGTCATTTATGACTTATGTCACTGCAGCGATGATCTTACCTCCGTTATTGGGGTTAGTGATTCTATTGCTGAGGCTGGAACCTCGTCGGTCAAGGGCGTCGGATACGAGTGGGCTGCGAGATCATAAAGATGCTCAAGTCAGCTCCATCTATCCTAGCTGAGGCTATCCCAAAAGACTCACATACCTGGTAGGTGTTTTGTCCTGTTTGGGTCGCTTGGGCGCTTCGTCGGTTCCTGACGTGACTAAAGGTTTAGGAGCGGATGAATTAGCTTTAGCCAACTTCATCCGCCTGGGGGCGACATGCATATTGCATGCACCTGGAGGTCGCACCGGCTCACCTCGGTCCCCAGTAGGGTTAGGTCTAACCGCCTTGTGCTTCCTCTGATTCGGGGATGTACCCAAATCCTGACATCCCGCCATGCTTCGAGCCGGTAGGCTGGAAGCAGACTGAGTTAAGGATTTGATGCCTATGATGTCCAACGCTCTGCGGATGTTGACTCGACCGACGGGCTTGGTGAGAAAGTCGGCTGCATTGGCTTCGGATCTGATGTAGCTGAGTTGAATGAGCTTTCTAACTACGAGTTCCCGAAAAAAGTGCAAGCGGATCGACATATGCTTGGTCCTAAAACTGTTTTGCGAAGTCTCACTTTTCGCTAGGTCAATCGCGCCTTTGTTGTCAACTAGAACCTGGATTTGCTGCTCTTCCGAACGAATTTTCACTTCAGAGATTAGGTTTGACAGCCAGGCAAGCTCCCGACCTAGGTCCGAGAGTGCTTTGTACTCGGCCTCCGTCGTTGACAAGGAGACAGTTGCCTGCTTGGATGATTTCCAGGCCAGCAAGTGAGTACCCGACATGATGGCGAAGCCGGTAGATGAGCGACAAGTGTCGGGGCAATTCCCCTAGTCTGCGTCAACGTAGGCCTTCAGCGCACTTTCCTTGTTCTTGACGTAAGTTACACCTAAGTTGCGGGTGCCGGAAAGATACCGGTAAACCTGAACCGCTGCATGATAATGCGGCATGCCCGGCGATTCGAGATATTGCGATAGTGAGCTCACCGCATAGGCAATGTCAGGGCGAGTCAGAACACTGAGATAGTTGAGCGAGCCGATGAGCGCTCTGTAGTTGACGCCTGTCTTGCGAAACTCGGCGATTTCCTGCTGCGTTGCCTTCCTGAGATACGCTTTTGGGTTGAGCGGACAGGTGGCTGGATGAAGCTTTTCAAAACCAAATTCTTCTAACTTGTGATCGATAAACTGAGATTGGTTGATCTGGATGCCGTCAGCTGAGCGTTTGATATTCATGCCAAGGAGAAATTCTGCCTCCCCCATGTATTTGATTTTGAATTCGGCCTCCATTTTGGCCTTGAATTTCAGGGGATCTTTACTGACAAAGACAAGATCGTCAACATGGGCAAATACATATGTATCTTCTCTGCCGGGAACGCCCCGTTGATAGAAGACGCAGGGGTCAGCTACCAATATCGTGAAACCAATAGACTTCAGGTAGGTTGACAGTCGGTGTGGAACTACTCAAAGGGGAGAATAGAGCTTGGAAGGTAAATGGATAGCAACACTAGTACCAATGTAAGCTATGCAAGGGTGCTGATGAGGCTGCCTTCCTTACTAATGCTGAGGGGATGAGAGTAACACTAAGAAAAAAGAAGAAAAGGTGTGGCTGATTTCTGCTTGATCTTAGGAGCTAGTACTATGAGCTTTAACTACTGACTACTGAGGGTAAGAGAGATGGAGGATTGATGAGAGTGGGGAACTTATAATTTCTGTATCCAAAATTATCTATAAATTCTGTATATATTTCTCTGCATGAGGTACAAGTGAGGGGGGGGAAGACAATTCTTATAGTAAGGAGGGATGAGCACAGACAATGAAGAGTTCTGGCTATGAGAATGAAGGTTGTACAAATGAGGAAGAGTGATGTGAACATAGTAACAGTATGTAATGATGAGCAATGCTGAAAAGGGAATGCTGGTTATGGGAATAAAAGAATGTACTAATGGGGAAAAGTGATGAGAACATAGTAACTACTTGTAATGATGAGCACTACTGAAAGAGGTAAGCACAGATCTAATGATGTAATGTGTACAATAGCCATAGTACATAATGAAGAATGTATGTAAAAGGTTTAGTATGTGAAAGTAATTATGTAAAAGGGATGTACTGTAATGATTCCAGTAAGTTACTAATGAATTGAGTATTGTAACTAATGAAGACTGTAGATTATCTGTAAGTCTTATATCCTCTATAACTATTGAACCATTGAAGATAAGGGTATACTATGTATGAGGGACTATATGTGAAATTTGATGTAGAATCTGAATATGCAATAATAATGAGGTATTTGTGAAGGGTTATGGGGAAATGTTCAATGTAATGATGAATATATGTAAAAGAAAGCAATAAAATACTACTTATGGTTTGGAATGGAGCACCACATCCTCCCCCAACTTATTGTCTGTCCCCAGGCAATGCACCAAAGAGAAGAGTGATCCAGAAAGAGTTGAAGAATGTTGAGTCCAAGAGTCCAAAGTCCAAAGTCCAGTGTTCTTCCTCCAAAAGGTGAAATCCAAAGTCCTGAGTAGTAATCCAAATCCAAAGAGTCCAGCGTCCAAAGCCAATTAGAATCCAAGTATAATCCAAGTCCAGTATATCTGAGTCCAAGGTATCCAAGTCCAATCCAAAGTCCAATAGTCCTATGTATCCAGAGTATCCATAGTCCAGTATCCAATCCAAAGAGTCCAGTATCCAAAAGAAGGTCCAATTATCAATGAGGGGTGAATGTTTAAGAAGATCTAACTCTGCTGAAGGCAATATCCTTGAGACAGACACATATTAGACTAATTTCCACTCTGGAGAATACAATAATTTTCCCGCCTAACTGAGGCTAAGGAAGAATGCAATGATTGATGATGATTGATTGATGGGGTTGATAATTGTAGTTTCTGAAGGTTGTGAATGATTTGGAGTTGAATGACTGAATTTCTGAGTATCTGAGTATATAATGTAAAGTTCAGTGAAGAGAATTTGAAGTCCAGAGAAGTTGATAAGCTGTCCAAAGAATATTCTTGCTTAAGTTGGGTGGTTTCTGAGCTGCAATGTGCTGGAAGAAATTGGTTATAATGGTGAATGAATGAGTGATTGATTTGTTGGTTGAATAATTCCTAGAATACAGGGTGAAGATGATGAAGAAAATTCCAATATTGTGGTGGTTGGTTGTCCAGTAATTGCTATGAGATGGTAAGAAATAATTATGGATGGATGGATTCATTGATGGATTGAATTCATTGATGATCCATCATTCTCTTCTCCATGATGATGATTCTTTTCTTTCCCTTCCTTCTCTTCCATTATTCTTGAGTACTTGACTCCTTTTAATTTCCCCATGTCCACTACGAAAAAAAGCGTTAATTTTTGTACAGATGAGGAATGGAACATGTGTCCATGCGCGCGTGCTGTCGAAAGAGGGGTCCAGTTGTCTGAGCGGGGGCTCCAAGCGGGAGGCGCGCGTGCGGAATGACGAAAAGAAAAATAGAAATTGATCGACCTGTATCTCCGGAACGGCTCGATGAAAATTCTTGAAACCAAGTTCATTCGAAAGAGGCGATTCTGCAGATTAAAATGGTATATACTGGTTATTTTTAAGGGTTGAGTATCGATTGTGTAGGGCCGGTTAAAGATCCAAGCAAGACCCGCGGGCGCGCGTAGTAGTAAAGCCGTGCAGATTAAGAGACCACTTCCTCCAGATATAACTCAAAAACCCGTCGATGAAATTTTCTAATTACGAGCTCATTTGAAAGGCAAGAAGGAGGAGATGAAACTAGAATAGATTGATATTGAGATTCCTTTCGGCCGATAGGTCGCCGTAAACGTTTAATGAATGGCACCCGCGGGGCCGCGTAAATCCTAGGGAAACTTTGAGGGGTTATAACTTCTAAACGGCTCGATAGAATCGTCCAGAACCGAGTTCAAATGAAAGGCAAGATCGCATTTATGAAGACTGTAATGATCAATATTAAATTTGAAGCCGGCCGACCGATTATTCGAGCGATTAAAGCTTTATTATGATTTTCCGCGGTTTCCATCGTATAGGAGTTGAAGGGAGATGAATACATGATGAAATACTCTTAAGGTAACGCCAAGGAGCTGTCCAATTAGACTCCTGAAGCTGGCCAATTGATTGAAAAAAGTTATAGGCGAAAAGAATGACGTGAAAGCGTTCCAAGAATTTAATTAAACTGGGTCGAACACCAGAGTCAACATTAAGAAAATGAAAGAGAATCCGCGCCACACGATTCTGAAAGGTAAAGGCGTCCATAGTGACGTCATAAAATGAAGAAAAATGAGTATCTATAAGGTCCAGGTCGTCGGCCAACGGAAAAGTTCCGTTATCGCATTCAATATCCGTAATGTTTGCCTCCAGCGCCACTTCCACGCTGTGGTGTGCCAAATCTGTTTCAAGTATCAAATTGCATAAAGTCTTGGTTCACTGTATGAGAAGGAGGCATATTCTGGGATGTATTATTGCATGATTAGATTCTACAGGTCATTTAAACCCTAGTCACTCACTTGAACCACTAGGCTAGCTCCACTCAGTCAAAAGTTATTTGGATTAAACTGTTTGTGACATAACTCAATTAAATACTATAGAATTATATTTGGTAGTACATAGTATAGAATCAGGTACAAGTACATAGTTAGGGTGTAGTTTATACAGGTGCACACACGTACCCCTGTATGTTCGCATGACATCATCAGTCACATGTTGGATCACACGTTTATCAGAAGGCTCACTAGCTAAATTCCCTCAACGGAAGCTTCCATGCAGCAAAAATCCCTCAATGGAAGCTTCCATGCAGCAAAAATCCCTCACAGGAGAAGTCACACCAGCATAAATCCCTCAACTGACTTCCCCACCAGCAAAAATCCCTCACATTTTACTATATAAGGAGCATGTCTTCCCTCCTCAGTGGGGGATGCCACTCAGGCAATCCTAATCAGAACACACATCTCACTCAGAAGCTACAAGCTAAAATCAACATAAATCCACTAGTGTGATCTCAATCAAGTTGCCCATCAACATCTTTCATACCTCAGAGGATATATAAGTAGTCAAGTAGCAAGCATCACCACTTGTGCTCTTAACAAGTCAAAGTGATCTTAACCCATTGTACTCTTAACTGAAGGTTGAGGAGGAGGGCAAAAGACACTTTGAATAGTTCACATCTTCCATTAGTCTTTTTTTTTTCGCAACATTCTATATCTCAGCACATACTTCTCTCACTCAATAAACATATAAACCATATAAAACATATCTTACGTTCCTACTGATTTCCACCACCAACTCCATTTCCCCTGTATCCACTCAACATTTCCGCTGAATTCAAGTTTGATCTAGGTTTGATTAGAGACTGCTACATATAGTTATCTCTATCATTAGTTTGCCACAACAATAAAAATAAATTTGTTGTGATAACTCTTGTGTAGTATTATAGAGGGGCAGGTCTTTCAAACCACCCGTAACAGTTGTAAAAGCTTCATACATACTTGAAATATTATAACTGCTATTTCCCCCTCGCAGAACTGCCACCCGTCCCAAAAGGAGTTCTCACATCTGGTGTCCCAACAGTGGCCTACAAATTCAGAAGATCAACGATAAAAAAAAAAAGATTTATCAGCAACACGAAATCAATAAACAGTGGATAACAATACAGACGGAAACCAAGACGAGGAGAGGATTTGGCACAACCTTGGCTTGTCGGAACAGGAAAGAGAATTTGTCAGCGAATACATTGACGCGGTCCCCCGAGGCGACAAGGACATCCACAAGACCTTAGCAAGTGTGCTACAAGGAAACAACACAATGGCTGAATCAAGTAACAACCCAGAAGTGACTCTCAAGGACAAAGAAGAGGAGATTTCTCAGCTACAAGCTTCGCTGGAAGAAATGATGCAGGAAATGAGGGAAATGCGCAAGGAACGAGAAAGAATGCAGGCCTTACTTCACACACCTAAAAATACACCAGCCCCAGCACAACGGACTGCCTTAAGATTTGCCATGTCAACCCCTTACGCAGATAGGGCACAAGGATTAGACACAACTATTGGAGCAGGAGATGAAACATTCTTAATGTCCCCAGGGCCATTACCTACAGCAGGAGGTCCATCACCAGAATCAAGTCAGGCCCGGCCCCGTACTAAAATCACCTTGCCAGACGAGCGTAAAGGAGTCATACTAGACGTAAAAAAGACGAACCTTCACTTTGACGGTACAGAAGTAGAAACATTTATACAGAGGGTAGAGAAAGTTGCTTCTATTCAAGGCGCTGGTGCAATTGATCTTGCATTTCAACTGCCACTCATCATTAATAATAAGAAGATAAGTGAAGCTTTGGAGCAGATGGAAGGACACGAGACGGGCAATTGGGAGCTTCTAAAGAAACAGATGATTAGGAAATGGGGAAGGGCTATTCCATTCAGGAAATATAGGGAGGATGCCATACCACAGTTGATCCAGAAGGCTCAAGAAAGTCAGGGTATTAAAACTAGAGTTGAATACAAAAAGTTTGTTGGTGAGCTTGAAGAAATGACAGATTATTTTGCTCGAATGGGATACAGTCACTTGAACCCAGAAAGCGGGAATCCTCTTTGGAGGGCTCTTTCCCCTGAGCTAAAGAAAGAAGTCACCAAAGAGTTAGCTCACGCCAAGGAGCTCAAGAAAACCATAGATGGGCGTAATATCATTCCAGAACTAGATACTTTAAAGAAATATGTTGACATGGCTCTAATAATCATTGATTTTGATGATGATGAGGCCACATCAGCTACTAAAGAATTGCCCAAAAAGAAGGTTGCAATTCAAGATCCTACTGAGACAGAGGAGTTGAAAGAGAAAGTAAAGAAGCTCACCAATGCACTAGAATACCAGACTAGAGCTGCACCTCCTCATCTTAGCAGGCCTTCATCACCCGGATTTTCAGAATCAAGACCAGGATTCTCAGACACACGGCCCCGTTTTACACCATTAGAGTGCTACTACTGTAAAGAGAGACACACTTTATCTGAGTGTGAATCATACAACCAGGACATACAAACTAGAAGGGTGTTCAGATATCAAGGGGTTTACTACTATCCAAATAGGCAGCCCATTGTAGTAGAAAACAACTCTTCGGTACGGCAGATGGTGCAGAGATTCCATGAGGAGCCAGATACTGGACGTTCTCCCTCTAAAGAAAACCAGGGACCAACATCTGCGGTAATAGAGTTAGAAGAGTGGGGATCTTGGGTTCCACCACAAATGCACATTGATGAGGAAGAGCTACAAAACAACATTGGATTTGGGCTCAGAAAATCACAAAGGATTCAGGAGAAGAACAACCCACCAAACAGTCAACCATTACCTACCAAAAATCAAGAGTCAACCAGCAAGACTCCACCACCCAATCAGGAAGCATTGAAAGCCCCCATTAGAAGAAAGAGCTTTCCAGGATCCTGGCTGGAGGAGGAAGAAAATGCAGAGGAAGAGGCAGCGCAGCATAAGCCATCTGCATTCAAAAAGGGTAGACAATCTAGTGATACACCTCAAGGAAGGAAGGAGGAGTTAACCAGCAAACTAGACAAAACCATACGCAACGAATTTTATAAGCAGACATATACACTCACGTTAGAGGAAATCATAAAGATTGCTCCACATTTCCTGAAGGGTCTACAGGAATCCCAACCAGAATCTGAAACAACCGGGAAAGAAGTAAACAATGGTCAATTGAATTGTTCTATTGGAATTGAACCCGAAGAGGAAGAAAACACACGTCTCAATTACGCTTGCCCTGTTGGGATGGTAGATATGACCATCAACAAAAGGAAAATCAGGACCTTAGTTGATACAGGTGCAGAAATGAACATCATCCCAGACACTCTGGCAGATCAGTTAGGATTAGTAACAACAGAGATTTTTATGCGTCTTAGAGGGATTGGAGGCCATTTTACACCAATTGTTGGATTAGCAGAAAATATACCGGTTAGCGTGCTTCCTGGCTACATCCATTTGGCCAATTTTTTTGTTGTCAGAGGTTCCGTCCACACAGTCCTGGGTCGTCCATTCCTGGCAGATCATAACATAAGATTAGAGTTGTCCAATCAGAAGGGGGAGGTCTTGAGTTTCCCTGACTCAGAAGGTAGAAGAATGTGCATACCTATCTGCTTACCCAGCACACCAGGCTGGCACAAGGAACCTCCTAAGCTTCGACAGAATTGTTCCTTTCAAGTGGTTGATTGGGATTTTTGGGACAGCTTGGAAAGAATATGCTAAACAAAAAAGAAGAAAATATCCCTGTAATTGACTGGGAGCAGCTGGAAGATTTGGAACGTCTTCAAAACCCTTTAAATCAAATTAGGGAGGAAGAAAGCCCACATCAAACAGATATACCATGTAGCTCCATTCCTGATCAAAATATAACAAAGGAAGACCCATGGAGAGTTTACCTGTCAGAACCAGTAAATTGGGCCAATGAGATGGGCGCTGCTAGTCTCACAGAGGATGAACAAAGGCGCACAGATTTACAACTTGCAGAGGCAGAAGTAGCATGGGCATCAGAACCCCACAGATATACCATAGAACTGGGTTTGGAGTGGTACTGGATTGAGCACTATATTCCCCGCCGGTTCAGGGATGTTTTTGACGAAAGAAACAGGCCAAAGAGGGGAAGAAAGGGGCAAGAATGGCTCCGGGAGTTACCAGGAGGGTTCACCGACTCACTGGATTTTTTGCAGCTTTTGAACTTCTCAGCTGGGGAAGCTTTTGTTAGGCACGGCACTTGGACTTCACGTTTTGGTTTTGTCAGTAGCAAAACACGACAGAGCTTGTATTCCGGTGGTGGTAAGAAGTGGTATAGGACTCATGTCTCTAGTCAAAATCCTAAAATAGATAAATGGAGGAAACACAAGTTTTAT
This sequence comes from Puccinia triticina, assembly GCF_026914185.1. Taxonomy (NCBI): domain Eukaryota; kingdom Fungi; phylum Basidiomycota; class Pucciniomycetes; order Pucciniales; family Pucciniaceae; genus Puccinia; species Puccinia triticina. The sequence goes on from NC_070569.1 coordinate 469,894, forward strand.
CCTGCCACTCTTGGGGGGGCAGATGTTTGTTAAACAAAAAAACAAATAAGCAATGTTTTTTTTTTCCCTTTCTTTGAATTTCTATGAATATGATTAGAGTTAGAGATAGGCAGAGGAGGAAACAAGCTTTCTGTGTTATTAAGGGAGAGAGGAAAAGATAAAAAAAAAAAAAAAAAAAAAAAAAAAAAAAAGGGGGGTTGACTACTGGAGACGGTAGCATCAACCACTCATTTTTTTTTTTGTGTGTTGTCCATTACTTTACTGTACCAGTTAAATTTCAGAATCCGCCAGTCTGCTCCATCACATCAGGACTGGAAGAGGGTGCATAAAAAAAAAAAGGGGGAAATATATTAAGTTAGCAAGTTGTAGAGTGTGTATAGAAATAAGATAGAACTTACTAGAAATAAACAGATTTAATGTACCAGTCTTCCGCGGCATACATTGCATTGGTAATCTCACCAATAGCTCCCCATTCGTCGCGAAGGGGGCTGAAACCAGTGAGAAAAGGTTCAAGGACTTGAAGGAGTTGGAGAAAAGCGGCCCGGAACCGGACGCGAGGATCGGTCGGGGGCAGGTTCACGGTAGGAGCGCGGAACAGAAGAGGATCGATTGCAGGAGGAGGCGGCGAGGCGAGGCGGAAGTGAGCTTGGAAGGGGTCGTGAAATTCAAAGGTTAAGGGGTTGTTGTTGTTGGGAGAGCGGAGGACAGTGTTGAGGAACGTATTGGTAGCAGTCTCTAGAGCGGTCCGTTGGAGTTCACTGTGATCGGAGAAGCAAGGGGTGCTTGGTCGCGGCAATAAGACGTCCGACGAGGGAGAAGCCTCAACAGGAGCTTTGCAAACTCCTACCAGAAAAAAAAAAGGAAGAAGAAGAAAAGAAAACGGTCAGATAGAGCAAACAGGAAGGAGACTATACTGGCATCACGAGTAAACCTACTTTCAGATTGCGCCGCCACGAAGCGGCCCTTCGCGTCTCTAAGACGGGCCTGAGGGGGCTTGGGTTTAGCCTGAATTTGCCCGGAAAAGCGAGCTCGGCGGGATCTCGGCCTGGATCTTCTGCGAAGGGATTTGGATGGGTGGTAGGTTGGATCGCTGGGGTCGTCGTTGATACTTGAGCAGGAGCTTGGAAGCTCAGTCATGGATTTATATCCAAGGGTTGGCTGAAAGGGGCCTTCGGATGGTTCCTTATCACCTGCAAGAGAGGGAGGAGGAACCAGTCAGCAAACAGGGGACGAAAAACGTTGTAAAAAAGGTGGATACCTAGCTCATAAGCCTCGATTAGTCCAGTCGCGACGGTGGTGTCGACTGTAACCATGGGTTCCACCGGGTCAGGAGTATCTTTGCGCGAATCAATACCTTTTTAAAGAAGGTAGTGTTGGGCGCTGTCGTCAGCAGTGGAAGGATAAGGTAACAGTCAAACAGAAGGGAATGCAGCATACAGTCGTCGAGTTCGTACTCTCCGTCCTGATCAGATAGTGCAACGGCGGACATAGCCCTTTGGTCACATGGCCGAGCTGCCGCTATCAAGCGTTCCCGTCGTTCGCCAAATGTTTCGCCTAGCCAGGAAGCGACTGAGAGCAGCAAGCATTAGTGTATACGGATTAGAAGAGGATTTTTGCTCAGCTACTTACCTGGCTGGAGGCTGTCGTCAATGATTGATGGTGGGACTAAAAATAAATAAAAATGAGCAGGATGCCAGACATGTTGTGACATTAGATTAGATCTCGACGGCGACACCTGTCACAGGTTGTGTACATAGACTATTTATCTCCTTTTCCTCTCTCTTGTGAAGAAAAGTATCGATTATTGCGAGCTACACTCACAACAGGTTATGAGCCTCTCGTTGGAGTAGCTCAAATTCTTTCGCAACAAATTCACAAGCCGGCCATAGGACGAGAACAACATCAGTAGTCTGCCTCACCACAGACGAGCCTCCCCATCGTTGTCTTTCATCGACGAGCACCAGTAGTCCGCCGGCTATTTTTTTTTTCTTTCTTTCTTCTTTTCTCCCTCGTGTCTATCACCTCTTTCGTCCGACGATCAATCAGACAACAAAACTTCCGATATCACACTCCGACAACAAACAAACTCTATAATACCCAGTTTAAGAGCTTGAGTCGGGCTAGAGCCAAATTTTCCTAACTCTGTATCTTACGGCTAGTGCTTTGCAGGCACTTAGGTTGGACTGATCATCCATAACCGTAAGAACGGGGCACAGTTTATTGAAACTCAAAGCTTGACGATATTGTCTGAAAATCTGGTCTGAGTTTGTTTGTCCAGCAAGATCCGACCTCAATCATTCTTACTTTTTTTTCTTCCTTCTTCCCCCTTCTATTTCCGACCATCATCTCTGACCCTTCCCACCATGTCAGACAACAAACCACCTTCTGGACGACTCCAACCTAAACCTCGTCTCGGAGCGATACCCGGCCTGAGAACGATCGATCGGTCGACACCAAAAAACCCGACAATGAAAACTGTGTTAGGCCCGCAACTGTCTTCCAACGACTTCTTCACGAGAAGACTTGGCCGAATTGTATCTGACAACTCACACGATGAAGGCCCGTCGAATTTCCGCGGCAACAAAGGAAAAGGGCCGGACATGTCAGACAACGTACCCGAGGAAACCACTTTCCAACCTCGACTCACCGGCCGTGTCATTGGTTCGTCGTCGCAAAACTGGCGCCGTACAGAGTCTGCTCCTCATCTTGCCGAGAAAGATGCTCCCCAACCCGCCCCACCGCCGCCTCAACAGCTCGGACAATCCGATATCGCCAGCCTTGTTGAGGAAATGAGATTCAGACGTGAACTGGACAGTGCTCGGCTGGATGAAGATCGCGCACGACGAGAAGAAGACCGGGCCCGCCGATTGGCTGAAGAAAACATCACCCACCGACGTCGAGAACTCGATGAACAGTCCAAGATCTCATCGATAGTCAACTCGGCGATCAACAAGCTCGATGCCGAGGACATACTCAAGCCGGACGGATCGAACGTGCGGAGATGGGAAGACGCCCTCAGACTCACGGCTTTTGAGCGCTTCCACGATCAACACTTCTTTACACCTCGAGAAGGCATGGTTGTCGACCCCTACTATGAAGCGATAGCGCGAGGCATCATCCACTCGTCCGTTCATGCCGACCTCTCGTACGATCTAGTTGACTACGACAATTCGGCAGCTGTTTACGAGCACCTCCTTTCGAAATTTCGGATAATCAATCGGGCCAAGCAACTACACACGTGGGAGTCCCTGAAAAAGATTTCACTGTCCGATTACAGTAGTTCGGCGGAAGCAATTGCTGCCGTAGACCGGTGCGCAAGGTCATTTCGGGAGCAAGGCGTTGATCTTACTTGGGACAACATCATCAGCTTCATCTTCCAGGGAAACCTCCGAGACCACCTGGGCTCAACGGTTGATAGAAAGGTGGACTTGTTCATGGAGACTCATGAACATGAATTACCGACGTCCGGCGATATACTGCGATTCTGGGAGGCGGCGAGGACGGAACACCGACTAGCCACTGAGACGGGACGTTCGGATTCTTCGGCTCTATCCGTCCAGCTAGCTAGCCGAGAGAAGACTAGCGCCCCAGGATCCGTTTCAGGAACCACTCCCACCGCTCACGATGAACACGAAATCTCGGCACTAGCGGTGAGCAAGCCACCGACATGCTACATCTGCAAACAAGTAGGACATATGTCTTCCAGCTGCCCCTCCAGCCGTAAGAACAATCTGAATGCCAGACCTGTGCCTCAACGACCCACCGGCGCACCGAGCTTCCCACCATGCTCGGTGACATACAACTTTGACCGGATCCCCTATATCAAGCCGATCCAACCAGAACAGAAGCCCAACACCTCTCATCGACCACCCAACAACTTGCCATCAAAGCCGGATATAACCAAAGTCCAGCCGAAATCCTTCAAATCTTGTCAAGTCAATCCAAATCTCTTTGCCGAAGAAGACAAAGATCCAACCGAGTACGTTTTCGACAATGAAGATCTCTCGGCTGAACCATCTGGACACCAATTCAACCTGCGCGAAATGATCATCGATCGTGACGGGCAAGAAGTCATATGGGATTCCGGTGCCTCTGACAATGTGACTGGGGATAGGTATGCGTTACATGACTTCAAATTGCTCGACCGTCCTATCGCCGTCAAAGTTGCGACTGACTCAGCCTGTGATTACATTACAGGCATGGGTACCTTGAGATTTGTCGGGACGAACGGGGCGATCATCGTAGTTAAAAAGGTTTACTACTGTGAGCGTGCCCGTTCTACGCTTTTATCAATTGCGGCCTTCAAGAAATCTGACGCTCTGTTCAACGTGAATGGAAACTTTGACTCGATCGACCTAGTCTCACGCACGGGAAGTGTCCTTCTACACAGCAAGTTCGACTCAAAGCGCAACACCTGGCCGCTCCCAATACCCCTTCGGGCGAATGTTTCCTCCATTCCAGACAGTCTTGAATCACCTTCTTGTACCTTCATTTCATCTTCTGTCAATGCAAATTCAGTATTCAAGTCCCCAAACCTAGTTGAACATAGCCAGTTCACCTGGAATCCAGAGGAGCTGACCAGTGATGAGAAGACACTTCTTTTTTGGCACCGCCTGTTTGGGCATGCAAGTTTGAGAAAAATCAGGCGTCTAGTGAAACTTCAACTGGGATATGGACTGCCGACGACAATGCCGACCGGATCAATCAAGTGCCCGGTTTGTTCCATATGCAAAGCAACGCGCACCTCGGCACTTGGCCCCACCAAGAGATGCATCGATAGACTATCGGTGGTATGTGTAGACCTTATGGGTCCTTTTGACACACCAACTATGACTGGAGGAAAATTTGCACTTACAATTCGCGATGTTTTCACGTCCTACAGTGAGGTCCGAATTTTGAAAGCAAAGAGTGAAGCCGCGGATATGTTGATGCAGACGCTGACCAGATGGGAAACACAACTGGGTTGCAAAATCAAGATCCTGCGTTCGGACAACGGAGGCGAATTCGACTCGAAAGTTTTTGCTAAGTTCCTCACTGACAAGGGTATTGTAGCAGAACGGTCATTGCCATACCACCACTTCCAGAATGGAGCGGCTGAACGGTACAATCGTACGGTATCCGACATGGGTCGCAGCATCCTTTATGACAGCGAACTAGGGAAGGAATTCTGGGGGTACGCCTTTATGTGGGCGGCCTGGACGATTAACCGCATCCCAAACCGAATCACAAAAGAAAAGACACCCTACGAGTTTTTCTTTGGCGATAAACCTCAGCTGGACCGCACACGGGTTTTTGGCTCACGAGCATATGTTTTGGTGGCTCCTGAGAAGCGGAAAAAGCTGGACGATAGAGCTATTGAAGGTTTGGTTGTTGGACATCTCCCGGAGTCTAAAGGATGGACATTTTGGATTCCAAAAACGAAGAAATTGGTTTCATCGGCCTGGGCCGACTTCGGCAGAAATTCCTTGCCAGCAGCTCCCAACGCCGCTAATCCCTGTCCGGTGACCGATGCACAAACGAAGGAGCCAAGAGTCGACGCGTCACTCAAAGCTAAACAGTTACTTCTGAACGATTTTTCACAAGAGAAACTAGTTGCGGCTCAAGAAAAATCGGTTGACGACTGCCTAATGAACTGCGCGAATGAATCCTACGAGGTCCCCTCGACATTCAAAGCGGCAATGAAGTCACCAGACGCGATCCACTGGAAGCAAGCTGTCAACACTGAACTCGACAACCTCAAGCGGAAGAGTGTCTGGAGTGTACGTAAACTACCGGCAAACCGGAGGAAGCTGGGGGCAAAATGGGTATTTGCGAGGAAGGAGAATGCTGACGGCTCTTTCAGATACAAAGCCCGGTATGTAGCGAAGGGGTTCAACCAGAAAGAAGGCACAGATTTCGCACATACGTTCGCCCCTACCGCCACTTTCACATCAATGCGGATTCTTCTCTCCATCGCAGCAAAGAATAATTGGCCAATTTACAATTTCGACTTTGTGGCGGCATACCTAAACGCTCCGATTGACGAAGAAGTCTGGGTCCAGGCTCCGGAGGGTTTAGACGTCAATGTAGGCGAAGCATGCTTGTTACGACGCGCACTCTACGGTACCAAGCAGGCAGCACGTTGCTGGTGGAAACATCTGAGTGGGACCCTAGCAGACTTAGGATACACGTCAAGCTACTACGACTCAAGTGTTTACACACTAAGCAACAAAAATGACAAGTCAATCATCTGGGTTCATGTCGACGACGGGATAGTAACGGGATCTTCCGACACAGCCCTCAAATTACTAGAGACTCAACTTAAAGGTAGTCTAGAAATCAAGTGGAACGAGGGACTGACCAGCATGGTGGGGGTGAAAATCTCTAGAAGCAAGGCAGGCTTTGAATTGACTCAACCACAGCTCATTGAGAAGATCCTCCGCGAAAGATGGGACGGTGTCACTGTCCACCCTACGCCGCTACCCGAAGGTTACACGGCTAACACCGACATGACCACACCTGGGATCAACAGCTCTGATTATCTCTCAACAATCGGAGGTCTCAGCTATGTCGCGGTTGGAACGCGTCCGGATATAGCCTACAGCGTAAACTATTTGGCACGATTTTCCAGCAGACCCTCACAGTTACACTGGAAGGGCCTACGCCATCTGCTTGGTTATCTTGCAGAAACGAAGACGACCCCCCTCCGGATACATCCAACACAGGAAGATGAGACGCCTGTGGAATGTTTTGTCGACGCAAACTGGGGTGGGCCGAACTCTTGATCGACATACGGAGTTATGATTCGTCTCTATGGCGCACCCGTGATGTGGGTCTCACGCAGACTAGTTACGGTGGCTAGTTCAACGTGTCAGGCTGAATACATGGCCCTTGGACACGCCACACGACACTCTCTCTGGATCCGGAATCTGCTATTCGACATCATCGGTTGCAATTTTCCGATAACTATTCTGTGCGACAACCAGTCGGCGGTTAAAATCGGCTGTGAAGATTCGTCAAACAAGCGCACTCACCATATTGAACGGGAATTTTACATTACCAATCAAGCAATGTATGAGAAGAAGACCAACATCAAATGGATTCCCGGCACAGATCAAATAGCGGATGTCCTGACCAAGGCACTGGGTAAATCAGCACATCTGAAATGCGGCGCTGTTATTCAAGGTTTTATTCACTAGTTTTTTTTTCTCTTTCTTTCTTTTTCCTTATTTTTTTGTCTTTGTTTTATCCTTTTATTTATTTCTTTTATCTATATCCTAGTACAGGTTTCTTGTCGAGGGGGGGGATGTTGTGACATTAGATTAGATCTCGACGGCGACACCTGTCACAGGTTGTGTACATAGACTATTTATCTCCTTTTCCTCTCTCTTGTGAAGAAAAGTATCGATTATTGCGAGCTACACTCACAACAAGACACGAGTCCAGAGGAAGCAGCGGTAGGATGCGTACCAAAATTTGACATGGGCTCGTGCTGAGAGCCTGGGTTGGAGGAACCAACTTCAGAAGAGGCATCACCTGTAGCTGAGGGGAACAAAGACAAAAAAAAAAAAAAAAAAAAAATTAGGGACTTTTGGGTCTTGAGAACAGGGTAGGATAAATGGTAGACACGTACGACGGAGGCTACCATCAAATATTTGCTGGATCGCAGATCTCAAACGAGGAGGGGTATGGATAGATCCAAAAGAAGTAAAAGAGTCACCATCCTCATCAAAAGGGTTGGGAGTCAATCGATCAGAAGAGATAGAGTAGACGGAGCGGTTGGGAGAGTGGGGAGGAACCTCAGACATGACGGGAAATGATGCTGGAAAACAAAGAGGAAAGTGAGAGGAAAGCTCACCCTTTTATAGACAAGACTGATCTGTAAAAAAAAAAGAAGAAGAACCAGTCAGCAGCAAAGGTGCTTCAAGTTATTTGCACGATAGAAGCGGACTCAATAAGGTCTTCTGTATCCATTGTTGGCACCAACGGCACGGCTTATTCTTTTCTGAAGCATAAGTAAATGAAGGGAATGAAGGCAAAACACATCAGCTTGCATTCGTCATATGGCGAAGCCAATAACCTTAAAACTTTGGAGTCGGATCGGCGTTTGGAGGGGGAACGGAGGCGGCAACGGCGTTGGCAGATCATTTTTTTTTGTGGGATGCATTCAGCCCAGTCGCATACACACTGGACAACAGCATATGTACCTCAGGAGGCGGAAAGAGGGTCAATTAGAGTTTCACGTACAGGGAGGAAGAAAATTGTGGCGAGTATGTACGTACTTTGGAGCCCATCATTATTCTGAACGGCGACCGGCGAATTGGCGAAGGTGACAAGCAGGGAGAGAGGAACTGAAGCGGCGATAGTCCGGAAAGATCACCTTCGTGAAAGTAATGGAGCTGGCGGCGAATGAAGTACAGGAAAGATCACGAACTACAATTAGTGGCGTCCATAGAAGCGGCATTCTGTGAGGCGTCTACAGAAGAAATGTTCATAGAAGTAAAGCAATTGCTCCAGTCAGTCGGCAGCGTGTCTAGGCTATACTGCATTAACCGCACGCAGAGATTTTGGGGAGATGACGAGACTTATGGGACTTACGAGGCCATGAATCAATGCGTCGGTGGCTGGTACACCGGCATGCTCTTGATTACAAGGGTCAGCTCGGCTGCTCGAGTTCGAAGAACCCGCATGCAAGTTTACACTCAAGTGCATATATCTACATAAGCGCACCCTAGTACAGCAGTTTCTTTCGGACACATCTGTACCAGACTATGTACATAAGAACCCAATATAACCACTATAAGACACTTATGGGTTTACTTGAAATAAGCTATGGGGGTAAACAGATCAGAAGGGAATAGGGAACAAATGGAGGGCAGGATTAAAAGTCAAGTATACCCATACAAAAAAAAAAAAATCACTGGGATTTAGTTGGTCCTGTATGACCTTAAACTGCGGCAAGTCCTAAACAGACTGAGAAACTACAAAAATCTTTTCAAACCATGGCAAAATCAGTTCTAGCAGCGAAGTACAAAACGGTGGATAAGAAAATCAGACCAATTAACCATCCCATGCCTCAAGACATAAATCCCCCGCTTCAGCGCCCACTCTTGTCAAGGGATCCTTACAAAACACCTCTCACACCTCATCCACCTGAGTTTATTCCTACTGCCAGGATTACTCATGAAAGGTTGAAAGCGGTGAATTTTGGACCACCCAAGTGGCTTTCTGAGCAAGAATTAAATCTCTTAAAACACGTCATTGTGATACACGAAAAGTCAGTGGCATTTGATGAGGAAGAAAGAGGCCTATTGCACCATTCATACGGCCAGCCATACAAAATCCCAGTTGTAGCGCATGAGCCATGGCAAAAAAAGCCAATACCAATTCCAAAACCTATTCTGCCACAGTTTGTAGAATTAGTAAGAAGGAGAATAAAAACTGGACTATATGAGCAATCCACATCTAGCTATTCTAGTCCAGTTTTTTGTGTTACCAAGTCAAATGGGAAGCTCAGGATAGTTCATGACCTTCAAGTCTTGAATAAAGTAACAATAAAAGATGCGGGGCTACCCCCGAAGATTGAAGAGTTTGTTGACTCTTTTTCAGGAAGAGCATGTTACGGCCTAGGGGATATAATGGGTGGCTACGATGAAAGAGAACTTGATCCCACATCTCGGCCACTTACAACTTTTGAGACGGTCCTTGGCAGACTACAATTAACCCGACTTCCACAGGGTGCAACTAATTCGGTAGCAGTTTACCAAGCTCAGATGACCTGGATCCTTCAGCAAGAGATACCGGATCATGTGGGGATCTTTATTGATGATGGAGGGATTAAGGGACCAAAGTCAACCTACAATAATGAGACTTTGAAGGAGAACCCGGGAATACGGAGATTTGTCTGGGAATATGCTATTACCTTAGAGAGAGTTTTATTTAGAATAGAAGAAGCAGGGCTCACCATATCAGGAGAAAAGTTTGCTTGCTGTGTTCCAGCTTTGGACATAGTAGGACACGTTGTTTCGCAGGAGGGTAGAATCATGTCAGCTCAGAAGGTCAACAAGATACAAAGCTGGCCAATACCTAGGAGTAAAAAGGACATCCGTAGCTTCTTAGGTCTCTGTGTTTATGTTAGAATGTTCATCAGAAATTTTTCAACCATAGCTGCATCACTCAGAAGACTTACCAGGGATGACGTGGAATTTGAATGGGACAATAAATGTCAAAATGCCTTTGAAGAGTTGAAGAAAATTGTTGGGGAGGAAATCATATTAAAGAATTTGGAATATGGGGAGGGGGCAGGAAGAGTAACATTGGCGGTAGATTCCAGTTACATTGCAGTAGGAGCAGTTCTCATGCAAGAAGACAAAGAGAAAACTTACAGACCAGTAATTTATGAATCAGTAGGCTTTTCCAGAAGAGAATCAGATTACTCCCAAGCAAAATTGGAGTTGTGTGGTGTGGCAAAAATTCTAAAGAAATTACAGACTATCCTTTGGGGACAACATTTTGAGCTTCAAGTTGATGCAAAGGCACTTATAGAAATGATCAATACTCCAAGTCTTCCTGCGGCACCTATGACAAGATGGGTTGCATTTATTCAACTATTTTCGTTCGATTTAGTACATAAACCAGGGAAGACATTTACAATGCCAGATAGCTTGTCAAGAAGGCCCCCAGATGATGATGAAGAATTGAAGGAATTTGACGAAGAAGAACCTTGGGTAACCCCTCATCCAGGCTTTGGAGCTAAGGAGATTAATCTGACGACTATTGGGGTGGAAATAGAGGCCAACACACAAACAAAATTTTGGCGGAAAATGGAGGAATATTTGACTACTTGGAAAAGACCCACCAATTGTGAAGACAATGAATTCATCAAAATAAAGCGTAGGTCTGTGATGTTCTTTGTGGAAGGGGGTCAACTAAAAAGGAGGCGGATACCTTACAATCAAATAGTGGTCTCAAATCCACATATTCAGGTTCAGGTCCTAAAATCTTTACATGAAGACTTAGGGCATAGAGGTGTATTGGAAACCTACAGAAGAGTGAGAGAAAGGTTTTGGTGGGAAGGAATGAAGAAGATGGCCAGGAAATGGGTTCAATCATGTGAATCCTGTCAAAAGAGGAGCAAGGATTTACCTAAGGAAGAAGGAAAATCTACTGCCCCCTCAACTTTGTTCCAAAGAGTAAGCATGGATGCAGTACATGTCAAAGCTGGTAAATGGAAATACATTGTAGTTGCAAGAGACGATTTCTCCGGATGGGCAGAAACCGTGGGTCTAACAAATCTCAAATCAAAAACAATTGCAGAATGGTTTGTATCCGAGTGGGTGTGTCGGTATGGAATACCAAAGGAAGTTACCGTTGATGGAGGGGCAGAATTTAAGAAAGAATTACAGTTGGCTATGAAGAAAACTGGGATAAAGCTTAGAGTTGTGACCCCTTATTACCCAGAAGCTCAAGGGATGGTGGAGCAAGGACATAAAGAAATAAAAGATGCACTAATAAAAATGTGTGGAGAAGACGGCCGGAAATGGAAAGAATACTTACCCTTAGTAACTTTAGCTGATAGAATTTCAACCAAGAGGTCAACTGGATACACCCCATTTGAACTACAATTTGGACAGCCAGCAGTCTTGCCAGTGGATATGGAGCTTAAGACCTACCTCAGTGTGGATTGGACAGAGATCAAAACTACAGCAGACTTACTTCATATAAGAGCAGATCAATTAGCTCAGAGAGATGAGAGTATCCTGAAAGCCAAGGAAACATTGGAAAAAGCTAGAAGAGATTCCGTGAAATACTGGGACCGCAGACTTGCACATCGAAGAAGGGAACCGCTTAAACCGGGGGATATGGTCTTAGTGTATAATAAAGCTTTGGAAAATCAGTGGGGTTTGCTGTTCAAACCCAGGTGGAATGGACCTTATAGGGTAATAGAGCAGATAATGAACGGGCCCTACGAGCTTGAAGAACTTGATGGGACCAAGCTGGCACGAAGATATGCTGCTAATCAGGTGAAGAAGTTTTATCCACGAGGAGAGCTGTATGAAGAAGAAGACACTATAGAAGAAGAAGAAGAAGAAGAAGAAGAAGAAGAAGAAGAAGAAGAAGAAGAAGAGGAGGAGGAGAACATTGAAAATGCAGAAGACAGGGAAGAATAGATTAAGTGTACATTCAAAAAAAAAAAAAAAAAAAAAAAAAAAAAATCAAAGAGAATCTAAGCAGAAATCATAGAGTATAAATAATCTCAACGGTAAATCAAAATAGGCAATGAAAAGTCGGGAGACAGAAGTAAAGATCTGTATCATGGATAAGGACTGAAGACATATCATGGGACGGATAGACTTTCATTTGACAAGGAAGGGAAGTTTAAGCAAGGTTCATACACTAGTAGCTACAATATATGAGGATTAGTTTTGGAGTTTAGAGTTTAGGTTAGAGATATTGGGTAAATGGATATAACTATTGGATTAGATATATCTACAAAGTTAGAAGTGTTAAGTGTTTGAGCTACTGGTTATGGATATTGTGCAGGACTTGATTCCAGTGTTAAAAGGAAAGATAGAAGTGCTGGTTTATGTCTAGGAACTTTGAAGTAGATGTAGATTTTTTTTTACTCTTTGTTTCTTTTGTACCCTTTCTTGCTTTTGATACTTGAAACAGGAATGCTGCGGACAGCATTAAGTTGGGGGTGGATGTGGTGTGCCAAATCTGTTTCAAGTATCAAATTGCATAAAGTCTTGGTTCACTGTATGAGAAGGAGGCATATTCTTGGATGTATTATTGCATGATTAGATTCTACAGGTCATTTAAACCCTAGTCACTCACTTGAACCACTAGGCTAGCTCCACTCAGTCAAAAGTTGTTTGGATTAAACTGTTTGTGACATAACTCAATTAAATACTATAGAATTATATTTGGTAGTACATAGTATAGAATCAGGTACAAGTACATAGTTAGGGTGTAGTTTATACAGGTGCACACACGTACCCCTGTATGTTCGCATGACATCATCAGTCACATGTTGGATCACACGTTTATCAGAAGGCTCACTAGCTAAATTCCCTCAACGGAAGCTTCCATGCAGCAAAAATCCCTCAATGGAAGCTTCCATGCAGCAAAAATCCCTCACAGGAGAAGTCACACCAGCATAAATCCCTCAACTGACTTCCCCACCAGCAAAAATCCCTCACATTTTACTATATAAGGAGCATGTCTTCCCTCCTCAGTGGGGGATGCCACTCAGGCAATCCTAATCAGAACACACATCTCACTCAGAAGCTACAAGCTAAAATCAACATAAATCCACTAGTGTGATCTCAATCAAGTTGCCCATCAACATCTTTCATACCTCAGAGGATATATAAGTAGTCAAGTAGCAAGCATCACCACTTGTGCTCTTAACAAGTCAAAGTGATCTTAACCCATTGTACTCTTAACTGAAGGTTGAGGAGGAGGGCAAAAGACACTTTGAATAGTTCACATCTTCCATTAGTCTTTTTTTTTTCGCAACATTCTATATCTCAGCACATACTTCTCTCACTCAATAAACATATAAACCATATAAAACATATCTTACGTTCCTACTGATTTCCACCACCAACTCCATTTCCCCTGTATCCACTCAACATTTCCGCTGAATTCAAGTTTGATCTAGGTTTGATTAGAGACTGCTACATATAGTTATCTCTATCATTAGTTTGCCACAACAATAAAAATAAATTTGTTGTGATAACTCTTGTGTAGTATTATAGAGGGGCAGGTCTTTCAAACCACCCGTAACAGTTGTAAAAGCTTCATACATACTTGAAATATTATAACTGCTATTTCCCCCTCGCAGAACTGCCACCCGTCCCAAAAGGAGTTCTCACAACGCCCTCATCGCCGAAAGAAAACCTCGATAACTCCTTAGATTATTCTTCAAACACGTCCATAACTTCATCTCAACTCGACAAAGCAGCCGTTATTAGCCCCTCTTACGATATCCCGTTTTCCATTCGTCGAGCGCACTCGGCCGTAGACAACGTCCACGCATATAACTCCGGCATGCGGGACAGTTTCAAACCCGAAGAAATCTACGCCTTGCGCCACTTTATCCAGCAAGGACTCCTCGCCTTTGCTCGTGAGGACCTCGACGACCCGGTTGCCGCACGAAACGCACGTCTGAGGTTGTATAGCCGATTTCACGACGCCTTTGCACATGTATGTCGAGTGGATTCTGTATGTAGATGAATAAGAATTTGAAAAGAAAGAAGATTGATTATAATACTGATATTTTTCCCTGTTTCTATTTTGATTTTTAGATGGATACTCATTCCATAATAGATGCCATGATAGAGGAAACTGAGGAAAAGAATGCCCTGGGGTTGTTAAGGGTGAGGGACCAAGTAGAAGAGGAGGAAGATGGTTGGAGGGTAGAAGCAGAAATGGAGAGGATAAGAGCTGAGGGTAAGTTCTATTTTTATTCTTTATTGAGGATTTTTACTAATGTTATGCTTTAATTTTTCTTTTGATGTCTTTTGATTTTAGATAAGGAGAAGGGAAAAGAGAAGGAGAAAAGTGAAATGGAAGAGGGTGATGTAGTGATAAAAGAAGAAGAGGTGAGCTTTTGATTTTTATATTTAGTTATTTTTATTTGAGAGTGTTTTTGAGACTGATTTATATTGATTTATTTCTGATTTGTTTATAGATTTTATTTTATTTTGTTGTTATGTTATTGTGTAAGAAGATGAGAAAGAGAAAAGAGAAAAGAGATGAATTGATTATTCCTTATTTGTTTTTACCTGGAGTGGTATTCCTTGACATGAGTTGCAGCAAACCTTCTGGCTAATTCTGTGCCATCCAATTCTTCCAAGATGTAAGATCCTCCTGGGTTTTGAGCTTTGATTCTGCAAGGGCCATTCCATTTATTTTCAAAGAGCTTGCCAAACTGAGAGTCCAAAGATTTGTTATACACTACTACTAATTGACCTTTCTTTAGTGGCTGCCTTGATGTTTTCTTCTTGTTCCAATAGTCCACAGAGTTCTTCCTGGAATCCATAAGCTGCTGGTGTGCTTGCTGCAAGATGGTATCCCTGTTTTCAAGCTGCTGAGTCCTAGCCAATAAAAGATCCTGAGTTGATTCTACCTTTGACCAATCCACTCCAAAGAAGGTTTCCAATTCTAGGTCAATGGGTAAGATGGGGGGCTGTCCAAGAACTAATTCATAAGGTGAGTAACCAGTTGATCTTTTGGTGGAAATTCTGTCTGCAAATAAAACTAAAGGTAAATAATTCCTCCACTTCTTGCCTTCTTTTCCACAGAGCTTGACCAAGGTATCCTTAATTGCCTGATGTCCTCTTTCTACCATACCATTTGCTTCAGGATAATAAGGGGTGGTGACTTTGATTTTGATTCCAGATTCCAGAAGGGATTTTTGAAATTGTTGTCCAAATTCAGATCCTCCATCCACTGTGACTGACCAAGGGGCTCCATATCTGTAGATCCAGTTGTCCAAGAACCACTGAGAGATGTTGATCCTGTGCAAGACTCCATTGGAAAGGAAGAAGTTGGCTGATTTGTGCAAAATTTTCTTGAATTCCAGGCTGCTGCATCCTGGAGGTTTGTTCATGGTTGAAAGGTATTCCTGGAGGTGCTTCCAAATTCCTTGCTGCAAGTTACTTACCCCCTCCCCCAACTTAGCTGATGTCCCCAGAAGCAGGCCAAAAGAAGAATGTTTAGTTCCAAATCCAGGGTGAGGTTTGATCCAGGTTTCATCTTCATCAAAGCTAGGACAGTCATCTTCATCAGAATCAGGGGGCCTTCTTGAAAGTCCATCAGGTAAGGTGAAAGTTTTTCCAGGAGTGTGAACAAGGTCATAGGAGAATAACTGAATAAATCCAATCCATCTGTTCATAGGGGCATTGGGAAGTGAAGGGTTGTTGATCATTCCAATAAGGCACTGGGCATCCACTCTGAGTTGAAAATGTTGGCCCCACAGTTTGGTTTGAAGTTTCTTGAGGATCTTGGCAACACCACAGAGTTCTAATTTGGATTGTGAGTATGTTGATTCCCTGGGTGAAAAGACTACTGACTCATATAACACAGGCCTATCCAATCCATCAGAATCCTGTTGAGTAAGAACAGCACCTGCAGCAATAACACTGGAGTCCACTGAGAGTTTGATTAAGCCAGCATTAGGTCCATAGTCCAATTTCTTCAGGGTGATATCAGTTCCAACAATCCTTTTAAGGTCCTCAAAGGCATCCTGGCAATCTTCAGTCCAATCCCAAGAGGAGTCCTTCCTGGTGAGTCTTCTGAGTGGAGCAGTAATGGTTGAGTAATTTTTAATGAACATTCTAACATATACACAGATACCTAGGAATCCTCTGACATCTGAAGGAGTGGTGGGAGTTGGCCAGGTTTCAATTTTGTTGAGCTTCTTGATGGATATCCTTCTGCCTTCCTTACAAACCACATGGCCTACCAGATCCAGAGCAGGTACACAGCAAGCAAATTTCTTCCCAGAGATGGTGAGTCCAGCTTCTTCAATCCTGAAAAGAATCCTTTCCAGAGTAATGGCATATTCATAGATAAATCTTCTGATCTGGGGTTTGTCCTTTAGAGTTTCTTCATTGTAGTCAGAGGTTGGTCCTTTTATACCTCCATCATCCACAAAGATTCCCATATGTTGAGGTAATTCATCCTGGAGTATCCACATCATTTGGGCCTGGTAAACTGCAACTGAATTGGTGGCTCCTTGGGGTAATCTGGTAAGTTGAAATCTTCCAAGGGGTGTTTCAAAGTTGGTCAAAGGTCTGGATTCTGGACCTAATTCTCTTTCATCATATCCTCCCATAATATCACCTAGTCCATAGCAAGCCCTTCCAGTGAATGATTCAATGAGTTCCTCTGTCTTTGGTGGTAGTCCAGCGTCCTTAATGGTGACTTTGTTGAGTTTCTGAAGGTCATGTACAATTCTGAGCTTACCATCCTGCTTCTTTACACAAAATATAGGGCTGGAATAACTGGAAAAGGATTGTTCATAGAGGCCAGTGCTGAGTCTTTCCCTTACCAATTCTATAACCTGGTCTTTGATGGGTGCAGGGATTGGAATTGGTTTCTGTTGCCAAGGTTCATGAGGAATGACTGGAATAATATAAGGCTGTCCATAGGTGTGTTTAAGAAGGCCTCTTTCTGTTTCTACAAAAGCCAAAGCACCTTGTCTAATCACAATTACCCATACCAGCAGGAGATATTCTTGAGGAGAAAGCCATCCAGGAGGTCCAAAATTGATGAGGTCCAGCCTTTCTTGAGTAATCTTGGAGGTAGGAGTGAATGGTGGAGGAAAAGGGCTTAAAGGAGTGAGGTAAGGATCTCTTGAGAGTGGTGGCCTTGACAATGGGGGATTGAGAGATAATGGCATTGGTTGGTTTACTGGTTTTATTTTTTTTAGAGTTGATTTATATTTTGCTGAATGAGTGACTACAGTTTGTTGCTTTTGGTTGTTTTCCAGGGTTGCAGTTGTAAGAGAGGGGAACTGAAAACCTGGTCTCAATCTAAAAAATTTAACAGTCCAGAATTGGAAGGTATACTGGTTTCCCACTTCTGATTACTGGGGAGTATGATTGGAACCAAAAAAGTCTGACCAGCTGAATCCATGATTGAAAGTGCTTCTCCTCTGGCTCCATTGTAGTTGATGTTAGCTGAGACATCCATCAAGAAAGGCTTTCCAATAATCATCTGAACTGGTCCTTTGGCTACCCAGAAATGAACTGTCCTAACTACTTTCCCAATGGTTACCTCCACATCTTCAGCAATTCCAGGTATATCAGTAAGGTGGCCTCCAATTCCTTTGAGCTTCATAGATTTAGCAGTGAGTACCAATCCAAGTTTATGTGCAAGAGTTTCAGGAATAATGTTGACCATAGAACCAGTATCCAAGAGTGCTTGATGTTTCTCTCCTCCAATAGTGATGGTGATGTATCCAAGGGGGCAGGAGTAGTGAGTAGTGGGTTGCTCCTGTGCTGGTTCTTCTCCATCCTCCATGTCTGTGAAGTTTGCTGATTTGACACCATCCAATGGGACCCTTCTGTTGGTTATCTTCTTCCTAATACAGTCAGTAACTCCTGGTGATATAGCAAAGATTTCTCCAAAAGCCAACTCCATCTTTCCTGCAGTCAACATCCTACTAGCCACTTCCTCTTCAATTCCTGGGTACTCCTTGGCCAAAGTCTTCTCCAAATAGGTTTTCTTAATTGGTTTGTCCTTAGGTGCAGTAGTTGAATCCTTGTCCTTATCCTGGAATCTGACTTGAGGGGAGCCTTTTAAGTAGGGGATTTGGAAGCACTAGGAGTAGGGGGCTGTGTCATGTGGAGTAAGTCCTCTGTATCCATGTCCATTAGGTCCTGTTTCTCCTTCCTGATCCTTTTGTCTGCCTTGGCTGATTCCTCTTCATCCTGATCCTTAGAGTTGTTTCTAGTCCTCTTTCCAAGGTCTGCTTCATAACTATGGGCTTGATAATAGACTGGGTCCTCCTCTAGTTGGCCAAAAGAAGATGTGAGCTTAGTTTTAGAGTACTCTTCCACTGGGGTTCTGATTGGTCTGCTTGGAATCCAGGGAATAACTGATTTGTCTGGAAGTCTGTAATCTCTTCCATCCTTGATAACAGCACCACTAGACATGTCCTGGGCAAGTTGAGAGCAGCTGTTGGTTCCATGGGTTTCCTGATGACAATAATAGCATTTGAATGGCCAGGTCCTGGCAGGTTTGTCCATGTGGGGAGGTAGTCCTTTGCCAGCAGTAAGGGATGCAAGTTGTTTGGTAAGGAGTTCCACTTGTTTGTCCAGAGAAATAGAAGCAGTAGGAGCAGTTCCCTGAGTAGCAGGTGTAGGTTTGGAGGTCCTAGGTGAGTTGTCCAAAGTGAATTTCTCTTCTGCCCTCCATTCAGTCCTTCTGTTGACCACTGATCTTGAGTAAACTTCCTGGTGAATGTAGGTAAGAAGAGTTTCAGTGTCTGGCAAGATATCACCTCCATCCTTTGAGGCTAGCATTTGATTGTCCCTCATCAAGCTCCTAGTAACTCTTTGATCCAGATCCTTGTGAAGAGTTTCCAAAAGTAGGTGTCTGAATTCCTCCAGGCTAGTACTGTACCCCATCCTTACCAAGTAGTGAATGATGGTTTCAAACTTGTTTCTGAATGTGTTGAAGGTTTCCAAGGTGCTGATTCCTCCATCCTGGGCAGATTTGTAGACTAGTTTCCTGAGATCCTCCCTGGTATATCTGACCAATGGCTGAGAAGTTCCAAACCTGGTGAGTAGCTGTTTCTTCAGGGTTTCCCAATCCAAGTTTTCATGGCCTGACATGTCTTCCACTTCATCCTTTAGGTCCAATCCTTTGATAAAAGCAATGATTTGTCCAGCCAGTTCCTTAGAGTTAGCACCATCATCTCTTCCAGCACTTTCATACCTTCTAATGAATTTCTCCACAGGCATGTTGGTTCCATCAAAGAAGAGCTCTTTGTCCATGGGTTTGATCTTAACTCCTCTGCTGACTGGATCCTGGTACCTTGGCATGGCTGGTTCTCTGTTCAAGAAGTGGGTGTTGGACCTGGTAGAGTGAGTTGAATGATCCCTTTGGCACTGGAATCTGGAAAAGCGGGGTGGTGGAACATTTAAATCCTCTGAATCATCTGATGGCTGATTGGTATCCCTGTATCCTGTGAATCTAGGAGCACTGGAAGTCTGAGGTCTAGGAGGAGGTCTGCAAGAACTGGAGTTGGCCTGTGGAATAGAAGAACCCTGTGGATCTGGAGCATTGGAAGGAGCCTGAGGACCTGGACCAGTAGAAGAAGATTGGTGACTGGAAGGATCCACTGGAGGGTAAAGACTGGGGGCAACATTGGCGTTGGGAGATCCTTGGGCAGACATGATTGAAACAGGTAAGTTGAATCTGAATCTGAAGATTGAT
This sequence comes from Puccinia triticina, assembly GCF_026914185.1. Classification (NCBI taxonomy): domain Eukaryota; kingdom Fungi; phylum Basidiomycota; class Pucciniomycetes; order Pucciniales; family Pucciniaceae; genus Puccinia; species Puccinia triticina. Next base: position 489,829 of record NC_070569.1, read on the forward strand.
AATGAAGGTGCTGATAGTGTTACTGTTGGTTGAAGTTGATTCTAAAAGCAGGGAGTTGATTTGTAAAGAGAGGAGTATGAGGAGTGTAGGTGAAGTAGTATGTAGCTGATGGTAAAAGTGTTACTAGAGCTGAAGATATCTGAAGTATAGAAAGGCCACTGTTGGGACACCACTTGTGGAACTACTCAAAGGGGAGAATAGAGCTTGGAAGGTAAATGGATAGCAACACTAGTACTAATGTAAGCTATGCAAGGGTGCTGATGAGGCTGCCTTCCTGACTAATGCTGAGGGGATGAGAGTAACAGTAAGAAAAAAGAAGAAAAGGTGTGGCTGATTTCTGCTTGATCTTAGGAGCTAGTACTATGAGCTTTAACTACTGACTACTGAGGGTAAGAGAGATGGAGGATTGATGAGAGTGGGGAACTTATAATTTCTGTATCCAAAATTATCTATAAATTCTGTATATATTTCTCTGCATGAGGTACAAGTGAGGGGGGGGAAGACAATTCTTATAGTAAGGAGGGATGAGCACAGACAATGAAGAGTTCTGGCTATGAGAATGAAGGTTGTACAAATGAGGAAGAGTGATGTGAACATAGTAACAGTATGTAATGATGAGCAATGCTGAAAAGGGAATGCTGGTTATGGGAATAAAAGAATGTACTAATGGGGAAAAGTGATGAGAACATAGTAACTACTTGTAATGATGAGCACTACTGAAAGAGGTAAGCACAGATCTAATGATGTAATGTGTACAATAGCCATAGTACATAATGAAGAATGTATGTAAAAGGTTTAGTATGTGAAAGTAATTATGTAAAAGGGATGTACTGTAATGATTCCAGTAAGTTACTAATGAATTGAGTATTGTAACTAATGAAGACTGTAGATTATCTGTAAGTCTTATATCCTCTATAACTATTGAACCATTGAAGATAAGGGTATACTATGTATGAGGGACTATATGTGAAATTTGATGTAGAATCTGAATATGCAATAATAATGAGGTATTTGTGAAGGGTTATGGGGAAATGTTCAATGTAATGATGAATATATGTAAAAGAAAGCAATAAAATACTACTTATGGTTTGGAATGGAGCACCACATCGGTTGTACCAGACTAAGGGCGCTTGACGTAGACCGTATATCGCTTTCTTCAGCTTCAAGACGGTGTTTGGGGGAAAGTCGAGTCCAGGTGGAGGTAAGAGAGTTACCTTTTCCTCGAGAGGACACGTGAGAAATGCGCTGCAAACATCCAGTTGATGTATCGCAAGATCATTGTCCACTGCAAAGGAGATGAACAGACAAAGCGCGCATGGACGACCGGTTGGGGCGAATCTTGATTCAAAGTTCACGCCGTGAGTTTGCCGGAAGCCCTGCGCACAAATGCGTGCTTTAAACTCCGTGACCTGATTGTCAGGACCGAGTTTCTTTCGGAACGCTCATGTGGCCGGGATTGGAGCATCGTCGGGCTCTCAAGCACGCTGCAGCCAGACGTCGTGCTGAATCATGTTTGCAGCTTCCTTAAGCTCAGCCTCTTTCCAGCACAGTGATTCGCTCGAGCGCATGGCTTGCTTGTGATTTGCCGGGTCAGTCGAAGCTGTGGTGTGGAACATTTGACGGCGGCTGTAGTTACAAATATTAGCCGGATCGATGTCGCCAATGATCTGCGTCGCATGCCTTGGACCAATGACCTTGATGATTCTGGGTTGTCGCGGCTCTAGGGAGGAACCTTCCTGACGAGGGACAGCTGCCTCGTCGTCATCAGTGAGTTCGTCTTGCTCTTCCAAATGAGGGCCTGGTGGGGTGTCGCCTAGGATTTGGTTGATTTCATCTTCTTCCTCGCGCTCGTCATCTTCAGCTCTTTGCTGGTCCACTAAGTCCTGGTCCTCTGCAAAGGGCAGCGGCTCAGAGGAGTTGAAAGACGGCAGCTTCTCGATACCGTACACGTTGTGGCTTTTATGCAGAGCCGCACATTGGGGAAACGATGTTTTGTCGAAGTGTACTTGCTTTGATGTTACAATGGCTCTGTCATCAGGCCGGAATATCCGATAGGACGAAAAATCGTTGTCATAGCCTAACATGACACCGTCCCACGCAATAGGCCCAAACTTCTGGCCTCGATTTTGCTTGGGCTTGACGATCCACGCGCGACAACCGAACGGCCTGAAGAACTTGAGATTTGGCTTCATTCGAAACATGAGCTCGATGGGTGAAGCTCGACTCTTTGACAACGAGGGCAGGCTGTTGATTGTTGCTGTGGCTGCCTTCACCGCCTCACCCCACCATTTAAGGGCCAAATTGGCCTGCATCATCTGAGTCCGTGTCATTTCTATGACTGTGCGGTTAGCCCTTTCGGCGAAGCCGTTGTGTTGAGGTGTGTAAGGCGGCGACACATGATGTTGAATACCAGCCTCCTGCAGGATCTCGCCAAGATTCTTGCTGACAAACTCGCCGCCACCATTGGTTATTAAGCGCTTGATCGATTTGCCGGTTTGGTTCTCAAAAAATTTCTTGAATTCCAGTATAGCCGCTGTCGCACCGCTCTTCTCCTTCAGAATTTCCGTGTGAATGTAGCCGGAATACTGGTCGACGATAGTCAGGAAGTATCGAGCCCCGCTGTTTGATGGAGGTGAGATCGGGCCGACCAGGTCCGCATGGACAGTTTCCAGAGGCGCAAGTGCTGCCTTAAAGTGACTGTTGAAGGGTAGACGAGTGATCTTCCCTTTCATGCAAGCATTGCATGCCTTGGTCGCTTCTGAAGGTAAGGCTTTGCCGAGCATTGTCTCGATTCGCTTTCTGCTTGCGTGCCCCATACGACGGTGCCAGAGTTCGAAGTCGCTAGTTTTAGGAGCGCTATTAACTTCGGTTAAATTTGCTGTTGGCTGTTCTTTCAGATCGCGAAGACCAACAATCTCGAAGATGTAATTCAAAGTATCAACCGCCAGGGCACTTAGATCGTCGATCTTCACTTCAAAGCCAGTCGGTGATGACATGATGACGGCTTGATTTTCCATCAGCTGAGCAAAAGAAACCAAGCTTTGCGTCAAATTCGGAACATATAAGGCATCCTTCAACACTATGGTGGCGCCATTGGAGAAGCGCAAGGTTGCGTTGCCTTACACCCCTGCGAAGAGTTCTTTCTGGTCCCATTTATTGCCCGTGGCAATACTAACTCGAACGGGCAATGACGTATCGAAGAGCTCAAAGTTGTTGAGCATGTGGTGGCTGGCCCCGGAGTCCAGGACCATTCTTAAGCGCTCATTGTCGCCTTCTACTCCAGTGAGGTATCCAAATGCCGGCCAAACGATATTGACCGAGGAGCTTGGCTCTGCTGTGGCCGTCGTAATCAGACCAGTCGGAGGTTTTTGACGTGCCTTCTTGTACAGGCCAGGGTGTAGGGTCCAACACTCTTCCTCCGGATGTCCGGAGAGCGGATTATGCTTATGATCGCGACAGGCATTCGGATTAGGACGGCGTTTCCGTGGGTTGTTGCCTCTGTTCACAAATTGCGTTGCTTGAGTGGCTAAGGCGGTGGATTGGCTCCCAAAAGAACTTTGACCTTGATCCATAGTCGCAGTAACCGCATCGTGATGAGCTATATCCCTCAACTTGGCAATGATATGTTTCGGGTTGGCCAAGAGCTCAGCATTGCTAATGAGAGTCTCCATCAAGGAGGGCCGCTTTCTTGAGATACGAGCGATTATTGTGCAGCTAAGAATAGTAGCTGGGACATCTAGACCCATAGCCGCGAATTCAGCAAGCATGGCTTCTAGTCTGGTGATGTATTGATTTATATCGTTGTCGTATTGTATGTCTTCCCATTTGCGCCACGCGTGGTAAATGGCGAGGACCGATGACGAAGCGTATTCACTCTTGAGCTCTTTCCAAATGGCAAAAGCGTCGTGAATATTAGCGTTGGTGATGATGTGATTATAAATATTGTCAGCGACATGGCCGCTCAGAATTGCGGCGGCACGGACGTATTCTTGCTTCTGGTCCTGAGTTGCATTTGCGGGAAGAGGCTGCTTGATGCACTTCATTAGACTCTTCACAGCTGGATAAGTCTTAACTTTCCTCTGCCAAATTGGGAAATTGTCGCCATCGAAAACCGGACATTTGAACAAGTCACGTTCTTCGGTGGTGGTATTGGCAGTTGCGGATGATGCAGCGGCGGAATTCAAAGCAGCAGGGGTTTTTCGAGTGCCAGCCATTGCGGTCTGCTCCTAGTTGCGGTTGAGATCGTTGGTTCAAGCGATTGAGACTGTAAATCTTTTAAGTTTCACACAACTAAGATTTTTTTCATTTCTTATGAGTAAGAGGTCAATCCAACAAACTTGGAGACAGAGATAGGAAATGAAAAACAATTTTGTACCTAAGAGCAGATCCGCTCGGTAGTAGTACTGAGTGAGAATGAGTTTGTATAACTCTAGAATGCTACGGTGTAGCTGAAGAAACCTTTGGGTTCTGAGAGCTGACAAGATTTATCTTGTCAGTAATCACGCTCCGTTGGATGCGCTGATAAGAGAGATTCATCTTACTTAGGCTTGTGGGTCTTGTTCCTCAAGATTCACCGAGACGAGCTAAGAGGGATTTCGGGCCGCGGTTGTCTGTTGCTGTGCACAAGAACAACCGTCAGCCTATGGTCATTTATGACTTATGTCACTGCAGCGATGATCTTACCTCCGTTATTGGGGTTAGTGATTCTATTGCTGAGGCTGGAACCTCGTCGGTCGAGGGCGTCGGATACGAGTGGGCTGCGAGATCATAAAGATGCTCAAGTCAGCTCCATCTATCCTAGCTGAGGCTATCCCAAAGGACTCACATACCTGGTAGGTGTTTTGTCCTGTTTGGGTCGCTTGGGCGCTTTGTTGGTTCCTGACGTGGCTAAAGGTTTAGGAGCGGATGAATTAGCTTTAGCCAACTTCATCCGCCTGGGGGCGACATGCATATTGCATGCACCTGGAGGTCGCACCGGCTCACCTCGGTCCCCAGTAGGGTTAGGTCTAACCGCCTTGCACTTCCTCTGATTCGGGGATGTACCCAAATCCTGACAGAATCTAGGCAATGAAGCCCTGACAGATTATCATGAGTTTGAGGAATATCATTAACAATACACTTTCATTGCAATCAAACAGAGAAAGGGGCACTCTCCCGGCAGAAATTTTCTCTTTGATGTTTGTACCATTTTACTCCATTAAACACGTACTTGTGGAGAAGCAAGATTTATTTGAATACTTCTCCAAGTTGGGGGAAGCTTCTCATACACACGGTGACAGTGACATGTGGTATTCCAAAAAGGTTTCATAAAGGGAACTGGCAGGATTGATGTCCTTCCGGAACCCCGGGGGCAAGGGACAAAAGGGATTTGTGCCCAATTTTTGGCAGGTTGAGAACTCATGGGTGCAAGATCAGGAGATTCTTTCGTTGGGGGGCGTTCAAACTTCAAAGTAGAGCCCCCAAGTTGGTGTTTTTTTTTTCCTGGAAATTGGACCTGATTGAGGTCCTGCCCAATCTGATTTCAACTTTGAAACCCCCTATTACCCATCCATCTCTCAAGTCCTACACCATACAAAAAGACAGTATAATTTGTGTATTGGTTCCAGATCATTGTCCCAAATATAAACATATACAACAAGGCCCTCTGCAGGGTTTTCCTCTGATTGGTTATTGACACATGAATGCACACATTAAGAGACAAAAGAATTGCCCATTTGATTTTTGTGCAAAGCCAGCAGCCACATGTCCTCCAAGTCTTGCTTGACAACCTTGCACAGATCCCCATGTATCATCTGGCAAAATACAAGAGGGCTGTGGCCAGTTCCATTGTGCCAATCACACATCTCAAGGATGAAATCTCTCCGCAGCCATCCCCCACAAAGCCAAAAGATCATTTGAATGCCAACACTGTTGGCACAGAGATAAGTGCACATTTACCATCAAGGAACACATCTGACACCCCCACCCAGAAGGCAAAGATGTTCTATAAGTGTTGAGATGGTGAAGCTGGTGTGTAGTTTTGTATGCTTGTATGTAGATATGCTTCTACCAAGCAGCCCATTACTACAATCTACCAGTTTCTCACTTGCACTTCTTTCTGTACTATCATATCTATCATTTACCATCAATTCCTACCATGAGTATTGGTTGCCCTTGTTTCAGTGCCTGGTGTTCCTCAACAAGAAGGAACACACAAAGAAGTGTGGCATACGCGCCACCACCACACCCCAGCAATCTAGACCATCAAGCACAAATTGCAAACAAAGATAAGGCTACAGGAAAAAGACACAAAAGGTACATATGCAAGTAAAATAAATCAGGCCCCACCAAGGAAAATATGTTGCAATTGGAATTTGGAGCAAAAAAATTACAAGAAATGGTATTTCCAACATCCTTGTGTCTCATGGAATCCGCTTGCCGCGCGCTCAAATCATCTCTAGCCATGACATGGCAAAGGTATACTTGAGGTAGGGAGCACGAAAGCCCTGGATGGCTGAAATCGGGATCCCAGAAAGTGAGTTGAGAGCAATAATTTTTCCATCAATCTCGTTCACAGGAGCACTGCCGACATGAGTCATTGTGTGATCCGCAATCTCATTCCCGGCAACATACCAATCTGTGACCATCAAATAGTTGGTGTAGTTCAAGGAAACAAAGTAGGTCATTTTAGGAGCACATCCATTGGGATTTTTCCTCTGGGCGAAGAACTGGTTAACCGAGTTGATCGTGTATGACTGAATAGTGTGAGAATAGCAAGACTTAAGGGTTTGTATTTCAACTTGGTCAGCTCATGGTGATCTTCATGAGTATTTGAGAGAAGAAAGAAAGACAAGTTGTAGCTATGTACCTTAAGGGCAGTGGTAGGCAACCGAGGAGAAGGTTTGGACAATATGAAAGATAATGAAGAATAAGAGAAAGAGGACAATCCGAGAAGAGCAAGAATGCGGTACGAGGTTGTCGCAAGCTGCCGATGATAAGGAAAGAAGAAAGATGTCAAAGAGAGAGGAATGGGGAGGTGGATGTTGAGTGAGTTTGTGTGGCTGGGTTTGTTGAGAGCGTTGGATTGGTTGTTCTGAGTTTTAGTGAGGAAGTGTTTTGGTTGAGCCAATGTATGCAATGGTGAAAGGGAAGTGGGCTGAGGAAAACAGGTCAAACGACTGGGAGTTAGGTTATTTTATATCTAAAAATCTTGCTGGTGTGGCTTCAATGAGTACGCACGAGTTTCGGCCTGGTTGGGTCACAGGGTCCTGAGTTTGCCCTACGAGGCGGTCAGAGCGCTCGGTTGCTGGCTGGGCTGGTTAGAGTCGGATGGCAGGGTTGTGTCGACCTGGCCGTTCTGGTTGTTTACTCGGTCCATGTTTTTGTTGCCTGAATGAAGCGGTATAGCAAGGGACTGGTTAGTTTGTCATGTCAACCGGTTCGAATACTTCGGTTTATTGCTAAAAGGGTTTTTCCTGTACTTACGATTAGTCGAGTGGGTGAGCAGTAAAGGAGAGGAAGGTTTCGGATTGTCAGCCTCCATGTTGTGGAGTTTAGGGGCTGTACCCGGGCCATTCGGGCCATTCGGGCCAGGGCCCGAATCCTGACAAATAGAGTCATCAGCGGTGAAGATGATGAATTGGGGCACGTCCTTGGGATTTAAGCCACCCGGAGGGGAGGTAGAGGCACATTGACAGCTAGGCAGTTTGCACGAGTTGGGATCACAGGTATATCCAGCGGATTGAGGGGTGCTCAATGGGCCATTTGTCGCGCCCCCTTCGCCAGATGAGACCAACTGACGCTTCTGAATCGGCCGGCAGGATGGCGAGGATGGATGCAGCTTGTGGGCGTTGATGAGGGGCAGGACGAAGAGCAAGAATTTGAGTAGATGTGCAAATGAGGATCGCATGTTGGTCGTGTGAGTGTGGTGATAATGTTACTATTAAATAATCAAGCTGGAAGAAAGGTACACAAACTCATCCAGAAGTCACCTAGTAACCAGAGGGCAATTTCGCAAGTTTCCCCCGGACGGTCTGAGCGGATCCCTGTAGCTCTATAATGGGTATCATGGCTGGCTGAGCAGGCACGTAGTCTTCAGGCTGTCCGTGAGCATGGGAGGTCAAGAAGGAGCTGAAGGACAACGGTACTGCAACCTGAGCGAGGCAATCTGCTGAGATGCTGGCCGCGTTGTTGTCTCGGAGCCCATCCGTGCCAAGCAGAGGTTGCCTGGTGTTGTTATTGTTGCTGTTGGCAGTCGTTGAGAAAAATCTGGTCGGGGGCAGACAGGGGCGCCTGTGGGACCCGTGAGTCGGCTTGGGTGAGCGCAAATAGAGACAGAAGCAGAAAAGAGATTCGGAAAAGGAGAAATATCTTGCCAATTATTGTCATTGTGCTGCTTGGCCAAAAAGATGCCGCTCCTGCTCAAGAAGGCAAAGCGGGACATGAATCTGCAGCGCCAACTGACTCACCCCTCCGAGATGCATTAAAGTCAAATCCAGTACTATTTTCTCGCCAGCTAGAGGGACCCATCGGGAAGATCATGAGAGATCAGATGAGTCGGACAAGGAGATTTGTCGGGCAGACTGAGTGAGTAGGATAGTGCGAGGGAAGGGGAATTTTGCACCCAGCGTTCGAGGAGAGAGTCGATGGCGTCCATGAGCTTGTTCAAGAATAAATCCATCCACTGTGGCTGAACCTGGTTGAGGATGACAATAACGGAATGGCTGTGAGGAATGCTGTTGAGATGGCTGTAGACCTCCTGCAGCTCCAGCCCGTCCTTCGCCATCATCTGGCCGGGGAAGCTGATCTAGAGGTGAAGAAGGCTCAAAGTTGGACCACCGGGCGCTGCTCGGGCGTTAGAAGCATAGGACCTCTCCAATGGAACATGTACATAAATTTGCAGCACCTTAATTTATCCACAGGTCTAGATGAGGTTGTGTGGCAAACCCGAAGGCTTGTCTGGTTGTTATGTGTAGAAAGGGTCCGTTGGTAAGGCCGCGGCTAGATTGTAGGTTGTTGATTGAAACTGGTTGGTATGTGGGCGATGTGGCGTCGTAGAACAAAGAAACGGTTGCTGAGTGGCATCGAGGAACAGAGAGACATTTACAGACAGCTTTGGCAGGTGGATGAGCCATGTTTTGCTATATAAGCAGAGTTTTATCCAAGGGTATTTCCCCCAGGGCAATTGGGGATGCTGCACTTCCAGGTACCCATTGTCCTCAACCCCTCCGCTGTTGCGCCTGCGCAGTTTGCGGGGCAAAGAGTGGGCCCCCCACTGGTCAGCAGCCTTTGCTGAAGGCCGGGGGCCTTCACGTCCAACCTTTTTGACCCGCGCGCTTGATGCGGGCTGGAGGTTGAGCCTGGGGGCACAGCACTGCTGATGTTGGAAGGCTAGGTTGAGAAATTAGAGTGCTACTTTTTTTTGATTCATATTGATTGAGGAAAAGTTGTGGATTTTACGTTGGTTTTTTGTACAATGGCGAAACCCATGATTTTTTTTTTCTCATTTTGTGTGTTTACAGGGGGAACCCTTGATTTTTTTTTTTTTATATTTCTGGAAAATCTGTGTCTTTAATAAACTTGGATTTGGATTGTTCACTTTTTTCTGTGCAACATAGGGGATTAGGCACTATGTTTTCCAATATGATCTTGTTTTGTATTCATTTTTTCTATTATTGAGTTGTGAATGGTTGTTGATGAAGTTTTGTTTCTGACTGATTTTTTTCTCACACTTAGAATTGGTTGAGGACAACCAATAAGTTGGGGGAGAGGGTTGTCTCAAATAGCTGATCTTTTGTTTAGATAGGGAGGTGTAAAATTTCAAAATTTTAGATACAGGTTTTTTTTAGGAATCAGTCAAGTATAGGATAAGTGTGGATTGTTTTTGCAGTCTTACTCGACGAGGTGGACGCATGGGACGCGCGAGCTTTGCGACGATAAGGTTGTAGTAACGATGGAAGCGAGCGTACTGAAGCAGGTACAGAGCCAGGTCGAGTTGAACAGGTTGTAGATGGAACAACCGTGTACAAGAGTTTCGTCAAGAAGGAGAGCGTACGGAGCGAGGTTCGAGTGATGGGCTCGTAGTGTGTATGGAGCGAGGGAGTGCTCTGACTGGATTGGTTTTTTTTTGGAGGGACGACTTGGTCTCTCTTCTCAATCAGTTGGAATAGCAAGGTTGTGTTCAAAAGGAGGATAACACTCTCAAAATCTCACAGACAAAACCAAGAAGAATCACAGCCGAAATGGACAACTAGAAGATGCTGATCATTGGAGGCAAGGATACTTAACGTAATAGACTATATACAGCTATACAACAGATAAGAGAAATAGAGGCCGTAAATTCATGTTTTTTTTTGGTTTGATCGTCAGAAGAAAGACAGTAGATGACAATAAGAACTTCGTGTATCAATCAAACAGCTAAGTAGTCGTAAAGGGATCATGTAGAAGAGCTATGTACATCAAGGATGAAGAGAGGACCGAGAAAACCAAAAGCTAGTGGCGTTCAGACTTGAGGAACACATTAAAGTGCTTTTGAATTTGGGTTATGATGTAGACATGAGCGGAGGCTTCTTGAGGAGAACAGGGAGCATAAAAATTGAAAAAGTCGAAGATATCGAGGAGGATACAATGGGCTATCTCCTTGAGTTGCTCGGAATTATAAACAAACCGAGGAGGGAACTCCCTGCCACGACGGAGGATAGTTTCAACTTGACTGGCCGACATATCTAAATAGCTTACGTTGTTGAAAGGGGACGCTGATTCCATGGATTCCGAACGAATTCTCTTGAAGGCGGGCGGAGCATCCGAGCTTTGATTTGATGAAGGATAGACCGTGCTGGACGCCGCTTCCGAGCTGCCCTTGTAGGGACTTTCGTAGAGTGGACCAGGCTGAGACTTGATGTAGGGGATCAAACAGCCTGCCGATCTTCTTCCACCGGAGCTGGGCGCTTGAAACAGAGCCTACATGAGTAAGAAGTAAAAATAAATAAAAAATAAAATAGAAGCAAGGTAAGTATGGAGTTCAAATAGAAGGAGGAAAGAAATCAGTACATACATTTTTTTGAGGAGCAGTTTCAAAGACCGGAACAGGAATATCGGGCGCAATATCGACCGCTTTGCCTTTGGGATTGATGGGCGAGATGAATTCAGGAGATGGCATGAAGTTGGGGAGGCTTCTGAAGTAGCCCTTCGGAGCCTGTAAAAAACTGTGGATCACATTTCTTTTCATGCGCATCCAGGGATTCTCGACATCAGCAGCCGACGCTTTGGATGGACCTTCAAGGATTTCTGGGTTGGTTTGTGTCAGATATCGGGCTCAGGCCCGCCCGAAACAGACACGGGTTCTTGGCCCAGTGCGGGTAAGGCCAGCCTTGCTTCCCTTGTCCCAGACAACAGCCACAGCCGCTCCACGACGCAAGCCACCGGTAGTAAGTCCCTTTTTCCCAAAAAGCTAAACCAGGTTGTTGAATCCAAACCAACACTTTCAGAGCAATAGAAACAAACAGCTGACCCAGCCATCATTACCGTATCAATCAGATCACAAGCACATGACTGCGAGCCCTGTCCGAACCGGTTGAGACCAAACCGCCGTGACAACGTCCCTGTTTACTTGGACGGGCTTGTTGTAACTACAACCAAGCTAGGTACGTGGCTGCAGCGACTTTACCTGCTAGGCCACAAGACTCACATAAAAGGAGCGCTGACAGAACGCACTCTATCCTGTTTCTCTTCAGTCGTTCTCATCCTCAGCCTGCTTCACCTGTTCACTCGACTCATAACCACCCCATTCCATTCACCTTCTCCTCAACCTACTTTCCATCAACTTGTATTCTCTCTTGCTCGTTATCATCAGCGTTAGCGCGACGACCTCGTTCCGCGCCATCGCCATTCTTGGCTCCTACTTTCATCCTTAGCTTTACGGCCCTTTATTCTCCTTACTTCATCCTTGTCTCCCCACTTCCTGCGTGTCCTTTACATTGCTTGTAGCCGTTGCCTTACCCCTGCCCTTAAGGTACATAAGCACACCTTGTTCTCTTTCTTTTCTTTCCTGTTTTCATGTTGACTTTAACCATGAACTAACTTGACTTGCAATCAAACCTTAAGTCTTGTCATTCTCACAGTTCGAAGGGTGCTACAACCCGGTACGGAGGCAAAGGTAGGAGCCCGAGGCTCACTCAGAGAGTTTGCAAGCATGTCCTGCAGGGAGAACAGATGAAATAATTGAGTTAGACTAATATCTATTGGGGTCTTGGATGACGAAGGAATACATACCTCCTCGGAAGGGTTGGATGGACGAACGGAATTCTTCAAGGACATAGGATAGGCCATGATCACTAAAAACACCCGCAAGCTCAATATGTAAGATTGATGAGTGGATGAGTGGTGCGCAAATTATTCGAGGAACAGGAGTCAATGAGGAGGGAAAGAACTCACCACAGGCTCTTCTTTTTATACCCATCAAGAGCTTATCTGAGCTGGTTGGAGAGGGGACAAACTGAGACGTTGAGAGAGCCTGAGACCCCCAACTTCCAGCAGTTTGGCTGACACGTACTCATTCTGAATTGCCGAGGCTGCCGGACCAAATAGTTACCACCAAAACTCCGCCAGCAGCACGGAGCAACTTCCGTCTCTATTTGGATCTTCAGATTAAAAAAGCTGTACTCAACACATCAGCCTACGACATTTGTGTTAAGAGAACAGAAAGGAAGAAAGTAGATTGACCAGGCTTGCAGATCTGTTACTACCTGTATCAGAGCTCAAAGATGGCAAGAACAAAGTTTGAAACACCTGCAAGTAGGGGTAGCACTGCCCAACTCCACAGTACAGGGTCAGCCACAGAAGACACATCACTTCCAGGAATACAGGAGGTTACATGAAACTTGAGCAGCAGAGGTTGATCAGCAAGTTACACTACACATTGTTACAAAAATTATGAATTGTTGACACACATTCTCATCACAAATCACCCGGAGAGGATTCCTCAAAGTAAGAGAAGGAACACCTCAACACAACCATCCAAACACCCATCTACTATTAATTCAAGACACACACATACCATTCAAGACACATGGACAAAAAGTAAGAACAATCTGGAAAATACACTAAGTGAAAACATGGATTGAGAGGTGATGTCTGTTCATCAACAGAGGTAAGTAATTCTGAAGGATGTGCTGATGCATTCTTTTCTCACAGACGTACTGGAGATATAGTTTTTTTTTAGATTGAAAAATGCCACATTTGAGTGGGAAAACCACAAGCTTGTTCTTTTGTAGGATTGGTTTTGTTGCTAAACAACTTTATTGAATGTTTTGAGGACTGGATCACTGAAAAAAAAAGATTCCACAAAGGGAATATCAGGGGTCAATCTAAAGGTCCAATATCAAGCATTAAAAATGTTTCAATGATTTTATTATCATCCAAGTTGGGGGTTGACTTACCCGGATAACCCTATTTTATATGGTGCAAAGGCACAAATTTTGCTAGACAATTGATTTTTTAGCCCTGATCATTGAAGATCAGAGAGCAACAAATCTTCATTCTCCAAAGAGAATAACCTGTGGAATACCTATTCAAATGACACATAATCATGACAGAAAATTGCTATTTTCAAAAGAACATCTGTTGAGAGGAAATTGAACCACTACATTCTTTTGGATGTCTCAACCAATGTTGAGGGAGAGATACACACTTAATTCAGCATTCAAATTCAGCAATTGTCTGGGGACAGACAATAAGTTGGGGGAGGATGTGGTCGACGCTCTTGTATAGGAAGGAAAAGTTCAAAATTTTTAGCTTACACACAAGTTTCACAGTTACGTAGTTCAGTTACATATACATAGCAAGTCTACATAGTAATTTTTACATATACATGCATATTTACAGTCATTTCTTGTTGCATACTCCTAATGTATGCAGTGTTACAAACCATCTTTTGCACTATATTTGAATAACCAGAGATCAGGAGTTAATTATTGGAGGGATGAAAGTCCAAGTCCAAGTAGAGGCTTTGACCCTCAAAACCTGATAAGAAGTATGTACAGATCCTTATCTTGTTGCTATTGGGGCAATTCTTTGAACATGACAACTATTTTTCTCTAGAATATTCCAATCCTTCTTGTTGCTAAGGCAAAACTTCCATTACAGTTGATAGACCATTTTGAAAAATTCTATTTCTTCTTGGTTTCATGTATTGTTGCACAGCCTCTGCTGTATTGTTGCACAGCCTCTGCTGTATTGTTGCACAGCCTCTGCTGTATCCACAGTTACCAGAATATTCCATACTTGTATTGCTGTGCTACCTGCACTTTTTGCAGGGAAATTGTAATCCTCCAGGGGGCATAAATCCCTCACTCTTGTCTATAAAAGGAGGCTCTCCTCAACTGTTTTTCTGGTTCCTCAGGCAAAAGTACACAGAGTACCTAGCCAACAAATAATTGTAAACACAACAGCACATATTTACTACGCAATATATATACCAGTTACACCCTACAAATAACCAATACTTCGCCAGAAGAGTCCCAAATAATCCCTTGTAAGGCTATTAACAACTACACTGTCCACATCTTCTTCTTCCAAGCTTAGCTTGGGGGGTGTTGTCAGTCTGATTTTCAGAGAGGCAGGGGTTTCCCCACACATACTTCTCTAAATTCAGCCAAAAGGGGTGCAACCCACTTTTGGAGTCTCACACCGGTCTAATGCCGCCGATCATCCGTTGTCTTCCAACTGCCGCCGATCCGCCCTCGCCGAGTCCTTTTGATTCCGTTTTGATATCCCTGTCGGTAGGGTGCGTATCCACATATGACCAGGCTTGTAGGCGTGCCTTTGACTGACAAGCCTCTTGATTGCTTGCCCAGGGAGGATACAAGATCATATCCTCCCCCAACTCGAATTCCTTGACTTGCTGTGTATGAAAAAAACAAAAACGTCTTCTTCCTCCGTCTTCGAATCGGATCGCTGTGGTGCTCCATTCCAAACCATAAGTAGTGTTTTATTGCTTCTTTTTACATATATTCATCATTACATTGCCCATCTCCCCACCCCCCCCCCCCTTCACAAATACCTCATTATTATTGCATATTCAGATTCTACGCCAAATTTCACCTATAGTCACTCATACATAGTACCCCCTTATCTTCAATGGTTCAGTAGTTATAGAGGATATAAGACTTACAGACAACCTACAGTCTTCATTAGTGTCAGCCTCCGTGATGCCAAAGACTACTCCTTCTAGCTACACGTGGTGCAAAACTAGTATAAAAGAGTATAAAACTCTGGGACAAAAGTCCAAGGGATAATTCCAATGATATATTGGTAATTATGGCGTAAAATATATGAAAAATGGCGTAATTATATTAACAAAATTAATATAATTAAATAAAGAGGGGCCTGATAAAATCAGGGGTGTTTAATCCCTCAAAAGCAAATACTGGGGCCTGTAAACAGGTGTGGTTTAAATCCCAGCAAGGAATGGCGAAGAATCTCAAGAGAAAGGGGTTTGAACTTACTAGTAAAAAGCCCTTAAAGTCTTGAGGTTCTTCAGGGTAGAAACTGGGCAGTTGAAAGCGCTTGAAGAGGTTGATTCTGAAGGCTTGGTGGACACTGGGCAGTTTCTGGCGACAAAATGAGGCTAAAAACAACTACTAAGGGACTTACCAGGCTAGAAACAGGCTATTGAGCACGTGTTGAAGGCGGGTAAATTCAAGTAGGTATGTAAAAGCGTGAGGAAAGGCCTTTTGGGGCGGCCAGAGGTCCCTTTAAATACCCGTGGCAGCTCTCTGGGGCGCCTGGGGGAGCTACAGGGCCACTGGCCAACTTGTGGGCGCTTTTTGGCCAGGCTGCTGACGCTACAAGGGCTAATTCTTCTTTGGGAAGATGTACTAGCCTATTTGGGGCGCCTTCAGGCGGATTTCCAGCCTGGCTGATGGCGCCATAGAAGCTAGTCTTCTTTGGGAATATGTACTGGCCATTTGTGGGCGCCTACAGTTCAGGATTCCCTCATCCAGGCAGATAAGCTGTTACGTGTCTCACATTTATTCAAATGGGCCACAGTGCTTCCCAATTGGTCTGTACTGTGTATGCATTAGGCATTGAATTGTTTTAATGCGTCAGGAATATTCTGTTTGCATCCATGTGACATCATTACATATGTACAGCTTATGTAATGTGTGTAGTGTTTCACGTGGAGGGGCAGAATTGATGTCATTACTTCCCTGGTGGGCGTGCTGTAATGTACAGGTAGCCCCTCTTAGGGTTTCATTCATTTTTAGGGCTCTGCGCCGTCTTTAGGCATAGCGCGCAGCCTGCGGGTTTAGAGTTAACTCAACCTGAGTTGGGCTATCTTCTAAACTAAACATTACACTTCAGTTTCGTGGCTATTGAATTGTTATAAGCATATGTACATATGTCTACAAGCATACAGGTTGCTCAACTTTGAGGGTACATTGTGAATTCTAATTGGGTGATTACACAGTGAAGCAGTGAGAATTAAGGGTACCTGTAAGTGGGGTACCCTAGGTTAATTTGGGTGTAGATTAAGAATATAACATAATATTCAGATTTTTAGTTATGTAAGAGACAGTAATAATGTCTCTTTCATAGGTAATTTTTTTTTATATTTTATTTTATGGTATTACATGTGTAAGAGTGTAATAATATCTCTTTCATGTGTAATACTATTTTTTATTTTTATGTTACGGTGGCTCTGCTATAGTAGCCAGCTGACAATTAGTTACAATACTCATTTCATTAGTAACCTACTTGAATCATTACATTACATTCCTTTTACATATATATTCTCACATACTAAACCCTTTACATACATTACTCATTATGTACTATACCTATTGTACACATTACATCATTGGATCTGTGCTTACCTCTTTCAGTAGTGCTCATCATTACAATTTGTTACTATGTTCACATCACTCTTCCCCATTAGTACATTCTTTTATTCCCATAACCAGCATTCCCCTTTCAGCATTGCTCATCATTACATACTGTTACTATGTTCACATCACTCTTCCCCATTTGTACATTCCTTTATTCCCATAGCCAGAGAACTCCTCATTGTCTGTGCTCATCCTTCCTTCATATAAGAACTGTCCTTCCCCCTCACTTGTACCTTATGCAGAATTGATAGATAATTTTAGATACAGAAATTATAAGTGCCCATTCTCATCAACCCATTGCAATTGAACCATTGCCCATTGCTTTCCCCCCTCTTTTAACCATTGCTCCAACTCTCTTACCCTCAGTAGTCAGTAGTTAAGCTCATAGTACTAGCTCCTAAGATCAAGCAGAAATCAGCCACACCTTTTTCTTCTTTTTCTTAGTGTTACTCTCATCCCCTCAGTATTAGTCAGGAAGGCAGCCTCATCAGCACCCTTGCATAGCTTACATTAGTACTAGTGTTGCTATCCATTTCCCTTCCAAGCTCTATTCTCCCCTTTGAGTAGTTCCACATCGCCCGTCAAAATTATCGACCGACCCGTAATGTAGATTGGTTCCTTCTTTTCTCTGTGCGGAATCTGACTGTCTACTGATTGTAGAAGCTGACCCACTCCTGTCCTTGGGGTCCCAGCAGAAATGAGTAGCCATCGATCTCGTGTCCCGTCCGCAAAAATGGCTCCCTTCGGGAGAAGCTTGGGTCCCTATGTTTGTTCGCCGGTTAGCCTGGTGTTCAAGGTGGTGGTACCGTGCTCTGGTAGCCGCGGTCTTGTGTTTAAAGGCCAGAGCTTTTGTTCCCCCCTTCCTTTCCTTTCCCCAGCTGTCCATTCTATGCACAGTATTCCCCAGCGTCCATCTACACCCTACCCATTCCAGAACTCTACCCCTGCCCGCTTGAATCCTCATCGTAATGTTAGTGTGATCGTACCGCGTAGTGATTTTGTTTTCCAAGGCTGATTTGAGTTTTCACCTGTTGCTTAGTTCATCATGAGCAGTCCCTGCTTGTTGGAAGAGATTCCCATTCTTTTCCCTCGCCTCGAATCCCCTTTGATCGGCTGACTCGGTTCTCCTGGGGACAAAGGTCATCCCATCCCCGTTTCTCCCCCTACTCCTGTTGTTGGGCATGGGGTTGCCGTTCATGGTGTGCGCAGCGCTCGCGAAAGCCGCAGCGCTCGTGGAAGTCGCAGCAGTCGTGGAGGACGTGGTGGTCGAGGTAGCCGTGGTTTGCGTCGCGGTCATCCCACCCGTTCGTACCGCCCGCCGTTCCGTCGAGGTGGTTATGTTCCTGGTGGAGCAGATGTAAGTGAATTTTGCTTCTTCTATCGTCCGTCATGCCTTGCTGAGACTAAGATTCCAATAGATCATGTCGAAAAACCGGGCTATCATTGAGGCTATGCCCCAACTTCCCCCTGTTTTTGCTAGTCATCCTCGCACTGCTACTACTAGCGGGAGCTTCATCACTCCTCTCTTTCCTAGTCGCTCCGCTTCTGTTTACTCGGCGAGTTCCGCCGCGACTGCGAAAGACTTCTTGACTCCTCAAGTCCGCGTTCCGTCTCCGAATCCTCCCGGTTTTTATGATCCTTCCGACTTTCATCGCTTGACCCGCGACCAATTTATCCCTTCTAGATCGCCGATCCGCTCCAGAACTATTCAATCGATATGCGTTTGTTCCCCAATACATCAAAGACCTTTACCAGTCCATCATGTCCGCCTTGGTGCACCACTTTCAACGTTTCCCCGCCGCCAATGCCGAAGAACGCGCTAGCCGAGTCAGCCTCTTCCGCTTCATAACCCGTCGTTACCGCACTATGACTCGCCACACCGTTTGAACTGTACATTTTTCTTTCTTCCTTTTCTTTTTGAAAAACACTTTCTGAAACCTGTTATTGTATTTCCTTAGTCCTATTCGCCTCTAGCTTGATGGACGACCGATCTCCAAGGGGTAAAATTTCCAGTAAAGCCAAAAAAATCGCCAAATAGTATAAAACCTAAAAAATCTTTATAGCTAAAAAAAACTTAAAAAAATTTGTCTTTTAGCCTATATTACTGTTAGTTATTAGTTAAAGTAACCCAAAACCCCTCCCCCAACTTAAAAAGGTTGTCCCCAACCTCCAAGTGAGAGTGAGAACTTTATCAGAGAGAGTGAGCTTTGAGAGAAAAAAATGAGATCAGGATACCAATCTGAGGAAATTTTGAGAGAAGTGAGAGTGCCTCCCCCAACTTAAAAAATTTGAAACCAGCAAGTTTTTTGTCTTTTTGATTATGTGTTGATTTTTGAAGTGTTTTGCTGAAATTTGATGTTCTTGAAGTGTTTTTTTTTTTTTTAATGCTGATTTTGAATAGATTTTTGAGTGTTTTCAGAGTTTGTGCTTGAGTTACTGAATTATAAAGAATTTGATCAGCTTAAGTATTGGTAGTTTAAACAGAAAGGTTGAACAGTTTAGTCTCATGCCCAGGAGGTAATGCTCAATCAGAAGAATCAGGGTTTTCTTCATCAGAAGAGTGATGACTGTTTTCATCTTGACTATTGAGTTCAGAGTCTTGTTCATCTTCAATGACTTGATCCAGGGGTAGTCCCCGAGGATAAAAACGCTTAATGTGAGATGCTGCATAGTTTCGGTGAAGTTCCGTTCCATCCAATTCTTCGAGTACATAAGAGCCTTTAGGTAGTTGATTCTTGATTCTGAAGGGACCATTCCAGTGGTTCGAAAATAATTTTCCCCACTGATCCTCCAAGCTTTTATTGTAGATGAGTACTAGTCCGCCAGTGTCCAAAGGTCGCCGTAGTCGAGCTGCCATTTTTCTATCCCAGTATCTGACAGAAGCCTCTCTAGCTTTCATCATCTTAGTGTGAGCTTCTTCCAGAATTTCTTCCCGTCGTTCGAGTTGCTTTGCCCGAGCTTCCAAAAGTTGTTCTGTAGTTTTGATTTCTAACCAATCTATTCCCAAATAGGTGTCCATTTCCAAATCTACTGGTAGTACTGGTAGTTGTCCAAATACGAGTTCATAGGGAGTGAATCCAGTCGTCCGCTTTGTTGAGATCCTGTCCGAAAATAAAACTAGTGGAAGATACTCCCTCCACTTTCCACCAGATTCACCACACATTTTAAACAGAGCGTTCTTGATGGGTCGATGTCCATGTTCAATCATTCCATTTGCCTCCGGATAGTAAGGTGTTGTAGGTTTTAGAGTTGCTCCAATAATTTTCACAGCTTCAATGAAGTCTTCTCTGAATTCCGCGCCGTTATCCACCGTTGTGGTGATCCAGATCTGTTGCGTGCAACAAAACTGTCAAAACCTCAACTTACAGCCTAAAATACTAGCATATGATAGAATATTATTAGAGAAATAGATTCTACATACAAACTTAACCCTAGTCACTCACTTCAACTACCCAGCTAGCTCTTTTAGTTTAGAAGTTAGTTACAATTATAGGTTTAGTACAGGCCATACCCAGGTGGAAAGTCATATAAATCATAAAAGGCATGCATATATAGAAGAGTATAGTTAGATTTACTAGTTAGGCAGGCCTCCACTATTAGCTACAGATCACCTCACGCAACCTGCGCGTTGGAAACTGCAGCGACTAGGCCTCCACTCAACAACTCAACGGATTTGCGCGGACCTTACATCGATGCATGCGGTCAGAAAGCCTCCACTTTGGCAGTGCAACCAACCTAGGTGGACTTTGCCTTAAAAAGTACAAATCACACATGGTCATGCGGAACATCAGTTTAAGTTATGCACCCCTTGCAGAAGGCAGTGCAATCCACAGGGTCACCACCAGCAGAAATGCCTCGAGTGCAGCCCTCACCAGCAAAAATAACTCAGAAAAGAATATATAAGGAGGCCCTCCTCCCACCATTTTTCCATCATCACCCAGGCACCCCAGCTCAGTGGTCACCAGTCATCATTTTTGCTATCATCACGGAAGACACAGTCATCATACATTAACATAGAAATCTCATACCACACTCCATCATCATTTCTCTCTGCTGAAACCATTAAAAACCCAAAAAAACATATTCTCACTTGATTATATTCTTTGCCCATCTCGCCATATAGAGGTTGTATACGCATCTTGTACTTGTTAAAACTGATCTAGGTCTGATAGAGACTACTACATACAAGTTTTCTCCGTCATAAAAGTCACGCCACAACAATAAATAAATTTGTTGTCAGAATTCTGTAGTATAATAGAGGGGCAGGTCTTTCAAACCACCCGTAACAGTAGTATTACTTAGCTGGAATATCATATTGTTATTTCCCCCTCAAAGGACTGCCAACCCATCCCAAAGGAGTTCTCACACCGTGACTGTCTTGATTGAACTGTACCTGTAGACCCAGTTTTCCAAAAGAAACTGGGCTACATTGCTTGCAGTGAGTTTGACCAATGGGGCGGCCTCAACCCATCCAGATAAGTCGTCCTGTGCCACAATAAGATATTTGTATTGACCAGCTTTGATGTGACATGCGTCCAGAGCCACTCGTCCAAAGATGTAGCTATCCCCAGTTGCATTTTGAATTTCCCTAGGTACTGTTGGATCCCGCTTTTGACAAGCTTCACAGCTTCGAACCCAATTCTTGACCTTCTTCTTCAGGCTGGGCCACCAAAACCGAGTTACTAATCGCTGATAAGTTTCTTCTATTCCACGATGCCCCAATTCTTCATGAACCTGTTGTAGCAGTTTTTCTTGATAAGTGTCATTAGAGATTACTATCTGTGGAGAGGGTGAGTGTTTCCGCATAAGTCGTCCATCGCTACTGAAGAATTTAGCTGAGTTCCGCCGTAATTTTGCAAAATCCACTTTGCCCATTCCGTCAGGCGGTTCCAAAGTTTCCAGGTAGTGTCGAAGGTTCCTCCAATATCCTGGAGACTCCCATTCCTTGAGTTCTAGAATTGTTGATTGAGTGCAGATCCTAAATGTGTAACAGGGTTTGATTAGGGGTTCCTCCTTGTCAAAGTCGTCCGGGTCCATGTAGAATTCCTCGTCGTCGCTAGAAATAGGGCGCCTTGAAAGCCCATCCGGTAATGTGAAAGTTTTCCCAGGTTTATGAACTATGTCGTAAGAAAATAACTGAATAAATGACACCCATCGAGTCATAGGTGCATTGGGTAATGATGGAGAGTTTATCATCTGAATTAATGACTTGGCGTCCACTTGGAGCTCAAAGTGCTGGCCCCAAAGGTAGATCTGTAACTTCTTCAAAACCCTAGCTACTCCGCACAACTCCAACTTAGGCTGAGAGTACCGTGATTCCACTGGTGGAAATACTATTGATCTGTAAAGTATAGGTCGATCCAATCCAGTTTCAAGTTCCTGTTGCATCAATACCGCACCCGCCGCTATGAAGCTTGAGTCAACCGCCAGTTTAATCAATCCTGCGTCCGTTGAGTAGTCAATGCTCTTGAGAACAATGTCTTTGCCAATTATTTCCTTGAGTTGCTTGAAAGCTTGATTGCATTTATCCGTCCAAACCCATTCGGCGTCCTTCCTGGTGAGCTGTCGTAAAGGTGCTGCCTTCTCAGACAGATTTTCAATGAATATCCGTACGTAAGTGATTATTCCTAAAAATCCGCGAAGTTCCGTGACATTTGAAGGTGTTGGCCAGGTTAATATTTTGTTTTTCTTTTGACTAGAAACTTGTCGTCCAATCTGAGAAACCATGTGTCCAACAATGTCCAAGGCAGGAACGCAACAAGAAAACTTTTTCCCTGAAACTGTGAGTCCTGCTTCTTCTATACCCTGAATAATATCTGTTCCAATGTCTGTGCGTATTCCCAAATAAATTGTCTAATCCCCGGATTTTCCTTCAAAGTTTGTCCACCATAGGTTAATGTTCGTGGTCCTTTGATGCCGCCGTCGTCGATGAACACGCCCACATGTTCTGGAATCTCATCTTGCAAAATCCAAATCATCTGAGCCTGATATACTGCTACTGAATTGGTTGCACCTTGAGGAAGTCGAGTAAGCTGGAATCGTCCTAGTGGAGTGTCGAAAGTTGTGAGGGGCCTTGATTCTTCCGCTAATTCTCTTTTGTTGTATCCTCCCATAATATCACCGAGTCCATAGCAAGCTCTTCCAGCAAAAGATTCAATGAATTCTTCTGTTGCAGGGGGCAAGCCAGCATCCTTGATTGTAACTTTGTTCATTTCTTGTAGATCGTGTACGATTCTGAGTTTCCCGTCGTGTTTGGCAACACAAAACACTGGACTGGAGTAGCTTGATGTTGATGGTTCGTAAAGGCCGGTCCTAACTCGTTCCCGTACTAGTTCAGTGTATTCTTCCTTAATTGCCGCCGGAATGGGAATTGGTTTCTTCTGCCATGGAGTGTGTTCTACCACTGGTATGACATAAGGTAAGCCATAAGAGTGTTTCAACAATCCACGTTCCGCTGGACAGAATGCGAGAGATTTTTGTCAAATGACAATGAGATGTTTAAACAGCTTGAGTTCCTCTGGCCAGAGCCATCCTTCAGGTCCAAAGTTGATGACTTTCAGGCGCTCTTCCGTAATTTTTGCTGTAGGTTGAAATTCTGGTGGATCAGGTGATAAAGGTGTTTCGTAAGGATCCCGTGATAAAGCTGGTCGTTGAAGAGGTGGGTTGATCAATTGTGGCATGGCTTGATTGATAGGTCAAACTTTCTTGGCCACTGGTTTGTACTTTGTCATACACCACATGTTTTCCTCCTTCCAACTCTTACAGAGATCTTTCTGTGCTGAAGCGCCTAGCCCGGTGGCTAACAAACTGTTTATTCGTAAATCTTTGTCCAGGGTTGGTGGTTTTGCCACAACCTGAGGTACAGGTTTTTCTTTTTCTGATTTTCTCCGCAGACGTAAACACATGTTTTTGACCCAGCCCAACTTCTTTGAAATTTTAGTTCGAATCTTGACCGAGTCCGTGTTGTCCGAAAAGCGTGACTGATTTGAATGTTGTGTCATGTAAGCAGTTGTTTGCGCAGTCTGTGTGGGGCTTGGTCCTAAATGTTTTAACTGATTCCATCCTCGTCCTTGTCCAACTTGAGCTATTGGTACCGTAATCCTTCTTCCAATATCCCCTTGAAAGGATAGAAATTCGCCAGTCCCTGGATAGTCCAAAGTGCAATTGTAGTCAAAAAGGAAAGGCCGTCTGAGTATACATTCCTGAGCTTGTGGTGAAACAAAGAGGTGTACCGGTCCCGAGAATCATCCAATTCCAATGGTGCAGTTTTCCACTACTCCTTTGATATCGCATCTTTCTCCGCCAATGCCTCTCATTGGGATCTCCACCTTAACTACTTCCAGGTCCAGATCAATAGCTGCCTGGCTTGGAATTACATTGACCATCGATCCAGAATCCACCATGAACAATACTTTGTGTCCGGAGATTTGAGTGTTGATAAATCCTAACGCGCAGCTATAGTAACAGTTATATTCCGAATCTTCTTCCTCCTTGTTAAGTAACATCAAAGCTGAAACCTTGGGTTCCAATTTGTTCCCATTCACGCATGACATTGTAGAGGTTTTGTATCCAGGGATTCGAGCTTGGAGTTTGTTGATTACTTCTTGAGCGTAAGTTGGGGAGATTGCCGTAAGTTGAGAAAAGGTAGTTGGTATCTTCAAGTTGTCCAGTTCAGTTACTAGAGCCGTTTCTGCTGAATTTTCCTTCTTTGATGGCGTTGATTTCCTGTCAGGGTCCAAGATTTGGCCGGGAGTCTTCCTAGTTGCTGGAACTTCTCGAATAACTTCTTCCGGTCCGACTTCCTGATCCACGTCCATTGCCAAATCATCTGCTTGTGCCAGAGGTTTTCGTCGTCCACGGAGCGCTTCTGCTCTAGTTGTCGCCACATTGGATTCAAATTTTACTTTTTCAAAGTTAGCTGATCCAAGCCTTGGAGGTTCCCAGTCAATTTTGTGCATTGAAGAGGTACAGTCGGATTCTTGCTGGAGTCTTTTACTGTTGATTGAAAACACTGCTGGATTATCGGTTCTGAATGCTGCCGTTACTTTTGCTTTAGGTTTTGCGGATTCCGCAGCCACCACCACACGAATAGGTCTTGAGTTGTCCGCTGGGATCTTTTCTCCACTGGGAAGACAAAAGTCACGTCCGTCACGCTTGACTAAGCCTTCTCTTTTGTCCTTCTGAGCCTCATAACAAGAAAATGCTGAATGTCCTTCTCGATGACAGTAGGTACAAGGTCGGGGTTTGTATAGTCGTCCACTTGGCCTTTCATTTCCACGAGAATATTCCGCCTTTGGTGAGTTCACTAGCTTGCCAGTTAAAGCATCGATTGCTTTTGCCGGACTGTTGACTTGCTTCTGCAGCACCTCCGGGGGATTCTCTTCAACCATCTTTTCCCGTTTCTTGCTGTTGCCTTTCTTCTCGTCTAACTTCTTTTGCATCGCTCGATTAGCTTCACTGAAACCGCTTCCTACAAATGTTTCGTCTGCTGCAGCTCGGACTTCATCCTCAGCCACATCCATCAAGTCTTCTAGGTGAGGCCTCTTAGGATAACCATCTTTGCCGTAAGGAATCAGGTCCTGTTTGACCATCTTGTGTTTGATTGATTTCTGTAATTCTTTAGAAAATGCCATAAAAAATAGGTGAGTAATGTCTTGTTGGTCTCTAATGTGCTCATTAGCAACCAAATACTTTGTTATTAGTAAAAATTTTGATTTGTAGTTCTTGTATTCTTTGAAACCTTTAGGTCCACCAGTCTTCGCCTGTTCTTCCACAAAGTTTTGCAGGTCCCGAATGGTGAATTGAATTTTTTGCATGGGTGTCACCCCATATTTCCTTCATGCTACGCCTGAGCATGTTCCAGTCCCGTTGTTCGTATCCGTCCATTGATTCCAGTTCTTGCTTCAGGTCTTCAGGCCCAACAAAGCTGCAAATCTGTTGAACCATGTGGTATCCTTCTGCTCCATAAACTTCTGCCGCCAGTTCAAATCAGTCCAGAAATTCCTTGAAGTTTTCTCCATTGTATAATAAGTTTGCCGCTTTGATAATTATCACTTTTCTTTTAGGTTCCGTCCTGGTTGGGTTGTTTACTTTGGGGTCTTGAGGTAAGCCATATTTTCCAGGAGGGTGAGTCTGAGTGTTTTCTTGAGTAGTTCTATTGTTGGCCAACCGTCCACAATAGGTCCTTGTTTGAGTGTGAGACATAGGTGGTGGAGGTAGTGGATCAACATTCATTCTAGTGTTCTGAATGTTTTGAGTTCCATTGAATAGCCCGAGTGGATTTGGATTGTTTGTTGGTAGGACGTTTTCCAAGTCTTCATTCTGTGGAAAAGCCATGCCTGAGTTTTAACTGATTTCTGATCCTTTATGTTAGATGAGTCATTTAATATTTGCTAGTAGTTGTCCTAAGGTTTGGTCTCTGTGTTTCTTCCAGGGCGAGTTGGGGGGGTTATACTGAACTAATAATAATACTAAAAAAACTAAATAGTATGATACGTTGTTCAAATATTCATATGCGTAGAGGGTTATCGCAGCTAAAATCTGTCCGCAGTGAGTCTATGCCGGCTACCACCTGCTAGTTAAAATATATATCCTAAATGCTCACAACAAATACGTCAGTTCTAGCTGGTCCTCGTCTCCTGACCTTATAAGTGATTTTTCAAGTATTTAACTATTTAATCCGGAGTTCTACTAGGAATATGTTGAGGACTGATTTGTTATAATGATACCAGAAAGTGTCTTGACAGAGATATGTTTCTTCACTTGAATGTAACAGGTTAGTTTTCCTGCCACCAACTAATCAAAATTTGCTAAGAATACTTATAAAATTTGCAACAGTGGTTAGAGATATGTTAAGCCACGTGTTCAAAAATAGAAATCCTCTATCACGTTGGGGACTCCCTTGTAAAGCTCAAAAGTGTTCCTGAGAACCTTTTGCTGAGTGCAGAAAGGGATGAATGAGGTTACCTCTGCCTTTCCTGGGTCACTAGACACTAAGACAAGCCCCCCAATCTAAAATTGGAAGGTTTATGTAGTGATAGTGGAGGCGTATCAAAAGATAGCCTACGTCGAACAAGTGGCTTAGGGGATATGGGTGATGTAACCGGCGCTGAGTGATTTGTGAGTTGATATGGTCCGTGTGTTGCCGCAAAGAGATTGTGGAACACTCTGACAGAGGGGTTGATGATGATTGAGCGATGTAATAGTGTTTTTGTATGTATGTAATTGTTATGTAATAAGGGTAAAACCACAATATAGTGGGGGCTAATACTGTAGAGTGAGCAAGTGTTGTACTGTTATGGGGTAAGCTGAGTGCAAGTAGTTTGCTGAGAGAAATTACAACTGGGGGGAGGAGAGCCTCCTTAAATAGAAAAGAGTGAGGGATTTTAGCTCCAGGGGAACCAGGGAATGAGGGATTTTAGCTGCCCTGAGCTGTCAAATGAGGGATTTTGGCTGGTGGTACAGCCTAGATGAGGGAATTTAGCCCGATTGACAGGTCACATGATGTAATGATGAGGCAATTTAGCTGGTGAGAAAATGGAGGTGAGAGGTTTGAGTTTGGCCTATGATGTCATTGACGTATGATGTCATTGGGTCATCTGATCATCTGTACTGCCCCTGTCTGTCAAATGATGTCATACAAGGGAATTTAGCTAGCCTGAGCTGTCAACTGATGTCGTGTGTAAGCTGCATGAGGGGTTTTTGCTAGCTTGACACCTGCATGAACTGCAGCGCCTATTACACTAGTCTGCATGCACCTGCATGAGCCTGCATAAGACTGCATAAGACTGCATAAGACTGCATAAGCCTGCATAAGCCTGCATGACACATGCATAACACAATGTAATGAGTGCAGCTGATGAGTTAAAGCATATGTAAAGGGTAGACAAGTGTCAGAGTGGACCATGTAACGGATTACATGGTCCTGGGTAAGGGTGGTTCATGTAACGGATTACATGACCTGAGTATGGTGTTTGTGTGCGTGAAACTGGCTGATGGTGTCTTGAAGGGGTTGTATCTTCTGATCCAGAGGGGTGTAAGGTGTGTTGTCCATGGTATCCTGTGTAGTTTTGGCCGTAGAATCCAATGGTGTCGCCGTATTGGTTGATTTGTGAGTGTACATATGAGAAAATAGAAAATTTTGAAATGGGCTAGATGGGTAACCATAAAGCATACCACACCGGCCTTGACAGCTCTCTGCGCCACGGCCAGACTAAAACCCTGCGCTACTACTCCTGTAAGGCCTGCGTTGAGCACGCCTTCAAACTTGCTCTCTCCCACAAACTCAGCGAGGAGAAATGGCTTGACCGCTCCTTGACAACGGAAAAGCAAGACTGCTGAACCAGCTAGACAGCCTAGTGGTGGACAACCGCCATCCGGGAGACCGTGCGCTGGACAAAGTTGGCCTGCTCATCCTCCCGGAGGGCACACTGGTGAAGGTGATGACGCCGGCAGCGAGTGCAAGCATTACGGTCAAATCTATCATTGTGAGTTTGTCTCTGACCACACCCTGCCTTTGAAACCGGGCGCTGATCCTGGCTTGTGCCAGTTGGGGGCGAAGGACGATTTGAAACATTCCTTGCCGCCTCAGTTGACTGGCCCGCTGTTCAGTCTGCATGCGCTAAGCCAAAAGGTGCCAAATCTGCAGCTCGCTGACCTGACCATTGGCTACCCAGCCATCCATCCAGACGGGTACGTTCCCAGAAGCTATTCCAAGCTCCACTTAATTTTTGGGCATGGCCACCCGCCGCCAAAGGTGCACCCTCACATCAAGATCATCCCCGTCGCTGCCATCTCCATCGAACTCCTGCCCTCCTTCTCCCCAGACCCAGCAATAGCGGGGGAAGAGAAGAAGGAGATGGGCAGGGCACACCCATCCTCCGAGGAGAACACCCGGTTTGATCAATGGCTGCGCGCCCAATAGATTGATAAGGACTGGCTGCTGATCGGATTCTATGCCCTTGGCGCCTTTGACAATCCCTCCCTTGCCTCAGCCCACAACCTGCCCTCCTCCGAATGAATGCTCTTATCCAACAAATTTACCGCTAATAAACTGTTGCCAGAGAAACTGGCACCAGTTTCTTAGCGCTAAATTTGTAAATAGTTCAAGTTTCCCTTCTGCTGACCTTATCAGGGAACTCTTGCTGACTGGCCCCGCGCTCAGCCTGCTCCTCTAACTCTCCCATAATCTCTTCTTTTAACCTAGCCCCCTCCTTATTTCTATCCCTTTCTTACTCGTCTATCTGTAGCATGTGCGTGTGTAGCTCTCCAGCTTTGTTTTCCTGCTTTCAGCAGCTTGGTTGCTTTTTTCTCTGTTTCTATTTTTTCTTTTTTTTGAGTTTGAACACACACAAGTGCCACCTTTTTCTTTGCCAGTGGGCTCTTATTTCAAATTTTTGTGTGTGCATCCACATGGTTGTGTAGATTGTTTTAGTCTTTCTGTCATTTGTAATAGTAGGCACCAACTTTTCAAGGCTGCTAGACATAGATACACCATCCAATAAAATTGATCACTTGGATTCTGTTCTCTCATCCCTCCTCCCACAACAAATCTCATCAACCTGCCTCTGTCTCCCCATTCCCATTGCACCCTCCTCAGAGTCACATCCATTTACTCTCACTCCTGATCTGATTCTTTTATACCACACCTATTAAAAGGCTTTCTTTTTCTTTCTCTCCCCCTCTCTTTTTATTGCTTATTGAGTTTAGAGTTTTCCTGTCACTGTATGCTTGAAAAAAAATCTACACATGCACTTAGTGTTCTTGACTTATTTTTTTGAAGGGGTTGGAGTGGGGGTAGTAAAAATAACCGTTTTCTTTATGGGATGGAGGGTTGGTGGTGTGAGTTCTTGGTGTTCTTCCTAGGTTTTATTTGTGTGAATCAGCTCATATGAAGTAACTTCACTGCAATTGTGAAGGTGTATTCATATTATATTTACATGAATCTATGTTTTTTCAGATTTGAGGTGTAAGAGTCCGTTTGGACTCTTCACTGTTGGATTAAGGCTGGGCTGGCACACAGGCTTGGAGCCTGGAAAAAGGTAATTCTAGGACACCACTCTTGTATTGCAATACTAGCCCAGGAGAGAAGTTAGTTTCTCTCTCTCTAGTTACAACTTGAAAGGATGAAAGGGAAATCAAGCTCACCTAGCCCAGGAGAGAAGTTAGTTTCTCTCTGCTGAGCTAGGAGGGCGTCGGGGAGTCTGAACCTAAGAGTCCGTCGAAAGGCTTATGTAATCTCGTCTTGGGAGACCTCAAGGGGGGGCTCACATGAGGATAGCAATGATGCAAAATTTCAAGTGGGGGATGGCTGAACTGGCTTTGGGCAAAGTGGGGGTTGATATGACTGAGAGGGGTTCCTTCAACCAATTCCCTTGGAAGTGTGGCGGCGTAGCCGCCTAATTGGACTCTAGTCTTAGTGGAAAAATGACTCTTACTTTTAGTTTAAATTCTTTTCAAACAAAATTCCGCCCTTGAATTTGTCTGAAATACTTTTAAACTCAAAGCGCCCAAGCCTTTCTACCTTAAATAACTATATCATCAATTTATTAGACTCTATAAACGCAACCATAGAAATATTGCAAGAAATGCCTAACGCCAGCAGACAAAGCTCTTTCTCTGGGCCATACCCTAGTTTCCATCTATCTAATATGGGAATTCCGCAGTTTGGAGAAAATAATAGACAAACAAAAATTGGAATAGCGCCTGTGCTGATCTGCCGGGGAACACTGGATTGTTAGTTACGCCGAGGAACGTCGGAGCTATGCCAATAGTGAATACTGGCCTTACATTTTCGTCAAATCAAGTGCTCTCAGTGTCATTTAATCCTGGATCAATGAGAAATACTAGTCCCTCCACCACCACAATCGCAGCGTTGGATCCACTTCTAGGAAATAACTTTGTAACCATTAATACCGCCCTGCGCCGCAGTACGGAAACCAGAACTTGCCAGTTAGCCGCAACAGCTCAAATTACGCCAAATTTCTTACAAACTAGCATTCAAATGTACGCGCGTAAACAAAGGTTACATTGGCAAAGTAGAAAAAAAACTCACATGCATGTGCATGGAGACATTTGAAAACAAACAAACACAAAAAAACTCACAAGCTTATATATGTTAAGAAGCCAGGATGTCTATCTGAAATCTGAGAGCACACACCTCCAAGCTTGACTTGACTCATATTTTCACCCTATTTTCATCCTTTTTTGGCTCATTCTAGATGATACAGGCCTTCTTTAGGGAAATATGCCAATTCAGATGGGCCTCTCACAATATCATTCTAACAGGGGTGTACATGTTGTTGATCTGCAGGAGGCCCAACCTGCAATTTGTAACAAACTTACACACATGCACATGACAGTTAAATTAGCAAAGTGAAAAAAATGACCACCTTCATGTGCATATAAATAATATGAATTGAACCCCAATAATTCATCTTAATTAACAAACAGTTCAAATTGGTTATGATTTGATTGTGGCCATTGTGTCTTAGTGGTTTCAACCACGTTCCAGTTGTGTTCCAGTTGACTTCTGCATGACTTCTGGATGGTTTATGCAGGAATCCAGGATCATTTTCAGATCATTTGTGGATTAATTCCAGAATTTTTCATTAATTCTTACACTACTTTCATCAAATGCATCCAGCACAGTTACGGAAAAATGGTACAGTATGGCACTCTCTGGAGAGTGCGTCAAAATCTTCCCTGGTGAAAGCTCCAAAGTGTTCCTGAGAACCTTTTGCTGAGTGTAGAAAGGGATGAATGAGCCTCAGGAGGGAAACTCTGCCTGTCCTGGGTCACTAGACACTAAAACAAGCCCCCAGTCTTGGATTGGAAGGTTTCATGGAGTGATGGTGGAGGTGTATCAAAAGATAGCCTACGTTGAGCAGGTGGCTTAGGGAATATGGGTGATGTAACTGGTGCTGAGTGAGTTGTAAGTTGATATGGTCCATGTGTTGCCACAAGAGGGTTGTGGAACAATATCCTGATGAGAGGTCACTGGTGAATGAGTGATGTAACAGAGTTGTGATTTGTATGTAATTGGTATGTAAAAAGGGTAAAACCACAATATAGTGGGGCTAATACTTTAGAGTGAGCAAGTGTTGTACTGTTATAGGGTAAGCTGAGTGCAAGTTGTTTGCCAAGAGAAATTACAAATGGGGGGAAGGAGAGCCTCGTTAAATAGACAAGAGTGAGACATTTTAGCTCCAGGGGAACACTAGAATGAGGGATTTTAGCTGGTGGTTGACAAGTCACATGAGGTAATGATGTCATACAAGGGAATTTAGCTAGCCTGGACTTTCAAATGGTGTCATGGTCACAGGCTGTCATCCTGTCATGATTTCATCTGTCAACTGTCAGACTGAAGCCCCTATTACATTGGTCTGCATGCGCCTGCATATGACTGCATTAGACTGTATAAGACTGTATTAGACTGCATAAGCCTGCATTAGACTGCCTAAGCCTGCATCAAGTGTGCATAACACTGCATGACATGTGCATAGCACAAGGTGATGAGTGCAGCTGATGAGGTAACGTATATGTAAAGGGTAGAAAAGTTTTCAGAGTGGTCCATGTAATGGATTACATGGTCCTGGGTAAGTGTGTTTCATGTACAAGATTACATGACGTGAGTAGGGGGTTTGTGTGTATTTAACTGACTGATTTTGTCTTGAGGGGGTTGTAACTTCTGATCCAGAGGGGTGTAAGGTGTTTTGTCCATAGTTTCCTGTGCATTTTTGGCCGTAGAATCCAGTGGTGCCGCCGTATTGATTGATTTTTGAGTCTACATATGAGAAAGATTTTTTTTTTTGAAATGGGCTAGATGGGTAACCATAAAGCATACCACAACAGAGATGCACGTGGAGGGAAGGAAGGGAGTGGAGGCTCACCATTTCTTTTCTCCTTTTCCTTTTTCATCATCTTACTTACTACTCATGCACCAGGGGGGATTTGGTGGCACTCTCTGGAGAGTGCCAAGCTGTAGTTTCTGTTGGGAAGTCTGCCATATGTAACCAGTGGCCTGATGGGTAATTCAGTCATGATTCAGCCGTATGTTTGCGTGCAACTTAAACTATGAACAGTATGTAATCTGGAATCTTCTGGCATCTGGTAATTGAAATCTACGGGATGGTCATTTATGGCCTAGATTTCAATCCTCACCAATTTAGCTGCCTGGCCAAATCCCACATGGGCTCCCTTTGCAAGTTTTGCAGTAGTTAATCCCAACCAATTAAATTCACAGAAGCAATTGAGCTATGGTTTCTCACATATCAGATTTCAATGAGATGAAGCAGAAATCAGTTTTTTTGCAACAAATTTAGCCAAGCACATCGGGAGAGTGGAATGGCCATGTGCCACACCCATCTCCAGTGGATAGGCATATGGGAAGTGCAAACGGAGAATCAACTCCGGAAGTGGTTGCTTGTCAGCCTGTAGGTAACTAACCGTGTCTGAGAGGGTTGTTACTAGCAAGATGATAGTGTAATTTGCCAAGGATGGGCCAATGGGTTCGTGGTAAGACCTGTAAAAGGTTTCACTCTATCAGTAATCTTGACTGAGAGGCTTGCTCAATTAAGGCGCATCCAGATCAACACAGGGTGTTAATAGGCATCCAAGGAATAACTCAACTTGGGTTCGTGGTTTTTACCTACAAAAAGGTAAGGGTAATCAAGAGTTGAGAGTATTCCTGAATTGAAAGATGGGTGAGAATGAAGGCACTGTTTAACTATGTATGTGTTAAACCTTGCCATAATAATATTCTGAGGGATAAACAGTCCTGAGGGGCGTGTTTATATAGAGGGGAAAGAGCAGGAGGGAATATGAGGCGCTTGGAGGCGCTTCAGGACCAGGGGGGAACTGGAAGCGCTCAAGGGAAGCAGATCCTCATGAGGATCAACATTGGAAATGATCAGGGCAGTGTACTGATCAGTACTGATCCTGGATCAGTAGCTGTGCACACTAGCTGATCATAACCAATCATTGATTCCATTCAGTGCTCTTTGAATTGGATTACATCATGTATTGTTTATGTAATTATATCATAACCAATATATTATGTAAATGGGGACTGAGGCGTAACAGGGGATAAATGAGTGATACCTGTCTTGGGGTATTTCACGTGTACAGTAATATTACAATGTATTGTAATCTTACTGTTGCACGTAACTTAACTCTCATAACAACAGTACATTATGGTAACTGTATTTAACTATGGTCATTTGTAATGTAATGTATAACAGGAGTACATTCTTAAGCCTGTATCAAATGATATACATATGTAATAAAGGTGTAAAAGGAATGTACTATATGTAATGTGAACAATTGCAGGTACTTGGTACGTGTAAGGTACTGTGACATGTACTCTGTGGCTGACATTGCTGGTGTCATTTCTTGAGATCAGGACAACCCTTTTCATGTGGAAGATTGGTGTCACAGGGAAAGAGGGTGGAGATACAGAAGGCAAGACTGATCTGAAGCATGAGGAATCCGTGAGCCACTCAAACTGAAGGAAATGATTTACATGGATTGAAGATCTGAAGTATGTTGGTTGTCCTTCCTTGAAGCGGGTCAGTCAACATGCAGTACTAGCCACCAACACTCACAACAACTGCCTGGCTTCCATACATGCAGGTCAAAATGGCTGCCATCCACGCGTCATGGCACCCCTCTGACCTACAGTTGTTCCTGTTCAGGAATTTACATTCAAACCTAATTCTCCCTTGACTGATCAATATAACAGTAGATTAACACTTCCCCACAACAGTGTAGCTGAAGAACAGCCGACCAAAATTATTGCCTGGTGATTTTCCTAGTTCCCTGTGAATAGAAGCCTTAATACCATCTCACAGCGGTACTCTTGCCTTCATAAAGTCAATGTCACTCTCACCTCCAATCTCAAGGTCCTTCCACCCCGCACGCGGGACATCCATTTACAAGTGAAAAAAAGGCAGCAAGGCATAATTCTCCTTTTTCACCATCGCTGTTATACCTGCAGAACTGTAATGAATGTTGCATATAAATTTGGCTTGGCAGTTCAACATTCATTTCATTTGTGAGGTTAGTTCATCAAGGCCATGTAAAGAACATGTGGAAAGGAAGGAACTGAGAACCACTCACACAGCAAGAATTTGACTGTCATCCTGTACCTACCAAAATAGATATTATCCAGACTGATCCCCCGGCTACAAGCTGCCCACCCAACAAGCCAGCGCAGAAGCATCCAATGTCTATTAATATGCCAAGTAACAGAAACTGGGGTAGGTTTGATAAACCAACGGAAAAATGTACCTGGTAATGAGTAATTATCTGACAACCGCTCATCCAGGTATGACGTGCATCTATCCAACCTGACACAAGTCAGGATAGCATGGTGAATTCAGTGATGATGGAATGATAAGGCAACTTTAAGGAGGAATCTGAGTTTACATCAGCTAGTAATGGAATTGCAAGGGTGTAACAAACACTATGTGTGCCTTCTTGAGCGGCTGCCACAACATTGTGGGAGCTGTTTTCCTCTCATGTATAGGGGTTATTGGCCCGAAAGAAATCACCTGAAGGAGAACTTTATAATTTAGTTTTTTCATACCTCTTAATGAACAGAGGTACAAGGGTCTGGGGTCACATTTCTTACTAATCTGGAATTGCTCACACTGTGAATGGAGCTTGACTGCATGAGGTGTATGTCCTATTAGTCACACCTGGAGCAATGCTAATCCTGTCACTGCCTTGATTGCAGGTGAAATGATATGGTAGAGAGGCAGCTCCTAGTTCTTTGGGCTAGAGCTAAATTAAGTACATTCCATCCTCCTTTGTTGTCAAGGGACATGCGCGCTCACTGGCAGAATGATACACGCACAGAACAGAATTCAAGGTCTTACTAGGAGTACTTCAAAATTATGATTCTCAACTTGGTGAGGCATGGCAAGAGGGGTTGCTTGGCACTGGCAGTATATCATCCAGCACAGGACCAGCCTTTGTGATTCAGGCAGTTGTCCTGGCAAGATATGCCTGGCGGGGGAGTGAGTGGTGCTCATTCAGCACCGGTAGATTTGGTTTGGAAAGGATCAAAGGTGCACCACTTGCACCTTTTGACCAGCGTGCAAAGCTCATTTCAGGGTGGAGAATGCTGGCTTCCACAGAAGTGGAGTGCATGGCCGCTCCTATTCTCATGCAATAAGGGGTGAGAACCAGTCCCATAGACTGTGAGTGACCTTCTTGGCACCTGAGTTTGCTGGAGAGGGGGGGAGATTGTCAGCCTTAGAGTCATCACAGCTGACCTAAAAGCTGCCTGTTCTATCTTTGTTACTTATAAATTACTTTATATCTTTTTCATCTTAAGAGATAACCTTGTTTTGACTTCATATTCTGTTTCCTCATGCAATTTCAACCCTAGTTACAACTTATCAATTCATTGTAACTATACTCCTGCCCTGAGTTATTGAGTTGTAGCGCGCTTGCGCAGTTGTGACGTGTCAGCGCTACCAGGCGCGCCAAACCACATGTACATATGTAAATTACATAAGCAAACTGTGAAAATTTTCGTAGTCAGGATACCCCTTGCCTGAGGCGGATCTACAGACTTCAGCACACCAGAACCACACCCCAGATAACCCCAGGATCACCACCAAAGATTTTACAACACTCCCAGTATACCTACCGTCACAGGCGCCTAGGATATTGACAGTAAGTAACCTTTTTCACTGAACCTTGTTTATCTCAGAGGTCCAACTCTGTGTCTTGCTTGATCTGTTCTTTCTGCTGGCCTTTGCCTTCTCTTGATCACAGGGCTGTCCCTCCATAACTGCTGGCCTTTGCCTTATCTTGATTAAAGGGCTTTCCCTTAGGTTTCCCTTTAAGAACCTTGACTATCCAGAAGGAAGCTAAAAAATTGTGGCTGGATTAAATTTATCTAATCCAGAGACCCTCCACGTATCTTTGGTGAGAGGAGGCTGTAGCACTCTCTAGCACAGCTTGGCAGCACTCTTCTGAAGAGGTAGCATTGCCAGTGGACGTGCATTCCCACTAGAATAACCTTGAATATCTGCTCATCTTGATCCTGCTCAGTTTCTCTCTCTCTTTTTCTCTCTCTCTCATAATTGTATTTTCTTTATCCAAAGAAATCCAATTATTCCCCCTTTGTTTCTTGTGTCCTGCTGTCACTAAAGGGACTCAGGCTCACAGAGATGCTCTGTGACGAATGGACATGTGCGTCTGTTCAGAATGTGCAATTACTTGTGGTTGCCTTTCTGGAAGAAATGATCAATAGCCCCCAAGTATTCATTGTATACCTTGGATGACCCCAGAACCCCAAAATGTAGCAGCTACAATGTGATCAGTTGCCAAATATCACTAATTTGGTAGTTTCTTGGTGTTTCTGCCACTATATCTCAGCGCAGCGGGAAAGTTCTTCCATGATATTGGTACCAAAATGATCAAATGCCCCGCAAAGTTAATTGTGTACCTTGAATGACCACAAAACCCCCAAATGTAGCAGCTACAATGTGATTGCCAAATGTCACTAATTTGGTAGTTTCTTGGTGTTTCTGCCACTACATCTCAGCGCAGCGTGGGGGTTCTTCCCTTATATTGGAACCATACCAATCAAAATCCCTCAAATATTCATTTACCTTGAATGACCACAAAACCCGCAAATGTAGCAGCCACAATGTGATCAGATGCGAAATATCACTAATTGGGTAGTTTACTGGTGTTTCTGCCAGCATATCTCAGCGCAGTATGAGAGTTCTTCCATTATATTGGTACCAAAATTTTCAAATGCCCTCAAAGATTCATTGAGTACCTTGGATGACCACAAAACCCCCCAAATGTAGCAGCCACCATGTGATCAGTTGGCAAATATCACTAATTTGGTAGTTTCTTGGTGTTTCTGCCACCATATCTCAGCGCAGCATGGGAGTTCTTCCATGATATTGGTACCATAATCATCACATGCCCCTGATGATTCATTGTGTACCTTGAATGACCACAAAACCCCCAAATTTAGCAGCCACAATGTGATCAGTTGCCAAATATCACTAATTTGGTAGTTTATTGGTGTTTCTGCCACTATATCTCAGTGCAGCAGGGGTTTTCTTCCATGATATTGGACCCAAAATGATCCCATGCCCTCAAGAATTCATTGGGTACCTTGGATGACCACTAAACCCCCAAGTGTAACAGCCACAACGTGATAAGTTGCGAAATATGACTAATTTGGTAGTTTCTTGGTGTTTCTGCCACTATATCTCAGCGCAGCATGGGAGTTCTTTCATGATATTGGTACCATGATCATCACAAGCTCATGAAGATTCATTGTGAACCTTGAGTGACCACAAAAACCCCAAATGTAGCAGCCACAATGTGATCAGTTGCGAAATATCACTAATTTGGTAGTTTCTTGGTGTTTCTGCCACTATATCTCAGCGCAGCATGGGAGTTATTACATGATATTGGTACCAAAATGATCACATGCCCTCAAAGATTCATTAAGTACCTTGGGTGACCACAAAACCCACAAGTGTAGCAGCCACAAGTGATACGTTGCAAAATATCACTAATTTTGTACCTTGAATGACCACAAAACCCCCAAATGTAGCAGCCACAATGTGATCAGTTGCCAAATATCACTAATTTGGTAGTTCTTTGGTGTTTCTGCCACTATATCTCAGCACAGTATGGGAGTTCTTCCATGATATTGGTACCAAAATGATCACATGCCCTCAAGTATTCATTGAGTACCTTGGATGACCACAAAACCCCCAAATGTAGCAGCCACAATGTGATCAGTTGACGAATATCACTAATTTGGTAGTTTCTTGGTGTTTCTGCCACTATATCTCAGCAGAGCAGCGGAGTTCTTCCATGATATTTGTACCAAAATGATCACATGCCCTCATAAGATTCATGGAGTACCTTGGATGACCACAAAACCCCCAAATGTAGCAGGCACAATGTGATCAGTTGCCAAATATCACTAATTTGGTGGTTTCTTGGTGTTTCTGCCACTATATCTCAGCGCAGCGTGGGAGGTCTTCCATGATATTGGTACCATAATCCTCAAATGCCCCTGAAGATCGATTTTGTACCTTGAATGACCACAAAACACCAAAATCTAGCAGCCACAATGTGATCAGTTGCCAAATATCACTAATTTGGTAGTTTCTTGGTGTTTCTGCCACTATATCTCAGCGCAGCATGGGATTTCTTTCATGATATTAGTACCAAGATGATCGCATGCCCTCAAAGATTCATGGTGTACCTTAAATGACCACAAAACCCACAAATGGAGCAGCCACAATGTGATCGATGCGAAATATCACTAATTTGGTAGTTTCTTGATGATTCTGCCACTATATCTCAGCACAGCGTGGGATTTCTTCCATGATATTGGGACCAAAATGATCAGATGCCTTCAAACATTCATTGAGTACCTTGGATGACCACAAAACCCCCAAATGTAGCAGCCACCATGTGATCAGTTGGCAAATATCACTAATTTGGTAGTTTCTTGGTGTTTCTGCCACTATATCTGAGCCCAGTGTGGGAGTTCTTCCATGAAATTGGTACCAAAATAATCAAATGCGCCTGAAGATTCATTTTGTACCTTGGATGACCACAAAACCCCCAAATGTAGCAGCCACCATGTGATCAGTTGCCAAATATCACTAATTTGGTAGTTTCTTGGTGTTTCTGCCACTATATCTCAGCGCAGCGTGGGAGTTCTTACATGATATTGGTACCAAAATGATCACATGCCCCTGAAGATTCATTTTGTACCTAGAATGACCACAACACCCCCAAATGTAGCAGCCACAATGTGATCAGTTGCCAAATATCACTAATTTGGTAGTTCTTTGGTGTTTCTGCCACTATATCTCAGCGCAGCATGGGAGTTCTTCCATGATATTGGTACCAAAATGATCACATGCCCTCAAACATTCATTGAGTACCTTGGATGACCACAAAACCCCCCAAATGTAGCAGCCACAATGCAATCAGTTGGCAAATGTTCTAATTTGGTAGTTTCTTGGTGTTTCTGCCACTATATCTCAGCGCAACATGGGAGTTCTTCCATAATATTGGTACCAACATGATCAAATGCCCTCAAACATTCATTTGCTACCTTGGATGACCACAACATCCCCAAATGTAGCAGCCACAATGTGATCAGTTGCCGAATATCACTAATTTGGTAGTTTCTTGGTGTTTCTGCCACTATATCTCAGCGCAGCATGGGAGTTCTTCCATGATGTTGGTACCAAAATAATTAAATTCTCCTGAAGATTCATTGTGTACCTTGTATGACCACAAAACCCCCAAATGTAGCAGCCACACTGTGATCAGTTGCCTAATTAGTGATATTTGGCAACCATTCACATTGTAGCTGCTACATTTGGGGGTTTTGTGGTCATTCAAGGTACACAAATAACCTTTGAGGGCATTTAATCATTTTGGTACCAATATCATTGAAGAATTCCCACGCTGCGCTGAGATATAGTGGCAGAAACACCAAGAAACTACCAAATTGGTGATATTTGGCAACTGATCACTAATTTGGTAGTTTCTTGGTGTTTCTACCACTATATCTCAGCGCAGCGTTGGAGTTCTTCCATGATATTGGCACAAAAATGGTCCCATGCCCTCAAAGATTCAGTGGGTACCTTGGATGAACAAAAACCCCAAGTGTAGCAGCCACAATGTGATCAGATGCGAAATATCACTAATTGGGTAGTTTACTGGTGTTTCTGCCAGCATATCTCAGCGCAGTATGAGAGTTCTTCCATTATATTGGTACCAAAATTTTCAAATGCCCTCAAAGATTCATTTTGTACCTTGAATGACCACAAAACCCCCAAATGTAGCAGCCACCATGTGATCAGTTGGCAAATATCACTAATTTGGTAGTTTCTTGGTGTTTCTGCCACCATATCTCAGCGCAGCATGGGAGTTCTTCCATGATATTGGTACCAAAATAATCACATGCGCCTGAAGATTCATTGTGTACGTTGAATGACCACAAAACCCCCAAATGAAGCAGCCACCATGTGATCAGTTGCCAAATATCACTAATTTGGTAGTTTCTTGGTGTTTCTGCCACTATATCTCAGTGCAGCGTGGGAGTTCTTCCATGATATTGGTACCAAAATGATCACATGCCCCTGAAGATTTATTTTGTACCTAGAATGACCACAAAACCCCCAAATGTACCAGCCACAATGTGATCAGTTGCCAAACATCACTAATTTGGTAGTTCTTTGGTGTTTCTGCCACTATATCTCAGCGCAGCATGGGAGTTCTTTGATGATATTGGTACCAAAATGATCACATGCCCTCAAGTATTCATTGAGTACCTTGGATGACCACAAAACCCCCAAATGTAGCAGCCACAATGTGATCAGTTGACAAATATCACTAATTTGGTAGTTTCTTGATGTTTCTGCCACTATATCTCAGCACAGCGTGGGAGTTCTTCCATGATATTTGTACCAAAATGATCACATGCCCTCATAAGATTCATGGAGCACCTTGGATGACCACAAAACCCCCAAATGTAGCAGGCACAATGTGATCAGCTGCCAAATATCACTAATTTGGTAGTTTCTTGGTGTTTCTGCCACTATATCTCAGCACAGCGTGGGAGTTATTCCATGATATTGGTACCATGATGATTGCATGCCCTCAAAGATTCATGGTGTACCTTGAATGACCACAAAACCCCCAAATGTAGCAGCGACACTGTGATCAGTTGCCAAACATCACTAATTTGGTAGTTTCTTGGTGTTTCCGCCACTATATCTCAGTGCAGCATGGGAGTTCTTCCATGATATTGGTACCAAAATAATCACATGCCCTCAACCGTTCATTGAGTATCTTGGATGACCACAAAACCCCCAAATGTAGCAGCCACCATGTGATCAGTTGCCAAATATCACTAATTTGGTACTTTCTGGACGTTTCTGCCACTATATCTCAGCCCAGCGGGGGGTTCTTCCATAATATTGGTACCAAATTTATCACATGCCCCTGAAGATTCATTGTGTACCTTGAATGACCACAAAACCAACAAATGTAGCAGCCACAATGTGATCAGTTGCCAAATATCACTAATTTGGTAGTTTCTTGATGTTTCTGCCACTATATCTCAGCACAGCGTGGGAGTTCTTCCATGATACTGGAACCAAAATGATAAAATGCCCTCAAAGATTCACTGAGTACCTTGGATGACCACAAAACCCCCAAATGTAGCAACCACAATGTGATCAGTTGCCAAATATCACTAATTTGGTAGTTTCTTGATGTTTCTGCCACTATATCTCAGCACAGCGCGGGAGTTCTTCAAAGGTATTTGTACCAAAATGATCACATGCCCTCAAAGATTCATTGAGTACCTTGGATGACCACAAAACCCCCGAATGTAGCAGGCACAATGTGATCAGCTGCCAAATATCACTAATTTGGTAGTTTCTTGGTGTTTCTGCCACTATATCTCAGCACAGCGTGGGAGTTATTCCATGATATTGGTACCATGATGATTGCATGCCCTCAAAGATTCATGGTGTACCTTGAATGACCACAAAACCCCCAAATGTAGCAGCGACACTGTGATCAGTTGCCAAACATCACTAATTTGGTAGTTTCTTGGTGTTTCCGCCACTATATCTCAGTGCAGCATCGGAGTTCTTCCATGATATTGGTACCAAAAGGATTGCATGCCCTCAAACATTCATTGAGTATCTTGGATGACCACAAAACCCCCAAATGTAGCAGCCACCATGTGATCAGTTGCCAAATATCACTAATTTGGTAGTTTCTTGGTGTTTCTGCCACTATATCTGAGCCCAGCGTGGGAGTTCTTCCATGAAATTGGTACCAAAATAATCACATGCGCCTGAAGATTCATTGTGTACCTTGAATGACCACAAAACCCCCAAATGTAGCAGCCACAATGTGATCCGTTGCCAAATATCACTAATTTGGTAGTTTCTTGATGTTTCTGCCACTATATCTCAGCACAGCGTGGGAGTTCTTCCATGATACTGGAACCAAAATGATAAAATGCCCTCAAAGATTCACTGAGTACCTTGGATGACCACAAAACCCCCAAATGTAGCAACCACAATGTGATCAGTTGCCAAATATCACTAATTTGGTAGTTTCTTGATGTTTCTGCCACTATATCTCAGCACAGCGCGGGAGTTCTTCAAAGGTATTTGTACCAAAATGATCACATGCCCTCAAAGATTCATTGAGTACCTTGGATGACCACAAAACCCCCGAATGTAGCAGCCACAATGTGATCAGTTGCCAAATATCACTAATTTGGTAGTTTCTTGGTGTTTCCGCCACTATATCTCAGCACAGCATGGGAGTTCTTCCATGATATTGGTACCAAAATGGTTAATCACCCCTGAAGATACATTTTGTACCTTGAATGACCACAAAACTCCCAAATGTAGCAGCGACACTGTGATCAGTTGCCAAACATCACTAATTTGGTAGTTTCTTGGTGTTTCCGCCACTATATCTCAGTGCAGCATGGGAGTTCTTCCATGATATTGGTACCAAAATAATCACATGCCCTCAACCGTTCATTGAGTATCTTGGATGACCACAAAACCCCCAAATGTAGCAGCCACCATGTGATCAGTTGCCAAATATCACTAATTTGGTACTTTCTGGACGTTTCTGCCACTATATCTCAGCCCAGCGGGGGGTTCTTCCATAATATTGGTACCAAATTTATCACATGCCCCTGAAGATTCATTGTGTACCTTGAATGACCACAAAACCAACAAATGTAGCAGCCACAATGTGATCAGTTGCCAAATATCACTAATTTGGTAATTTCTTGATGTTTTTCCCACTATATCTCAGCGCAGCTTGGGAGTTCTTCCATGATACTGGTGGCAAAATGATCAAATGCGCTCAAAGATTCATTGGGTACCTTGGATGACCACAAAACCCCCAAATGTAGCAGCCACAATGTGATCAGTTGCCAAATATCACTAATTTGGTAGTTTCTTGATGTTTCTGCCACTATATCTCAGCGCAGCGTGGGAATTCTTCAATGATATTGGTACCAAAATGATTAAATGCCCTCAAAGATGAAT
The DNA here is from genome assembly GCF_026914185.1 of Puccinia triticina. Lineage (NCBI taxonomy): Eukaryota > Fungi > Basidiomycota > Pucciniomycetes > Pucciniales > Pucciniaceae > Puccinia > Puccinia triticina. Next base: position 533,804 of record NC_070569.1, read on the forward strand.
TGTGTACCTTGAATGACCACAAAACCCCCAAATGTAGCAGCCACAATGTGATCAGTTGCCAAATATCACTAATTTGGTAGTTTCTTGGTGTTTCCGCCACTATATCTCAGCACAGCATGGGATTTCTTCCATGATATTGGTACCAAAATGGTTAATCACCCCTGAAGATTCATTGTGTACCTTGAATGACCACAAAACCCCCAAATGTAGCAGCCGCACTGTGATCAGTTGCCAAATATCACTAATTTGGTAGTTTCTTGGTGTTTCTGCCTGTCAGCCACAGAGTACATGTTACAGTACCTTACACGTACCAAGTACCTGCAATTGTTCACATTACATATAGTACATTCCTTTTACACCTTTATTACATATGTATATCATTAGATACAAGCTTAAGAATGTACTCCTGTTATAAATTACATTACAGATAACCATAGTTAAATACAGTTACCATAATGTACTGTTGTTATGAGAGTTAAGTTACGTGCAACAGTAAGATTACAATACATTGTAATATTACTGTACACGTGAAATACCCCAAGACAGGTATCACTCATTTATCCCTTGTCACGCCTCAGTACCTATTTACATAACATATTGGTTATGATATAAATACATAAACAATACATGATGTAATCCAATTCAAAGAGCACTGAATGGAATCAATGATTGGTTATGATCAGCTAGTGTGCACAGCTACTGATCTAGGATCAGTACTGATCATTACACTGCCCTGATCATTTCCAATGTTGATCCTCATGAGGATCTGCTTCCCTTGAGCGCTTCCAGTTCCCCCTTGGTCCTGAAGCGCCTCCAAGCGCCTCATGTTCCCTCCTTCTCATTCCCCTCTATATAAACACGCCCCCCAGGACTGTTTATCCCTCAGAATATTATTACAGCAAAGTTTAACCCATACTATAGTTAAACAGTGCTTTCATTCTCACCCATCATTCAATTCAGGAATACTCTCAACTCTTGATTACCCTTACCTTTCTGTAGGTAAAACCACGAACCCAAGTTGAGTTATTCGTTGGATGCCTATTAACACCCTGTGTTGATCTGGATGCGCCTTAATTGAGCAAGCCTCTCAGTCAAGATTACTGATAGAGTGAAACCTTTTACAGGTCTTACCACAAACCCATTGGCCCATCCTTGGCATCTTACACCATCATCTTGATAGTAACAACCCTCTCAGACACGGTTAGTTACATACAGGCTGACAATTGGGGGTCTGGCCTATTATTTATCCGTGATTCTCACTCCCAAACCGTGATAATCATAATAACATACCTATTTTCTTACCATTTTTACGCCAAAATGTCTTGTTAAAAGACAAATGACCACCATTATCTGTGATTTCAAACCCAACTCCAACCTCCTGAAATTACAGAAATACACAAAGGAAGATCCTAATAACCTTCAAGTCCTAGAACACGTCAGAAAAATCCACACACTGATTGGAGAGGACCAATTTTACACCTGTACCTGGACAACTTACAGTACACTTTGGATAAATTGTATCTATCATCCTGACGGTACACTTATTGATACTACTGAAGAGTCAGAATTTTTAGAAGAGGAACATACTAAACTTGTTAGAAAACCTCGACTTACCTCTTTAGAATCTGAACACCCTCCATTTGACGAGGAATACTGCTCTTATACAGAGCATACCTCCTACTCCACGCTTCCCCCCTTCACTTCTGACGGTCCTCCTCCACAAACAACGCGCAGAAGAAGAAGAAAAGTCATTGAATAGATTTCACGTGATTGTTTCTTAGATTCTCCATTAAATTCTCATCATTTTCCTAGACTCTTCACCCTGTTTCCTTCTATAAAACCGGAAAAATCCATAAAAAATCATCCTATTGTTGACTATCTCTCTATTTTTGTACTGGAAAAAATTGTCTTTATTTCGCCAAAAACCATAGAAATTGAATCATACACACTTGGTTGACTCTACACAGTGGAATTCCAGTGAATTTCATTCATTTTCTCTGCGGAAAACACACCGGAAAGCTTGTTCCCCCCAAAAGGAGAAGAGATACGAAGATTCTGAGTAGACCAATCGAACCGCAAGGGTCGATTTACACTATTAGGTTTTTTTCGTGGGACTCCAAACTCTACCATTCCTACGGCAGGAAAGCATTTGTACTGCATTCCCACTCGAGAGCGCATTAGGTCGCGGGACTAAGTGGTACTACATACACCGTGCGCATCCTGTGTATACAGGATCTACATAACTCAATTACAGTTCAATTACACTGTACTACTGTATTACCCCGGATCTGCAAGGATCTACAGGGATTTACACGCTAGACGCACTCCACCCAACTCAATTAGAGAAGCGCATACAGGCGCATACCTACCGTACATACCCTCCTCGAGCCGCAACCCTCAAGCAGGATCACTGTAATACCTGTAGCTCCTGATCTAGAGCAGCTATAGACAATTTTAGACCGCCGATCGAGCCGCGCAAGCCTAGCGGATCAGACTAGAAGTAATATACCTAGCCTACAGATCCCAAAAGCGCTGTACAAGCGCATCACTACTTCCCCCCCTCTTGTAGAACCGCTGTTCCAAGAGTTTAAAAGGAGCTCCACTTCACACCGTTTGAGCAATCAACAAACCAAGTTGATACACTTCTGCGCCACCATCTTAGCTTTCATCCAACCAAGATTCAACCTTTTCCATCAACAGGAAAAACTTCCTACACTGATTTTCCGGCAAAATCACGATAACTTTAAAAGTACTCAGAATATCCCAAATCTGAAAATTACATCTTTTTCCTTACCCTTTTCCTGTCAGATTGGTATTTTTTAATGCTAATATTTTCGTGTTTTTGATTGTGTACAGTGTCCACCAACGTTGACACCCTCACCCCAGAACTTCAATGCCTTGGAGTTACGGACAAAAACAGACAACCCCGTGAAATTAGAGAGGAACCACTGATACTAATCAGTGCGTAGATTCCCCAGCTTTTCCTGATAAATCTTCAGGTAAATTTACACAAGTACAAGCTCAAAGTAGAAGGCAAGAATTCCTACTGAGCGTATTTTTTCCCTCATGTCTCCTGCATCTCTCAGATCTCAAGGTTATGGTGGACAAACTTGTACATCAGACCCAGGCAGAGTATTTCCACCTGCTTCAGTTCTTCCGCATGCAAAGTAGCCCGCCAAGAGCGCCAGATGGACCTAGATCCATGAATAGTTCCCATTTCTTTAGTAGTAATAGTGATTCTGGCTCAGAACATGCATCAAGTGTCCCAGAAATTCCGAAAGTTGTTAACAATCCAGATACTCCATTCAGAAATTCCCTACATTTGTACACAGAAAATCTGAACATTTTTGTAGAAAGAATTACACAAAGTGACAAAGAATGGTCATCAGATCTTAAAAAACTGTGCCACAGAGTTACACAGTGTGTAGATGAGCAAGTAAAATTCTGAAAAGGAAGCCTTCACTGTCATCCTGAATAAATTGGAGAGTACGGATAAGAAGCTTGATGAAGCGCCCTCTGCTCTAGAGATATTGACAACCCAAGTTGCTAGATCTCTAGCTGGAACTGAAGAACTGGTTGAGGATCAAGAATATACCAACCAGGAAATATTACAGAAATTGAATTTGTTGGAGAGCATGGATAAGAAGCTTGATGAAGCGCCCTCTGCTCTAGAGATATTGAGTACCCAAGTTGCTAGATCCCTAGCTAGAACTGAAGAACTGGTTGAAGATCAAGAAAATACCAACCAGAAAATATTAAAGAAATTGAATTTGTTGGAATCAGGCTTCAGAACCCTGTAAAATGATACTAAAGATAAAATTACATCACAATTTACCACATTTGAAGAAGAAGTAAATAGGTTTGAGAATAAAACCATGGAGACAGCGTCAAAACAAGATAAATTGAAAGCTATAATTTTACAAGTAATAAATTCTATTAATAATATTGGACACTCATCACCCATTCCACCAGTGAAAGAGAGCATAAACAAAGAAGAGCCACCCCATATGCAGGCCAGCAGCAGTTCAACTAAAGTAAAGACTGATAAAATACCCACTGTGAACTTTCCACTTCATAAGCCACAAAATTCAGATCCAGGTGATAGTGATGCAGAAATTCCACTACCTTACAATTAATGGAGATGTCTTGACTAAATATGAACTAGGAATTACAGAAAAATTTAAACTAGAGCAACTAGAATGTAATGTGGTAGAAGCCTCAAGATTCTCTAGCACCATATATGAAGCCAGAATTTCACCAGATCTGAAATCAGAACAGATAGACAAATTAGTTTCATTACTGCATAAATATAAATTAGCTTTTGCTACAGCTAATGAACCCTTTGGATGCATTAAAGGACATGAAGTAAGAATCAACCTTATTACTTCCAGACCTTATCCACCAGCTTTAAGAAAAGCCTCTTACCCAGCATCCCCAAGGAGCAGAGAAGCATTACAACAACATGTAAATGAATTAGTCAGAATGAAAGTTCTGCGCAAAGTTGGCGCAAATGAGAATGTGGAAGTTACAACACCTGTAATCATTGCATGGCATAATGATAAGTCCAGGATGGTTGGTGATTTTAGAGCCCTCAATACCTACACTATTCCTGACAGATATCCTATGCCCAAGATTAGTGAAGCAATCATGCAACTCAAGAATGCAAAGTTTATTACCTGCATGGATGTACCAAAAGGATTCCATCAAAATGTTATTCATGAAGACAGTAGACATTTGTTACGCATTATACTACATATGGGTATTTGTGAACAAAATGCCCTTTGGAATTAAAAATGCACCATCCCACTTCCAGAGAATGATAGATACTGAATTCCACAGAGAATTACGTGAAGGATGGTTTATAATTTACATTGATGACATTATCATATTCAGCCAAGACAGGGAAGAACACCTCAAGAAGCTGAAATAGTCTTAGAAAGAGTAATTAAGATGAATATGGAAGTATCAATGAGTAAATGCCAATTTGGATTTCAAGAACTTAAAGCTCTTGGACATATTGTATCAGGACTCAGTATAGCTATAAACATGAATAAAGTAGCAGCTGTTTTGCTCAAACCTATGCCAACTAACCTGAAGGAAGTACAGTCATTCTTAGGTTTTGCAAGTTACTATAGACAACATATTAAAGATTTTGCAAAAATAAGTGGCCCACTTTATCAACTCAGTAGTCCCAACACTGCATTTGAGATGACAAGTACTAGAGTAGAAGCTTTTAATGTAATGAGAGAAAAACTTACATCAGCACCAATACTGTTCATGCCTGATCCACATAAACCTTACAGATTATATGTAGATGCCAGCATGGAAGGTTTAGGCGCTGCATTACATCAGATACAGGATTTTGAAGTCCCCAGAGAAGAAGTCATATGCTACATTTCACGCACCTTGAAAGACAGTGAGAAAAGATATGGAGCCAGCCAGCTAGAATGTCTTTGTCTAGTATGGGCACTTGAAAAATTATACTACTATTTGGATGGATGTGACTTTGAAGTCATTACTGATTGTATATCCCTTAAAATTCTCTTAAGTATGAAAACTCCCAATAGACATATGCTTAGATGGCAAATTGCTATTCAAATCTGGAGAGGAAGCATGACTATTATCCACAGAGCAGGAAATATCCATAAAAATGCAGATGGTCTTTAGAAAATTTACCAGAGAACCCAGTGTGGGACGGAGAAATTGCTGCAAAAATCATGGCTTTATTTCCCCTTGAGAATGATGAAGATAATCCTGCATATGATGCTCCTTCAGAAAATTATGATATCCTTGGATTACATGTTTGTGAAATGGAAGAAGAATTCTGGGATGAAATCAGAAAATCCTATGATACCAATAAGAATACTTCTACCATTGAGGAAATACTACAGATTAAGTATAAGAATATGGATTTAATTAACTCATTAGAAGAACCCTGGGCTACAGCACTTAAAGAAGACAGATTTTCCCTTCTTGATGGATTGCTTTACCATAGAACCAAACATACTAGTGTGGTAGTACTGGGGCAAAGAGAACATATCAATTTATTTCTTAGAGAATGCCATGATAATATCACTGCTGGGCATTTCTCTGTAGAGCGCACTACAGAGAAAGTAAAGCACATTGCATGGTGGCCAAACTTTAAGAATGAAACCAAGGACTACTGTGAATCTTGTGAAAGGTGCCAAAAAGCCAACAAAGCTACAGGAAAGAGATATGGACTATTACAGGAAATTGAAGAACCTACTGAAAGATGGTCTGTAATTAATATGGATTTTGTTACAAGATTACCACCTGCAGGACAAGATAACTATAATTCAGTCCTAGTAGTAGTAGACAGATTTTCCAAAAGAACCCAATTCCTTCCATGTCATAAAGAGAATACAGCTTTTGATATAGCTATGTTGTTCTGGCAAAAGATAATTGCTGATGTAGGATGCCCAAGATACATTATTACAGACAGAGATCCTAAATTTACGTCATAATTCTGGAGAGAAATTTATGATCTATGTGGTACACAATTAAAGTTCTCCACAGCTTACCACCCACAGACTAATGGATTAGCTGAGAGGATGATTCAAACTCTTGAAGAAATGATCAGAAGATATTGTGCCTATGGATTGGAATTTAAGGACAAAGATAATTATACTCATGATTGGTGCTCACTCTTACCAGCCCGTGAGTTTACCTACAATTGCAGCAAACATAGCTCTACCAATATTACTCCTTTTGAATTGGAAAGAGGATGGATTCCATGGTTCCCCAAAGACTTAGTTGTATCTAAATCTGTAACAATACATCCTAATGCAGCAGACTTCCATCAAATGATGACTAAGACAGCTAATTACGCAGCAGAATGCATTAAAAAAATCCTTTGAATACAACAAAACTAGATGGGACAAGACTCATAAACCTCATCAGTTTAAAGTTGGAGAAGAAGTTCTTATTTCTACATTTAACTTTACCAACCTCACTGGCCCTAAGAAATTGAGAGACTCATTTGTAGGACCATTTGTTATTAAAGCCTTACACGGAAAGAATGCTGTTGAAGTCATACTGACAGGTGAATTAGAAAGAAAACATCCTACTTTTCCTGTTAGTTTCATCAAACCTTACGTGCCTAGTAACAATGAAAATTTCCCTTTAAGGAAAGACAACATTAAAGTTGTAATTCCAAGACTGGAGAAAGAAGTTGTGAAAATAAAGAAGGTTTTACAACACAGAAAAACCAGAAAAAACAATGTGGACATTAAACAATATCTAGTTAGATATAGTGGTTCTAAAGAAGATGGATGGCTCACTACTGACCAAATTCCAGACTCTGAAAAAGTCCTCAGACAATACAGAGCTGATAAAAGAAATCTTTAATTCTTTGATCAGCCTTTTTTGGAGGGAGGAAGTGTCAGCCACAGAGTACATGTCACAGTACCTTACACGTACCAAGTACCTGCAATTGTTGTCAGTTATGTTTATGAAACTTAGGGTAAAAACCCGTCAAATAAGGGTTTTTTTTGCCCTAGTACTATAACTGTACTGAAATAAAACACTGGCAATAATGTGCCAAACTTGTTACGTGGTATTTACCCACTACAAGGGTTTAAACACTCTTATATAAGAGGAGGATATTTGTAATTAACAAGGTTTACTTATTAATAACAGGGATATATAAGGTTTTGACGTAGAAATAGCTGGTAAGCGCTTAAACTGATTGGCTGCGCGTCAGAGGCGGGAGTCTTACAGCAACTATTTATAAAGATTTAACTGTAATAAATGCTTATAAGGGATATTGGCAATTTTAGAGTTAAGATCTAGTGGGTTTCGTGCCAAAAGGGCAGAAATAAAGGAAAGGGTGGGTTTAATAAGCCAGAGGAGAATTTTCACGATTTAACTTACAGGTTAATTTGTGGTGAAATGTCTGGGGGGACAATTCCAGTGACTCAGTTACCTCCTTAAATACTGGAGAGGTCTCTGAGGGCGCTGAAATGTTCCCATTAGTTTTGGCTATGGGTAAATACCAAGGGTAGACGTGTAATCTGCCTTGGCTATGGGTATTTTGTTTGTACAATATTACACAACTTCCCTTACTCCCACACGTGACATTTGTATAACCAATTGTCATGTGAAATAGCTTAATATGAAGTGTAATATCAATTTGTACTAAGTGTTACTCTCACCCGTGGTTCTTGTTTCACGGGGGAAAGGTACTTTACTAATTAATATAATTTTATGTATTTTAATTTATGTAAAGATTTTTTATGTAGTTTTCCTGCTCTTTGGAGCGCTTTATGGCTATATGTACATATATGAAAAAATGTATGAAGGAGTAGGAATGAGGGGTTACTTTGAGTGGGTGACCCCCCTTGATTTAACACGAGGATTCTGAATATTCAATAATATTTCAGGATTTCTAAATGGTTTACTAGTTTTTGCAGACTTTAGGATACTTGTTGTATCTCTAAGGCTGACAATTGTTCACATTACATATAGTACATTCCTTTTACACCATTATTACATATGTATATCATTAGATACAAGCTTAAGAATGTACTCCTGTTATAAATTACATTACAGATAACCATAGTTAAATACAGTTACCATAATGTACTGTTGTTATGAGAGTTAAGTTACGTGCAACAGTAAGATTACAATACATTGTAATATTACTGTACACGTGAAATACCCCAAGACAGGTATCACTCATTTATCCCCTGTCACGCCTCAGTACCTATTTACATAACATATTGGTTATGATATAAATACATAAACAATACATGATGTAATCCAATTCAAAGAGCACTAAATGGAATCAATGATTGGTTATGATCAGCTAGTGTGCACAGCTACTGATCCAGGATCAGTACTGATCATTACACTGCCCTGATCATTTCCAATGTTGATCCTCATGAGGATCTGCTTCCCTTGAGCGCTTCCAGTTCCCCCTTGGTCCTGAAGCGCCTCCAAGCGCCTCATGTTCCCTCCTTCTCATTCCCCTCTGTATAAAAACGCCCCCCAGGACTGTTTATCCCTCAGAATATTATTACAGCAAAGTTTAACCCATACTATAGTTAAACAGTGCTTTCATTCTCACCCATCATTCAATTCAGGAATACTCTCAACTCTTGATTACCCTTACCTTTCTGTAGGTAAAACCACGAACCCAAGTTGAGTTATTCCTTGGATGCCTATTAACACCCTGTGTTGATCTGGATGCGCCTTAATTGAGCAAGCCTCTCAGTCAGGATTACTGATAGAGTGAAACCTTTTACAGGTCTTAACACAAACCCATTGGCCCATCCTTGGCATCTTACACCATCATCTTGATAGTAACAACCCTCTCAGACACGGTTAGTTACATACAAGCTGACACTGCCACTATATCTCAGCGCAGCATGGGAGTTCTTCCATGATATTGGTATCAAAATGATCACATGCCCTCAAACATTCATTGAGTACCTTGGATGGCCACACCCCCAATTGTAGCGGGCACAATGTGATCAGTTGCCAAATATCACTAATTTGGTAGTTTCTCGGTGTTTCTGCCACTATATCTCAGCACAGCGTGGGAGTTCTTCCTTGATATTTGAACCAAAATGATCACATGCCCTCAAAACCTCATTGGGTACCTTGGATGACCACAAAACCCCCAAATGTAGCAGCCACAATGTGAACAGTTGCCAAATATCACTAATTTGGTAGTTTCTTGGTGTTTCTGCCACTATATCTCAGCGCAGCATAAGAGTTCTTCCATGATATTGGTACCAAAATGATCAAATGCCCTCAAAAATTCATTGAGTACCTTGGATGACCGCAAAACCCCCAAATGTAGCAGCCACAATGTGATCAGTTGCCAAATATCACTAATTTGGTAGTTTCTTGGTGTTTCTGCCACTATATCTCAGTGCAGCATAGGAATTTTTCCATGATATTGGAACCAAAATGATCAAATGGCCCTGAAGATTCATTGTGTACCTTGGATTACCACAAAACCCCCAAATGTAGCAGCCACAATGTGATCAGTTGGCAAATGTTCTAATTTGGTAGTTTCTTGGTGTTTCTGCCACTATATCTCAGCACAGCATGGGAGTTCTTCCATGATATTGGTACCAAAATGATCACATGCCCTCAACAATTCATCGAGTACCTTGGATGACCACAAAACCCCCCAAATGTAGCAGCCACAATGCGATCAGTTGTCAAATGTTTTAATTTGGTAGTTTCTTGGTGTTTCTGCCACTATATCTCAGCGCAGCATGGGAGTTCTTCCATGATCTTGGTACCAAAATAATCAAATTCCCCTGAAGATTCATTGTGTACCTTGAATGACCACAAAACCGCCAAATGTAGCAGCCACACTGTGATCAGTTGCCAAATTAGTGATATTTGGCAACCATTCACATTGTAGCTGCTACATTTGGGGGTTTTGTGGTCATTCAAGGTACACAATTCATCTTTGAGGGCATTTAATCATTTTGGTACTAATATCATTGAAGAATTCCCACGCTGCGCTGAGATATAGTGGCAGAAACACCAAGAAACTACCAAATTGGTGATATTTGGCAACTGATCACATTGTGGCTGCTACATTTGGGGGTTTTGTGGTCATCAAAGGTACTCAATGAATGTTTGAGGGCATTTGATTATTTTGGTACCAACATCATGGAAGAACTCCCAGGCTGCTTTGAGATATAGTGGCAGAAACACCAATTAGAAACTACCAAATTAGTGATATTTGGCAACTGATCAGGTCGTAGGGGCTACATTAGGGAGTTTTGTGGTGATTTAAGGTACAAAATGAATCCTTGGGGACTATTGATCATTTTGAAACCAATATCATGGAAGAAATCCTGGGCTGTGTTGAGATATAGTGGCAGAAACACCAAGAAACTACCAAATTAGTGATATTTGGCCACTGATCAGATTGCAGCAGCTACATTTAGGGATTTTGTGGTCATTCAAGGTACACAATGAATCTATGGGGGCTTTTAAAAATTTTGGTACAAATTTCATGGAAAAATTCCCAGGCTGTGTTGAGATATAGTTGCAGAAATACCAAGAAACTAACAAAGTAGTGAGATTTGGCAACTGATCAGATTGCAGCTGCTGCATAATGGATGTGACCCCAAAAACATTATTTCTGCGTTTTATATTCAGAAAAATTGTCCAAAAAAAATTTATGTGGAAATATTCCTCATTAATCTGTGGTTGATAACAAAAGTAGATAAAAAAAAGAACCTGACAAAAATATGGTAAACCATGGTAAACTCATTTCAAAAAGGCCTCCTATGCATGTAGCACTTCAAGTATGATATGCAATATCTTGAGCAAGTTCAACCAACCAAATTAAAAAATTTTGCAGGATGGTGTCATGAGAGAGGTCAGGGGTCAATGCTTTTCCTTTCTTGAAAAAAAGTCAATTTGCAGATTGCCGATAACAGATCAATTGTTGAAGTAAAAAAAAAAAAGAAAAAAAAAAATTGAAACCCCTCAGCCACCCTGGATTAATCCTAAAACTTGCAATGTCTTTTTTTCAGGAAGAATTGAATGGTGTATGTAGAAATTTATGAATGTTCCTGTGGCTTGAAGCTAACACAAGACCAAGGAGAGAGATTATAGAATTGCATTAAGGAGACATGGAAAACAGACAAAGGTATCAAGAAGAATAATAATAAAAAATTGATCAATATAAATTGATCAATATACGCTATATTGATCAATATATGACATCGCAAATTCATCCATCTTGGTAGTGTGAGCGTTTCAACTTGCAGGTACACCGTGGACACTTCCTGTTGGCACACGAATTCGAGGAGACCCACACGTTCGGGACGGCCTATGTAGTTAAGGTTGAATTATGTCCGATTTTGGGTTGTGTGCGCTGTGTTGAAGTAGTTGATACCAAAATGAATGTGGTAAGTTTATTCCTCCAGTGTGGGTCATTCAAGACCCTCTGCGTTTGCTCTCACTTGCGTAGTTGTGATTTGCTGGTCGTCAACACTGACTGGGAAATGTAGGCCAAGCGTGGTCACATCAGGTTCTCTGCTAAGCGGGCCCAAGCACACGAGTGCTTTCAAGCTCTTCGCCGAGGGCATACGATCAGGTTTGGTGGGACCACAACAAAGTTGTCAGGTAACGGGAGCAGGATGCTTGCCATAGGGGTGCGTGGTTGAGCCCCATGTATTCAAGGTCTTTGATGTCTGACTTGATGTTGTCTGCAGGTTGAGTGTGCCTCGAAACTCGATAGACGTGACAAGACGGCCTATCAATTGAGAGCCAACCCAAAGAGGCGTTTTGACCTACGAGTTCGCGATTGGAAAAACCCTACCAGAAAGAAGAGACGAGACCAGAGGAAGAAGATTCACCGTGATTACTTCTAGTCGTTGGCTTGCCGAGGTGAAATGGTGTGCCATTGAGCGATTGTATTCCAGCAATAAAACAATCCCGATCATGATTACACTTGTATATGTGCCTGCATTACTCAAAGCCTGAGAACCATGATTGTATGGTGTTGTGTGGTAGAAGTTGGCAAATACGATGCCACTCCGTGTTGTAGAAAATTGAGCATGGTTCGGCAGCTTCATCAGTGGTCTGCTGGATTGTAGGATCCAATTTTGATCCAATGTTGCACTGATGACCTGGCGCTGGCGGAAACACAAGCCTCCTGAGGGCAGAGACGCAGCCTGTGAGATGGGGGTAAAGATTTCTGGATCATATTCGCAAGAGACTAAGGAGGTACAGTTGGGTGAGGAACACGAAAGGCCAAACACAGCAGAATCGTAGCACTATTTACAACTCAGGCGCGGACCTTTTCACCGGACAATCATATCGTGTATGTATCTAATTGCCCAAAATGGGTAGGATCAGTCTAATCTGCAGTGAGTGTCAGGTACCTGTAATTGTAGTGGCCGTATGTGGCATAAGGAAAGGTGAAGTGGGTTTCAAAGTCTTCCAATGATTAAGGAAGTCGGTCGTTATGGCTTCTGCGAGCTCATATCGAGTCGGGACTTTTACAGATGCGAGAGAGCAAATCTGGTCTGGAGATTGGAAGACAGGAGCGAAAATCTTGACTAGGTATGCCCAAACACATTTCCAAATGGGTTCTTCGCAGTTGTGTGTTGTTGCGGAGTGCTGCTTGATGATGGACATTGCTTGGATAAATGTCATGCAGGTCGAGGCCCCGGCTATCCGATGGTCCCTTGAAGTGATAAACAGCCCGCAAACGCCACCAAGGATGAAATAAACTAGTGGCTGGAAGTTTTGCTTCTTCTGATAACTTTGGAGGTGTTGAGCTGCGTCTGCCGGGAAGGGAGCCAAAGAAGATGAATCTGGCTCAATCCGGGATACTGTGTCATTGGGGTTGTTGGTGGGAACTCGATTGGCACGGTTGTTTGCCTTCTTTTGCGCTGCTGTCAAGGGCGCCTCGCTGAGGGAGTGTGTTTGCAAAATGATGTAGGCCATCATGACGTCTATGATCATGTTGCGAAAGTTGTGAAGAACATCAACTGAGTGCATGCGTTGGGTTGGCGGAACGGAACTGTTGCTCGGGTCTGCAGGCAGATCAAAAGTGGATGATGAATGTTTTAAAGTCTCGAGGTAAGCAAGTGCTCAAACACCTGTAGTGAGGTGATCATCCGTGGGGTTGAAGCTGGCCGGTGCGGGGTTGAAGATGTTATCGGCGGTCAATTCCACTGATGCGGCGACGATCTTGGCCCAGTCGGTGGTGACATGTTGAGGTGGGTTATGTAGGCGGTACAAGCAACGGACAAGGATGGACTCGGGATGTTGGGTCCTTCTGGTAGTGGGAATGAATGAGCCGGGTGGGAGGGTGTGATCCTGGTCACCAAAGTGGGTGAGTAGTGGAAAGTCGAGTAAATCTGGACAATACCATTGCTCATTTTTCAAAGGACTGAGAAATTTTTCCGCTGGGGATAAGAAGCAGGAAGATGGTCAGTTGACCCACAGAATATTGCAAAAGCAATGCACATTCAAACTCACCAAGAGATATAATTGTCTGGATCTACGAAGTGTAGGAGCATGACGTGCGTCCCAAGTGGAAGGAGGCGGAAGGGGGAGGTGTTTGCTGAAATGCTTGGGCGCAGTGTTGGAGTAAGGGCGACATTGATTTCGAAGTCGCGACATACTTAGACCAGGATGGTTTGGATCCAGCAACCTCTTGACTAACATCAATTACCTGTGTTCGGATTGCGTCGGACTTGATGATAGTCAGGTGGGGAAGTGGTGCGCTGGAAGCCGATGCGGATCCTTGAGTTTGAGGCTGATGAGGATTGTTTGTGGTAGGATTCAATGGACCGCTGGCGGGAGCCGAGGAGCTAAGGTGAAGCGGCACGGGTGATTTGGGTTCACCAGATTGTTTGTTATCTGCTGAGGCTTGGTCATGAGTTGGGAGTGGTAGGTGGCTGTGTGCTATAAGGGGGACTCCCACGTCTGGAGTGAGGTTTGAGGCAGTAGAGCCGGATGTGTCGGCGGCAGTTCTAGTAAGTGGCGAGAAAGGTGTACCGTCCGTCTCTGAGCGGCTGCTGGGTGTTGGTGGCTTGACGGTTTCTTGTGCGTTTAGCGGGGGTATGCCGGGTGCTGATCCACCGCTGCCAGTCTCCTGTGGCGGATCTTCCCAAAGAGATGGCTGATGGTTAGTAGTGGTTGTGGTGAGGAGACCTGCTTGGGTGGTCAGAGTCGCAGGCGGAATTGGCGCTGGGGGAGTGCTGGAAGCTGCTGGGGTCTTGGCAAGCAGATCAACTGGTTTGACAGATGATTTCTGTTTTACTCGTTTGGTGGTTGTCCTCTTCCGCGTAGGCTTCCCCAATGAAACTGGTGTGGTCAAGGGGCTGTTTGGTTGCGCGATCTTGAGATCCTCATCATCGGGGACAACGCCGGTTTCCTCCCACGCTGTTGGAGAGCGTCCAGAATGTCAGTGACCAGCTAGGGGTGGTGGTAATCGGGAGGCAGAAGGAGGGACTCACTGCGCTTGCTTCGAGGGAGGGAAGAGGCTAAGTCTTGAGCCTTGCGTTTGCAGCTGCGCGGTAGCTTGAGGGCAAGAATTGCTTGAGCTGATCGCTCGGCAGCTTCAATGCATCGATTGAACTCCTCTCCAGTAATTTCATGGATTTCAGTTGGGAGGACAAATTCTTCAGGATTCAGAGTGGTGGGGGCGGCAGCGGGAGGTTCTGAAGGGCAAACTTGGTGAAAGAAGGTGCCGGGAGTGGTGGTTTGGGACAATTTTGTTCCAGGTCCTGGTCAGCTGTAACGATGGCGGATTAGCTTTGTTGCAAAAGTTGGGTAAGCATGAGCGAGAAATGACATACTGCACCAGGAAAAAATTCATGTCAACTGGGGGCAGGTGACATGAAGGAACACAGGCTGAGACTCTCCCGCAATTTCAGCATGACTCTGTGCAACAATTTGTTTTACTCATTTGCACACCGGTGAGTAAGATTGAGTCAGCTCATCCACCAACATTGCTGAACTCCTGAGCTCAAAAGTTGGAGTTCAGACTTTTGTTCGGCTTCAGTTGCAAGGATATGCATTTACACCTTGAGACGGATCTCTCTTGACTATGGCCATTGTGTGGCTGGCCATTGCCATTGACACCACTCAATGGCCCATACATACTGGCCATCCAGCAGCGGGGCTTCGCTTGATGACCGGTACACATGTCCACCATCGAGTGATCCAGGGAGGCTTGCCTCTGCTCAATGGCCCATACACACCGGCCATTGAGCAGGGGCTTCGCTCTGCTCAATGGCCTACACACACCGGCCATCGAGCAGGGGCTTTGCTCTGCTCGATGGCCCATACACACCGGCCATCGAGCAGGGGCTTGCCTCTGCTTGATGGCCTACACACACCGGCCATCGAGCAGGGGCTTCGCTCTGCTTGATGGCCTACACACACCGGCCATTGAGCAGGGGCTTGCCTCTGCTTGATGGCCTACACACACCGGCCATCGAGCAGGGGCTCCGCTCTGCTCAATGGCCCATAAATACCGGCCATTGAGCAGGGGCTTGCCTCTGCTCAATGGCCCATACACACCGGCCCTGTGTTGTCCTCCTCGATGCAAGGGCTTGGCCAAGTCCACCCCGAGGCCCCTGTATCATCAAGCACAAGCTGTGCCATCGAGTGAAGGGAAGCCCCAGCTGGATGACCAGAGAAGGGGAAAGCCCAGCTCATTTGTATATATGTATGTACATAAATACATACATACATACATACATACATACATACATACAAACATACATACATACATGTATGTACATGTTCTGAGCATAATATGGCCTGATGTGTTGATGAGCTGTGCTAACCAAGTACACACATGGAGGTGAGCAGACTAGCTGAACATGAAACAAGCTCATTGCATGAGCAGTACAAGTGGTGGGCCGAGTGGAGTTGGAATGGAGACTGAACTGGAGATGCCTTCACGTCACCTGCCCCCATTTGACCTGAAATTTTTCCTGGTGCTGGGAGGTGGTGTGGAAGACAAGCCTATCCAATCAACATGGAGTGGGGCAGAGGCAGGCTGGGTGGATAGGTGGGACACATTGGGAGTACTCATCTTTTTCAGGGGAGACTAGACTTGGCGGCAGCAGAAAGTGAGTTTTGGATGTGAGTTTGAGGGAGGGAGGAAAGAAGAGGAGAAGCCGTCCTGGGAGGAATGGGGCGTGAACGAGGAGTGGCGGGTATATATGGGCTGTAGCCAAGGCGGGTGATTGGCCTTTGTGGGGCCGGAGTGTGTGAGGCCTTTGTAGGTGACATTCAACTTCTGCCTTTGAGAGGATGTGCGCTGGCGAATCATTCTGGTGATCGAGCACCGCGCGGCTCATGAATGAGGATCTAATCAATTTTCTGCGCTTGTAGATGCTGAGAGCATCTGCATATTACTCAAAGACTGGCTGGCCTGCTGCCCAACCTCAACCTAATCCGCAGGCCACTAGCTGACCACTAGCGTGTGTGTGCTGAGGTTTGGTGGACAGTGGATTGGGCCAAACACCCATGGTGGATGGGTCAGATGGCATGGTTGATGGCTGCGCAGGCGAAGTGAAATAAGCGAGCGTGTGACAACATTGCACCTCAGACAGTCCTGGGCGAACGGGATGTCATGATCTGGAGATGTCCACCGTGACGTTTGGCCGAACGTCACGGTGGACACTGGTATGCGAGGATCTCAGATGTTGCATGGTGATTGTGCAGGACCGTAGGAGGGTGACCGACTGCTATCTTTCTTAGGGGGAGAGGACTGACGCCGTCAAGTTTGGTGGTACATGGAGCATTGCACACTGCTAAGAGCGGTAGCAGTGTTGTTAATGAGATCCTTTGAACTGGTAGAAAGTGCAGAGCGCCGATCAGGAGATGTTGTTGCCCAGATGCCCAACTAAAGGGCTCACAGTTGGATCAATGTGGGACGATGGGGTTCCAGTTGCACGGGGCTGCAGCCACCAATAAGGCCATGTTACTCAGCCCCTGTCCACCGTGATGTTTGGCCGAACGTCATGGTGGACATCGGCTATGGTGGGCAGCTGGCGCGGAACTGTCACGCGCTTTTAAACCTCTACTTAAGTCACGGTACGTCAACTGATGCACAGTGGACTGTGAGGCATCAGATGCAGGCAAACAAGTGTGAAGTGATATGCGCATGTGGGTCATGCCGATACATACATGTGAAACAACCCAGCCAGAAGAAACTACAAAGGTGGAGGAGAAGACGCGCAGCGGGCATTTAGCACCCCGTGCTTGGTACCGCACAGGGAACCACCCTTACCAGATGACAAGGTACGAGTGGCAGGTTAGCAGATAATACGGGCATTCAAGCAGTAGGACACCTGAGGGTGTTGTTGATTTCACTGACCACAGGGAATGCGGCTGTTTGGGTGGCTCCAAAAATCACTAGAGTATCTCCAGCCTTCCGCGCAGGAGTAAACGGCAGCCTTGAGCGGCTGAATTGATGTTGCATGGTACTTATGTAGCATCGGCGTACATTCAAAAGTGTAGGCAAACTGACAAATCCATGCGGATGGACCGAGGCTGCGGATGTGCAGCTCAACCACCAGGTGGGCTGGTCGCCTCTCCCCTGCATCCTTGTGTGATCGAGGTGCTTGATTGTCTCGTCGCCCACGAGACGTGTTGCAGCATGTGAACAGTGTGTGGGATAGTTTGTTCAGGGCAGATGTGATACTCACTGCTTGTCCACCCTGATGTTCGGCCGAACGTCAGGGTGGACAGCCTCCATCAGGCCACGCGCCAATTGGGCCCCAAGCAGCCAGCCACAATGTCCACCGCTACGTTTGGCCAAACGTGAGGGTGGACAAGTACAGGGAACCGCGGGTGATTTTCCACAGGCAAATTGAATCCCGCGCTGGGTAGACACACTACAGCTTCCCCACCGTATCACTAAGGTGACTCAAGTCTTGTCATTTCTTATGGTCACGTATAACCAACCCCTCTTCGGAACTAGAATTACAGACATATACCATCATTCCCAAAGACACAACCCTTCAACTGTCTACCTGCATTGACGCGCCAGGTCCCGATCCAGGATTGCCCCCCGCGCTTCCACTGGGCCCAGCAGGCGCTGTGTAGCTTGATGTTGGCCCTTGATTTGACGAGTTTGATACCAACTTTCCGGCGGGCGAGAAGATCTCTTTCAGCTTCCCGGCGATCACGTCAAGACCTATTGGTTCAACCTTTGACAAAGTATCCTTCTCGTACCTACTGAGGAGACTCCAGTAGGTTTTTCGATAGCAATCACGCGGCAGGCCTTGCAGGACCCCAACAATCCCCTTGGACCTTTTGATGTTGCGTTTCGAGCAAGAATAGATCTTGGCGTGGGTCGCAATGGTTTGCCGGTGGTGCGCCTGAGCCTGGACCATCTTGTCAATGGAGTGGAGAATGGTGGTGAGGTTGTTGCTTCTCTATTCAGGGACGACGGAAATTGGCAGGTTTTCCGCCCCGCCGTCTTTGATGTCCGAGCCGCAGCCCTTCTGCTCCACGATATGTGCCAGTGCAAAATTCTGTGCAAAGATCTTGTCTACCATTGAGCATCTGTTGTCCTTAATCTGGGTAATCATTCGGACGCAGAACATTGGTCAGTGTCACGCCCTTTGAGGCTGCCGCGCAGAATTTCTTTATGAATCCGTTGCTTACCTTCTTGCGCCATCGTTGGTATTGGTCCTTCGCCGCTCGTTCACTCTTGATCCGGTTGTACTCATCGAGAGGCATGTCTTGAAATTCTCGCAGCTCTTGGGATTTTGTTTGGAGCCACCTTTGGATGATCGCAGGCGCTTCGCCCGCTTGCTTGTCGCTGACAGGAGTCGTTCGGCGAATCCACTCCACCGCCTTGATTGCAAGTAAGTCAACGACGGCCGAATTCCACCCAGACGCATCACCTGGCCCCTTTTCCCATTGGAAGGTCGCCCTAGATATTCCCGACAACGCTAGGGCTCTCTCAACATTGGCCTGTGTTTGCTGACTGACCGGCTTGCAGCCCTTTGCAGAACGTTTGACAACAGCTGACGTGAATGGCGGTAAGACTATGTTTCGTCGGATCTCTTTTTCGGCGAGCGTAACGTGGTGGTCAATTTCGGCAGCGCTCCTGCCGGATAGAGCTTCACGAACTCGGTCCAGCTGGGTGAGTATGACCTGACTTCTATTGTCAACCAAATACTGATTGGCTAGCTCTTTCTCAGTCGGAGTGCAGGGATACTCTTGAGGCTTCTCCGGATAGCCAAGGAAGAACTTAACGAATCCTTGGATACTTTGTGAGTACTTGTCGCAGTGCTCAGTTAGAGCCCCCTTCTCCGCAATTCGATTGGCACGTCGTCCACTCCGTTTTTTGCCGTCCGTCTCCTCCGCTTCATTCCTAGCTTTCCTTGCGTTCTCCACCACAAACTTTGGGTCTAACTGTGACACATCAGCAACCTTGGCTGGCGACTTTGGTGCCTCCGCAGGACGATTGCCTGGACGGGTACAATCCATCAGCTACCTTGTAATGTGTCCGTAGTTGCAGTGGTCATACAGAATAATAGAATTTTACTTGCCCTCCGTATTGGTGTGCATACCAGACTCACCCGCAGAACCGGCTCCGCCTGCCTGGAACTCTGGCACAAGGCGATCCACAAGAGCAGAAATCCATTCCTCGTCTGGACCAGGAGGGGGGGGTACATTGCCCTGCTGATTATCTGCAGGTGTCGTGTGACTCATAGATGACGCTGGCACTAATAGGAATGATCGACAGGTGCCAGCTCAATGGCCGTGAAGCAGAGTAAGGGGTTGCTTGGGTGGGGGGAAAGAGTTGGGCGGTGTAAGGTAGATGTTTAACGAGGCACCTCAGAAGTGAGACTGCGGCAAAAAGAGGAATGAATTGTGTTGCAACTCCGGCAGAAGAGTGAAATATCTGGGTAATTTCGAGATCAGGACACAGTTGCAGCTGGCATGCAACATAGGGACAAAGGAGATTCCCATGCAATCAAAACTTGGAAGGACTACGGGGTGACTTTGCACAAGAATCCAGACATGCTGATCAAGCCCACCCCGGCTGGCCCGACAATCTTCCTAGAATATCCAACGGTTCCCTTTGATCCATTGCTAATAAAAATCTTCCACTAGGCTCTCCCAGCCCTGATGAACACACACACGCACAAAGAATCCCCGTCAGATATGGGACACAAAACAAACACAATTGAATAGAAAGGACACTGACGGAGGTCCCCAATCCAACCGCACTTATTGTAGTTGAGGCAACCCCAAATGTTCCCGCAACGTTCTGCATAATAGCCACATGCCCAATGACCCGATTCTCCCCTATTAAAACCGACGCATCGTGATTGGCCTTGACCAGCCGACAATTGAGATCCAGATATTCCCCATACAGATCTTCGATCCTTTGTAGTTCTTTGAATGGGTTCACAACCAACCAACTCCGCTGAGGTGTTTGGTCAGATTGGAATATCTGCTCTATCTGACCAAATCGCTGATCCTTGCCCAGATGAAACTCCACCAGGCTGTTCCCTTCGTGATGCTGCCTGGCCGTGAAAGTTTTGTGGTCAATCTGACTGCTTCGGATGACTTCCACGGCTGGATTTAAGTTGAGCAGAGCTTGAGTCAACACAAGCTTGGTTCGTGTGCCCTCTACTCCGGAGACCGCCCGTCTCCACTTCTGTAACATGGGCGGATCTAGTATCAATCTTCCCCGTGTTCCCGTGTCGGCATTGGCCTCTTCCAACGAGCTGTTGATGGCCGGTGTGTTGTTGAGTACCAAACCAAAGTTTGAATTGACATGCCACTTGTGCAACAAAGTCTTGGGAATATCGTCTGAGGAAAACACAGCAACTCAAGCATGACAGTAGATGTATCGAGTAGTCACAGCCAGGAAAACAAACACAAACCGGGGTGGTGGTTTGTGGATAACCTCTGCAACAAGCCATTGATCCGCTCTTGCGCCCATGCTGCTGTTGGTCATGGAGGCCCAAACCGCCTAATAACATCGGAGAAGTGTTGGGTGAGATGCAAATTTGGCTTGCTGGGCTCTCCAGGCCAGCCTTTCTGCAGGCAACTTCGATAACCTAAGATCAAATTATCAAGTTCTTTTAGGTCTTTGCCCAATATCTTCGGCAGAGTGAGGAAATGGGCGATCTGCAACAATGTGGAGGTTGAATCTAACAGCGCCGAGATTCTGGTTTCTCCTTCCTGGGTGCCAGCTTCCTCAATTGATTTTACCCAAAGTGGGATGAGAGCCATGGGATAGTAGACTTTGTACAGGATCAACCACTCGGCCGCCTTCAGTGAGCCGTGGCTTTCCGCGCCCAAGTTCCGAGGGACTCTATCAATCCAGGATGGAAGAATAGTATGCATAATGGTGTGTTGCACAAAATCCAATTCCTCTGGCAAGAGCTTGGGGCGCTTCTTGTCTTCAACCGGGGCACATGTTCTTTGAATGTTCCGTTGACGCCCTGTGACCGTGTGTTCACTGCCAGTATCCTCCCCAGAATTGGTCAAATCCTCCTCAGAATACTTATTGTAGAGTGTTTTCTTCCTTAGTCGAAGCGCGTAGGAATGCGTAGACGTGGACGACGAGTCTGACCTTGCGTGAGCACCGAATGGGGACGCTTGCAAGGACTCGAGGTTACTTGCATCACCGACAGCAGATGTCAATCGACGGCTCCTTTTGCCAGGTCGATTGACAGCGGCGGTTTCTTTGGTTGAGTCCTCTAGTTTCCTTTTACCCTTTGATTTTCTTGATGATCGAACCCGCTCGTTAAAAGGCGCCTCCGTATACGACTGGTTGTTCTGCCATGCTTCATCAAGCTCCTGCATTGACGACAAAAGTGCCCCAGCAGCAGGCAGAGACAGGAATTGGATGCTGTGGTCTTTCAAATCCCCAAGAACCAACGAGTGCATCAGCTCAATGGAACAGTGCTGGATGGGTCGCCAATAGGGCAACTCGTTCAGGACACTTCATCGCGCACCCG
Organism: Puccinia triticina; assembly: GCF_026914185.1. Taxonomy (NCBI): domain Eukaryota; kingdom Fungi; phylum Basidiomycota; class Pucciniomycetes; order Pucciniales; family Pucciniaceae; genus Puccinia; species Puccinia triticina. Next base: position 556,276 of record NC_070569.1, read on the forward strand.
TCCGTTTGGCGAATTTTTTACGCTCCATGAAGTTTTGGATTGCCTTCCAGTCAGACGCGTTGCGCAAGTGCTCCTCATCCGTGCGGACAGGGAAGTTGCCGGTACCGGTCTCATCTACATTGTTCTTTGTAAGCAGACAAAAAGAACAGAACAGGCTTGCCGCCTGACTCCCAAATCCGGCAGTCTTTCAAAGCGCTGGTAAGTCCGCGATTAGTGGGAAGATGGCAGCACGAATCTTCCTCCCAGAGGTATGGAGACTTGTAGATTGAAAGAAGACACCGGTCCAGAATTCTTTCAGCTCTACAACAAGAGGCTCCAAGACGTGGTTTATTTCCTCAAGTCTTGGTTCCTTGGGGCCGGGAATTATCCCAAACAGGAAAACATTCTCCAGCTTGTACCGATGAGCTGGCGGGAGGTTCAGGCATACTAAGATTATTGCCCCAACGGATGTGTGCTTGCCAAGATTTGAGCTTCCTTTGGGGCCAAACCAGTCAAGATACCACTACCAAGATGGATGAATTTGCGATGTCTTATATTGATCAATTTTTTTTTATTATTCTTCTTGTTACCTTTGTCTGTTTTCCATGTTCCCTTAATACCATTCTATAATCTCTCTCCTTCCCCTTGTGTTAGCTTCAAGCCACAGGAATCTTTTTTTTTGCCTGATAACATTCATAAATTTCTACATACACCATTCAATATTTCTTCCTGAAAAAAAGACATTGCAAGTTTTAGGATGAATCCAGGGTGGCTGAGGGGTCTCAATTTTTTTTTTCTTTTTTTTTTACTTCAACAATTGATCTGTTATCAGAAGTCTGCAAATTGACTTTTTTTTCAAAAAAGGAAAAACATTGACCCCTGACCTCTCTCATGATACAATCCTGCACACATTTTTAATTTGGTTGGTTGAACTTGCTCAAGATATTGCATATCATGCTTGAAGTGCTACATGCATAGGAGGCCTTTTTGAAATGAGTTTACCATGGTTTAGCATATTTTTGTCAGGTTCTTTTTTTTATCTACTTTTGTTATCAACCACAGATTAATGAGGAATATTTCCACATAAAATTTTGTTGGACAATTTTTCTGAATATAAAACCCAGAAATAATGTTTTTGGGGTCACATCCATTATGCAGCAGCTGCAATCTGATCAGTTGCCAAATCTCACTACTTTGTTAGTTTCTTGGTATTTCTGCAACTATATCTCAACACAGCCTGGGAATTTTTCCATGAAATTTGTACCAAAATTTTTAAAAGCCCCCATAGATTCATTGTGTAACTTGAATGACCACAAAATCCGCATATATAGCTGCTACAATCTGATCAGTGGCCAAATATCACTAATTTGGTAGTTTCCTGGTGTTTCTGCCACTATATCTCAACACAGCCCAGGAGTTCTTCCATGATATTGGTTTCAAAATGATCAATAGTCCCCAAGGATTCATTGTGTACCTTAAATGACCACGAAACTCCCTAATGTAGCCCCTACGACCTGATCAGTTGCCAAATATCACTAATTTGGTAGTTTCTTGGTGTTTCTGCCACTATATCTCAAAGCAGCCTGGGAGTTCTTCCATGATATTGGTACCAAAATAATCACATGCCGTCAAAAATTTATTGAGTACCTTTGATGACCACAAAACCCCCAAATGTAGCAGCCACAATGTGATCAGTTACCAAATATCACTAATTTGGTAGTTTCTTGGTGTTTCTGCCACTATATCTCAGCGCAGCGTGGGAGTTCTTCCATGATATTGGTACCAAAATGATTGAATTCCCCTGAAGATTAATTGAGTACCTTGAATGACCACAATACCCCCAAATGTAGCAGCTAGGATGTGATCAGTTGCAAAATATCACTAATTTGGTAGTTTCTGGTGTTTCTGCCACTATATCTCAGCGCAGCGTGGGATTTTTTCCATAGTATTGGTATCAAAATGATCAAATTCCCTCAAAGATTGATTGAGTACCTGGAATGACCACAAACCCCCATATGTAGCAGCCACAATGTGATCAGTTGCCAAATATCACCAATTTGGTAGGTTCTTGGTGTTTCTGCCACTATATCTCAGCGCAGCATAGGAGTTCTTCCATGATATTGGTACCAAAATGATCTCATGCCCCTGAAGATTTATTGTGTACCTTGAATGACCACAAAACCCCCAAATGTAGCAGCTACAATGTGAATGGTTGCCAAATATTACTAATTTGGCAACTGATCACAGTGTGGCTGCTACATTTGGGGGTTTTGTGGTCATCAAATGTAGTCAATGAATGTTTAAGGGCATGTGATCATTTTGGTACCAATATCATGAAAGAACTCCCATGCTGCAATGAGATATAGTGGCAGAAACACCAAGAAACTACTAAATTAGTGATATTTCGGAACTGATCACATTGTGGCTGCTACATTTTGGGGTTTTGTGGTCATCCAAGGTACTCAATGAATCTTTGAGGGCATGTGATCATTTTGGTACCGATATCATGGAAGAACTCCCATGCTGCGCTGAGATATGGTGGCAGAAACACCAAGAAACTACCGAATTAGTGATATCTGGCAACCGATCACATTGTGGCTGCAACATTTGGGGGTTTTGTGGTCATTCAAGGTACACAATGAATCTTTGAGGGCTTTTGCTCATAATGAAAGGGCTGCCAGGCTGCGCTGAGATAAAGTGGCAGAAACACCAAGAAACTACCAAATTAGTGATATTTGGCAACTGATCACTTTGTAGCTGCTACATTTGGGGTTTTTGTGGTCATTCAAGGTACTCAATGAATGTTTGAGGGCATGTGATTATTTTTGTACCAATATCATGGAAGAACTCCCATGCTGTGATGAGATATAGTGGCAGAAACACCAAGAAACTACCAAATTAGGGATATTTGGCAACTGATCACAGTGTGGCTGCTACATTTGGGGGTATTGTGGTCATTCAAGGTACACAATGAATCTTCAGGGGCATTTGAGCATTTTGGTACCAATATCATGGAAGAACTCCCATGCTGGGCTGAGATATAGTGGCAGAAACACCAAGAAACTACCAAATTAGTGATATTTGGCAACTGACCAAATCTTGGCTGCTACACTTGGGGGTTTTGTGGTCATTCAAGGTACTCAATCAGTCTTTGAGGGCATTTGATCATCTTGGTACCAATATCTTGGAATGACTCCCATGCTGCGCTGAGATATAGTGGCAGAAACACCAAAAAACTACCAAATTGGTGATATTTGGCAACTGATCACATTGTAGCTGCTACATTTGGGGTTTTTGTGGTCATTCAAGGTACCCAATAAATCTTTAAGGGCATTTGATCATTATGGTACCAATATCATGGAAGAACTCCCATGTTGCGCTGAGATATAGTGGCAGAAACACCAAGAAACTACCAAATTAGTGATATTTTGCAACTGATCACATTGTGGCTTCTACATTTGGGGGTTTTGTGGTCATCCAAGGTACTCAGTGAATGTTTGAGCGTGTTTGATCATTTTGGTACCAATATAATGGAATAACTCCCATGCTGCGCTGAGAACTAGTGGCAGAAACACCAAGAAACTACCAAATTAGTGATATTTGGCAACTGATCACATTGTGGCTGCTACATTTGGGGGTTTTGTGGTCATTCAAGGTACCCAATGAATCTTCAGGGGCATTTGATCATTTTGGTAGCAATATCATGGAAGAACTCCCATGCTGCGCTGAGATATAGTGGCAGAAACACCAAGAAACTACCAAATTAGTGATATTTTGCAACTGATCACATTGTGCCTGCTACAATTGGGGGTTTTGTGCTCATTGGAGGTACACAATAAATCTTTGAGGGCATTTGATCATCTTGGTACCAATATCATGGAAGAACTCCCATGCTGCGCTGAGATATAGTGGCAGAAACACCAAGAAACTACCAAATTAGTGATATTTGGCAACTGACCAAATCTTGGCTGCTACACTTGGGGGTTTTGTGGTCATTCAAGGTACTCAATCGGTCTTTGAGGACATTTGATCATCTTGGTACCAATATCTTGGAATGACTCCCATGCTGCGCTGAGATATAGTGGCAGAAACACCAAGAAACTACCAAATTAGTGATATTTGGCAACTGATCACATTGTAGCTGCTACATTTGGGGTTTTTGTGGTCATTCAAGGTACCCAATGAATCGTTAAGGGCATGTGATCATTATGTTACCAATATCATGGAAGAACTCCCATGTTGCGCTGAGATATAGTGGCAGAAACACCAAGAAACTACCAAATTAGTGATATTTTGCAACTGATCACATTGTGGCTTCTACATTTGGGGGTTTTGTGGTCATCCAAGGTACTCAGTGAATGTTTGAGCGTGTTTGATCATTTTGGTACCAATATAATGGAATAACTCCCATGCTGCGCTGAGAACTAGTGGCAGAAACACCAAGAAACTACCAAATTAGTGATATTTGGCAACTGATCACATTGTGGCTGCTACATTTGGGGGTTTTGTGGTCATTCAAGGTACCCAATGAATCTTCAGGGGCATTTGATCATTTTGGTAGCAATATCATGGAAGAACTCCCATGCTGCGCTGAGATATAGTGGCAGAAACACCAAGAAACTACCAAATTAGTGATATTTTGCAACTGATCACATTGTGCCTGCTACAATTGGGGGTTTTGTGCTCATTGGAGGTACACAATAAATCTTTGAGGGCATTTGATCATCTTGGTACCAATATCATGGAAGAACTCCCATGCTGCGCTGAGATATAGTGGCAGAAACACCAAGAAACTACCAAATTAGTGAGATTTTGCAACTGGTCAGATTGTAGCTGCTACATTTGGAGGTTTTGTGGTCATTTAAGGTACAGAATGAATCCTTGGTGGCTTCTAATCATCATGATACCAATATCATGGAAGAACTCCCAGGCCGTGTTGAGATATAGTGGCAGAAACACGAAGAAACTACCAAATCAGTGATATTTGGCAACTGATCAGATCATAGGGGCTACATTAGGGGGTTTTGTGGTCATTTAAGGTACACAATGAATCCTTGGGGGCTATTCATCATTTGGATTGCAATATTGTGGAAGAATTCCCAGGCTGTGTTGAGATATAGTGGCAGCAACACCAAGAAACTACCAAATTAGTGACATTTGGCAACTGATCAGATTGTAGCTGCTACATTTGGGTTATGTGGTAATTTAAGGTACAAAAATGAATCCTTGGGGGCTATTGATCATTTTGATACCAATATCATGGAAGAACTCCCACGCTGTGTTGAGATATAGTGGCAGAAAGCGCCAGAAACTACCAAATTAGTGATATTTGGGAACTGATCACATTGTTGCTGCTGCATAATGGATGCGACCCCAAATAAATTATATTTTGTAACATTTCTGGGTTTTATATGCAGAAAAATTGTCCGATGAAACTTTATGTGGAAATATTCCTCATTAATCTGTGGTTGATAACAAAAGTAGATAAGAAAAAGAACCTGACAAAAATATGCTAAACCATGGTAAACTAATTTCAAAAAGGCCTTCTATGCATGTAGCACTTCAAGTATGATATGCAATATCTTGGGCAAGTTCAACCAACCAAATTAAAAATGTGTGCAGGATGGTATCATGAGAGAGGTGAGGGGTCAATGTTTTTCCTCTTTTGAAAAAAAGTTGATTTGGAGACTTGATCTGATAACATCAATTGTTGAAGTAAAAAAAAAAAGAAAAAAAATTTGAGACCCCTCAGCTACCCTGGATTAATCCTAAAGCTTGCAACGTCTTTTTTTCAGGAAGACTTGAGTGGTGTATGTAGAAATTTATGAATGCTATCAGGTAAAAGAAAAAAAAAAATCCTGTGGCTTGAAGCTAACACAGGCAGAAGGAGAGAGATTATAGAATAGTATCAAGGAGACATGGAAAACAGACAAAGGTATCAAGAGGAATAAAAAAAAAAAAATAAAATTGATTACTATAAATTGATCAATATACGACATCACAAATTCATCCATCTTGGTAGTGTACAAGGTGAAGACAAGGTTTCCAGAATAATGCGTATACTTTCCTGTGCCATCGTCTGAGTTGGGAAAATTCCGCCAGGTATGACCATGCCAGACGTCTTCCATAGGTTGATGTTCCTGCCAGTTGCTAGCTGCCAGACTGCACTCCAACAAGGCCTCAAAACACGGTTGCAAGAGGCGTCTTTGTAACCAAGACTTCAGAGTTACATAGGTGAATGTTTGATCAGGGGTCTCTCGTCCGCGGGAATTGACCTTGTAAAGCGCTGGTCACACGTTGGGGCAAGTTGCTGTGACTCAGCCCACTTGCAATACCCTTGTTTAGGCGATAAGAAGGGCTCCGTACATCTTTTCTCACGGCCATGTACAGCGGCCATTGGGTACAGTTTGAAGCATCTGGTGCAACATACTTGACTGGTCAATTCGGGGTTCAAGCGGAGCCAATGGAAGACGGCCTCTTGGGTCTTGGGGATTTGTTCGACAATAGCTGAGGTATCGATCCTTCTCGGAAGTGTTGAGCTCCATATATTACCAAGCAACACGACATTCTCCCGTGCAGCATTCAAGAAATCCACTGCCCCTCGTTTACTGAGTTTGTTCGAAAATACCAACTTCACCATTTGCATCATCACCTGCTTGCAAAAGCCCTCCTCCAGATACACCTTTGTGGCATCGGTGGTGGCTGCTGAGACAGAAGTTGAGGCCTGCGGAGATCCGTCAAATCATGGTATTTCAGCAGCGCGCTTCTCAACATCAGAGAAACAGTAATTCTGGTGTGGAATGCTACTCACGAGCCTCGTGTTCAGGTATCCTGCTGAATCAGTTGATTGAACCACTGAGTTGGCCAACTCTAGAGCCGCTTGACTCTGGTGCTTCTTGAAAACCCTTTTCGTCACAACCCTGCCCTGGACAATTCCTCTGCCCTCCTCCTCGTGTTGAATGAACTTGCACCCCGCGGGTTCACAAAGGCAGACGTAGGCGGGTTTGTTCACCATACTGAAGATCAGACCGTGCTATACTATAGTAGTTTGTTGGTACTTTTGCTTTGAAATAGATCAAGATGAGCTACTAATGGAACGGGGAGTTTCCTGCACAACCAATGTTATCTGTTGTACGAATTAGGTCGGTGCGGATGGTTGGTGTGAAGTAACAGCATGCCAAGTGGCTCTAAAGAGCCACTCGGCATGCGGTTTTACTTGGCGGCTGCATACACAGTTCTGTGATGCACCGCGTGGCCCTACCCTTGGTCCATCATGCTACCCTGTACATAACACACAGCCAAGACGACTCCTATGTGACACATTCAAATGCCCTTTGATGCCTCGCATGTGATTGTACTGCTGTATCAAACAGGATATATTTAAGTATGTCCGATTAGATGTCAAGTCGAGCTGTGTAGCACGACTGCTACACATCTCATGAGCTCTCACCCTTAACTCCACCATTCCATTGCGGGCGCACAAATGTAATTGATGAAGTTACACCCACCTTAACTCATCCGCTTGCTGTATGGAAATTGACCTCCTGGGGTCCTTCCAACGTGTGTAAGAGGGCCGGACCCCTTTTGATGTTAGTGATGAAGTGGTTAGCGTTGGAGGGCAAAAGCCTCTCATGGTTTTCTGCACACCCACAGGTGAAGCGATTGGACCACAGTCTCACTGCCAACACCATTCAAACATCTGATAATATCTACTCATTCGACCAAACACCAGAGATGAAGAACACTTTTGAATTCAACCCTTCCCAGCTTTGGTGGCTGCAAGAGAAGCAGAAACTTGTTGGTTCAGAAATGGAGAGGATTGAAAAGGAAACGGCTAGCAATCATAACGACTGGACCAATTGGAACCTTGCTTATGGGTTTCAGGCCAAGTTGTACGCAGATGCGCAAAGCATGAAGATACCTCAATCCGCAGTTCCAAATGTGACCGCGACATGGAACGCAATCAGGAATCGAGTGGGAAAGGGTATGTGCAGGAGGCAAGCCGCTCCCTCTCATTGACTGAATTTTTGACCTTCAACCCGCCTCCCTTAGGACCTGTTAGCTTCCAGAACGAATTCCCAGTCCACGAATGAATCAGACATTGACTTGGAGGGCCATAGACAAACAGAACACTAGGGTGAGGTTTGGATTGTTCTATCACCCAGCAAATTCCTGCCATGCTGACCACATGGATCCCACCACACAGTGCACAACCTCATGTGATCAATCATTTGCCACAGGATCCAGAGCTATCAGCTGTCAAAAAAAAACCCCTGCTGGGAATCCCCTGTATTGTCTCAGAATGCCCTTGCAAATCTGCCCGTCAGCCACGTAATCCCATTACTCCCAAGTGAATATGTATCCTGTTCCCAAGTGATACAGATTCAAATCTGAAACATCTTCATGGCAGTGAGGTCTCTCTCTAGAGATGCCAGATGCATGGTGTTCTTGGTTTTTTGGCCCACTGGCAAGCAGTGCCAACATGTGGCCTGGAAGAGCGTGGCACATGCATCCTCTGATCTCCTCATGTCCCCTTCTCTACTGCTGTGGTCTGCCTGAAGTGAATATCTATGTGGGACATGGTAACACCCTTGCTTGATTATGTCCTATGCCGTCAATGTGCGTTCCCCAAAAGTGGTCTACACACCGGCCAGCAGGCATAAGGTGGCTTGTCTGCCCTGACAAGTGAGTTAAATGTGTTGGCACAGATCACCAACCAGCCCCATGCACCAAGATGACTTATATAGGTTTTGGTGAAAGGTCAGTTGGTCCCACCATGTTAGGTTGCCTGCTTTCAGATGGGGCGGAATCATATTCACTTGTTGCCAACTAATCACCACAGGTCCTGCAGAACACAACTCGGTGAACCGCAATGTCCCACATGCCTGGATGTCCCACCAACCTGGGATTGTCACAAATATGTTGTCGAGTTGGCTGAACCAGGGCTGAGTGTGACGCATGCCCGGGCGGACCGTGTTGAAGAATTTCAGATGGCAGCGGCCTTCCGCAAGGGAACACCAGCAGAGATGCGGAAACAGGCTGCTGCATGCCAGAGTCCTTCCTGCATGTGCACTAGTGTACAGATGCTTAATGCATCGGCTGCCCACAAACACACACATGATAAACGGAGGGCTGGGAGAGGCCCCGCGTGTAGGTCAGTCTTGTGTCCACCCTCACGTTCGGCCGAACGTCGCGGTGGACACGATTCAGCGTGTGACACTCACTTAACAGACCACCTACGGTCATACTAAGTTTGGTTAGTCAACTGTCACATTCGTGGTAACATCTGCACGCGCCGTGGGCTTGTGTCCACCCTGACGTTCGGCCAAACATGAGGGTGGACATTGACCCCACACCCACACCAGTGTGCTCCACCGGCCAAATAACAATCACCTCTTCCCATTGTCCAGATCCTTTGAGTGGAAATGGCTCACCGCCCATTGTTCCCACGACACCCCCGTGTCTTCACAACACAATATTAAATGTGACCTGCTTTCGTTCCTCCCTCCGCCTTCCCACACCTAACTGACTCCATCTCCTTCCTCCCCTGAATGCCACCATCCAAAACCAACTCTCCAGGCGGAAAGCACGCCTGCAGCATTGCAAAACTCAACTCCAATTATTCAACCATCCTCCCAATCTCCAACTCACCATGCGCTAGGAGCATGTCAGCTTTTGTCCGAACTCTGCTTAACCTGGTCACCTTGCCTACCAAAACACCCTCAAATGATTGGCAGCTCCGTCCCTCCTCTCATAACTTCCACGTTGGCTCTCACTTGCCCGACTCAATCCTTGTCCATCAAATAGACCCTATTCCACCAGAAGCTCTTCATTGCAAAAACCAGACAGTTCACCCGGCCTTTCAAACACTATTCCGTCAAGACCTTTCCAGATCCAACTTCCCTGCTACTTCCTTTGTTTGGGATCACCCTTGGGATGTACACTGGAACCAGCTGTTTGCTCGATTCATCCTCAAGCACTGGCAGAATGCTTATAAGGCAGGCGCATTCAGGCAATTCTTTGTTGATCCAGCTCACGCCACAAACCCGTCCATCCTACTTGGTCTGCTTCATCGTTGGTTTGTTGGGCGGCAAGATGGCTTCAGGCTTGGCAAATTTTCTCCCGAAAGGAAATTGAGGAAGAGACACTCTGAGCAGAAGTCTAAAATGTGAATGCAGGTACGTATTTCTGCCCACTCAAGTTCCTCCGCAAAGTAACCCCAGCTCCAACAACACCGTCAAGAAACACTTTGGACACTTCCGGTACTCCCCGCAGTCAAAAATGTCTTTGACAACATCAAAGCCACTTCTGAGACCGAAGACACCCCCCCAAAAACCCTCGTCAAGGTGCCGCTCCCTTGGCGATCAGAGGAATTTTCTTGCTTGGCCCAGACGTTGGATGCGATCTACACACAGAAGAAGATCCACACGAATGGACGGTTGTTTGTACATGGGGGCCACCTGGAGGCTCAAAGACAGGAATCTGGCCCATCTTCGTCCTGCAACGTCAAAGATGTACCACGCAACCTCCCGGCAAACTGCTACTCTACAACGTACTGGTCTACACTTTCTGAATCGGACAGACAACTCCTTGATCCACAGGCTCCGCTCGAATGGCCTCACTTAGAAACAGTTGGGTAAATTCTAACGGCCCTAGTGAGTTTAACATTTGCAAGTTCTCAACCCAGGAGGTTAGTCATCAGCATCTGAGCACATTCATACTGTTCATTCCCTCCTGTCGGTACGCTCAACCTGCAAACACACTGCCAATCAGTCCCCAACCCCTTAAAATTTATAGGAAAATAGGCAAATAACAGAGCTTACAACGCCAGTTCCCCCTTCCGCCGTTGTACCTGAAATATGTTCATTTCTAAGCTCCCCTGTACATAATAACAATACACGTAAACCAAGTTGATCTGTCCCAAACGATATAGACAATCAATTGCCTCAAATTTCATTGCTGGATTCCAGCTGGGTTCCTGCGACCCTCATGTATATCAGCTTGGTGCCCTTTGAATCAAGTTACTGGTGACTTACCATCAGATACACATTCTGCGCACACCGCAGATCAATTTCCACGCCTGCTGCTTGCAGCGATCCAAGTAAGATGTTGCAGCTGTCATCTGATCGAAATCTTTCCAGGTTGTTGTCGCGTTGTTGGAGAGTAAAGTCACCTCTGAGCCAAGCCGATTGGATGTGCTTCTCTTCAAGAGCCCGTCCGATGCTTCAAATTCGGGAAATCAGCATGTGATACAACAAAAGGTTGAGTGAATCTTCTCTCACATCTCTAGAAACGCCACAAAGCTGGAAAATACTACAGCTTTGGGACGTTGTATCCCGCGGTCTCCCCTCAGGAACGTTTGCAGGCTGTCCACGAGGTGGACAATCTTTGCCAAATCTTGCCAATGCCAATTTTGTTGGATTAGCATATCTTCTCGGGCGAAGATGGGATGATTGCAGAATTGGCGAATCATCGTCAATTGGCGGAAAAATTTGGCAGGGTCCCACCGCTCCTGAGAAGTACGCAGCCTTCCAAAAGGGTGTGTGAAACTTTGATGTAGTTGGTTTGAAACTTGCGCCCATTTGGGACTGTTCTGCACCAGGATGCCCTTTTCTACCTTCTCCGGCAGGTTCAGCAGGAAGGCCTTGGTTCTCCTCAAACAAATGGCTTGCATCAATTTATTCAAGCTTCTGATCGCCTCGGGTGCCCCTACCGTAATTTGAGGTATCAGGCATTGTTTCCAGATTGCTTCTTCGTCCCACGGTGAAATCCTCAAAATTGCAATTAAGCTTTGAAGGTCGGTCAGGCGGTTTTGTATTGGCGTCCCGGTTAAAAGTAGTACAAACTTTGCCTGGAGTTGCTGAATATTTTGGGTCCGGCGTGCACTCGGATTCCTAATCAGGCTGGCATCGTTCAAGGCCATCAGTTTTGTCCCCACCGTTACAGTGGAACGTTTTACGCACTGTGCTTCATCCAATACAATTCTAAACCAGGAGAGATTGAGGGACTCGATTGTGAGCTGGTCCTGATTCCCGCTACCACTGATCATCTTGTAAGTTGTCAGAACCACCAAAGATGTCTGTAGGTCCTTCCTACACAACTTCTTCCGCTTGGGGCCATGGAAAACCCGATAAGCTACTGCTGATTCCTCAAAGTGCATTTTGATTTCTTTCTCCCAGTTAGCTGATAGGGTTGCAACAGGGCAAACGACAAGGGTAGCAGATGATTGCTTTTCCCAATCGTCCCAGAGAAACTCGATTGCCAAATCGCTTGTTGCCAGCACATAAGTTAGAGTAGTCAACGTCTTTCCGAGACCCATGTCGTCTGCTAGGATTGATCCTCGGGAGCTGCGTTCTCGCAAGTCCCCCCCTGTTACCTCACAGCCACATTGATACATGAAGGCCCGAAGCCAGGCATTTGCTTAGTTTACGGCAGGAGAAGTTACCTGTTTTTGGCAAAGTGCAAGGACCATGTCTCCGTTTTAACACTTCCAGGTTGCAACAGGGCAAACAACAAGGGTAGCAGATGATTGCTTTTCCCAATTGTCCCAGAGAAACTCGATTGCCAAATCGCTTGTTGCCAGCACATAAGTTAGAGTAGTCAACGTCTTTCCGAGACCCATGTCGTCTGCTAGGATTGATCCTCGGGAGCTGCGTTCTCGCAAGTCCCCCCCTGTTACCTCACAGCCACATTGATACATGAAGGCCCGAAGCCAGGCATTTGCAGAGTCATTCCACAGCGATAACGGGTCAGTTTCGCAGTATTCATTGTTCCTGATGAAATCGAGTGCATCGAGCTGATGTGGCTTCAACTGCGTTCGACATCGTCGAAGTGCTGCTTCGGCCCATGCTCTTTGTGCCACATCCTCCGAAGGCTGGTCGATAACCACGTGGGGAATTTCAAAGAATACCGCCGGGTTGTAGTTCCAAATAGGGGTCAGCTCAATCTGCGCGGCTGCAAAAGCTAGTTGAACCCGCGTGATGTTTTCTGAACGGCTGAAGACGCAACCGCGCAGCTCAGCCTTGAAACCGCTATTGGTGACTATGAATGCGCGCAGCTTGATAAGACCAATATCGCTTGGTGGAATCTCGTTACAGCTGACGGGAGCAGAGCAGGTGGATATTGGTCCAAGCAAAGGGCCCAGGTGCTCGCTTGCTGTCTGGCTCAAATCTCCTATGTGATGTTTTGGTGCGCAGTATACATGAACTCGCAGTCGACCGCGTTGAAGGAAGCCGATCTGTGGTACATCACTGTTCCAGGGGGGCGGAGATGCATTGGCGATTGGAGTGATGAATTGCCCAAGACAGAAGGTGCTCTTCATTTCCGGAAAAGAGTGGATCGTTCAAATTGCAGACTGATGATTGGACCGGTTTACTGTGGACTCCAGTGAGGTTGTCAGTGTGTATGAGTGATGCCAAAATCACACCTCTCCTCAAAAATCTCGCAATCACCCCGCCACCTACCCGAGCATGTTTATGGGACCACACATGTTACATAGTACACTTCCTTTGAAGCAGACTGCCAAACAGTGATTCCCTGATATGTAAGGTAGGTGCATCCAGTGGGATATTCACAGTTGCATTCTACTGATGCATAGCCGGTATTGTTGCGAGATCCTGGAGTGGATTTGCTCTTCCATGCAAGTATGTATCCACAATTTTCCCTTCTTTGGAAACAGGTTGTGTCACAGTTCCTGCAAGCTCAGGCCAGCCCAAACACAACTGCCAGGAGCATCTCTAAAATTGACTACAATGGTGATCTCAACTAGGGCATGGCTAGACCTTAATTACATCCGAAAAGGCCAAGGAACCGGATGATAGAATCTGTTTGTACATCCCCCAGTACTGAATGAGGGTGGAGATCCATGAAACAATGATCAGCTTCTCCGAGCAGAGTTGTCTCACCCAGCTGCGACCATCCATCTTCAATTCTCTTGCCCAGGACCAATCACGGAGCGCACCAAACTGGTGAAAGAAATCATCATCTCATCCATTGCCCATTTTGCAGCATGGGCAGTCCCCAAATTTGTTTGACACTACATCATCTACTCAGAGAGCAGCTGGAATGGCTGTGTTTTCAACGCAGCTCTTGGGCTTGTGCCAACAACGCACGTCTGATGCCAGCTTGCAAACTGGAAATGTTGTTTTGGGAGGGAAATTCATACACTTGGCTGGTTGACCTGGTGCACTCTCCTTACATTACTCTGAGCTCCGGAAATAGCCAACACAAGGTTGACCATTCATTTTTTTTCAGAACATTTATCAATCCCTTGCAGCAAGACTCTTCCCTGCAAGGGTGAAGAACTCAAGTTTATCCTTTCACATAGCTGCTGATGGGGAGATAAACATATTCAAACCAATCCCATCGAGTGAAATCAATGGATGTATTCTAGAAGTTGCTATTGGGCACTATTGCCTGGGAATGTGTGTGAGATTTCCAAATCAGATAATCATAATGTAGTTGCTTCCAGATTTGACTTCTGATCGTGACCAGTCAAAAATCAGTTCAGTCGTGGATATGCATTAGTCCATCATGAGCTCAAGCACACTTAGAGAAGAGTTCAAATTCACTTGGCGCTCAATTACCACTTGACATCAAACTCAATTCAGACATTGCACATGATAAAATTACAGCTTGGCACTCTCCAGAGAGTGCCACCAAATCCCCCCTGGTGCATGATTGTACTTAAAAAAACTTACAGACTTACTAGAGTATTAGCAGAGTTTTACGTGACCCTTATATTTTGCTTACTGGATTGATTGTGCTTGTGGAGTTCGGAGCTTCACCTCTTGCAGATTATTATGCTGTAGATCAGGCTCATTTTGGAGCACTGGCGGCTAGCAGAAAGTAGAGGTGCGGAGCCAAGACATCAATAATCACTCAGCCCGGATATACATATTTTTGAAAAAGGCGGATAGTGGTCATTTCTACCCACTAACCAACCTTCATTCTCACAATGTGACCCTTATTTTTGCTTACTTACTGATAGCTATTGCGGACTTGCGCGTGCGGAGTGCAGAGCTTTATTCACTTGCAGATTATTGCGCTTTAGATCAGGCTCATTGCGGAGCGCTGAAGAATAGCAGAAAGTAGAAGTGCGGAGCCAAGACATCAATAATCACTTAGCCTGGATATGTATATTATTGAAGAAGGTGGAAGTGGTCATTTATACACACTTACAAACATTTATTCTCATAACTTCCATATTACAAATCGCCACACATGTCACTACTTATGTTTGGTAATCTTCTATATTTGGAGCCTTAGCAGCCCCCTTTTATTCCTTTCCTTGTTCGTCTCAGAGGTGCAACTATTTTTCTGATACAGCGTGTCAACGGGATCTGCAACTGGAGATAAAATTATTTCATGCTTTTGCATCAACACACAAGGATATTCAAATTTGTCTGCTCTCTATATCGCCTCATTTGGGTTTCTATATAATTAACTAGTTTTTAATGTTTATTCATTCAGGTTCCTTTTTCTATCTTACAAGACTGGTTCTTATCAACAGTCATTGAATCCTCTTGAGATTTGATTTACTCTTCTCAGGCAAACAGCTGGTAGGAATTGCTGCTGTCTTGTGACAGTATGAATTCTAGTTGATGCAACATGTGTTGGGGGGATCCCACAGCCTCTTTATTCACAAATTTTCAAGTTTGGCTGGGTCTTACTTGACAATGGAGGACTTCCCTTGCGATCTGGTACTCTCACAGATGTCAATATAGACCCAAAAAATCTAGATTTTCGCAGAGAAATCTAGCTTTCTTGGGGTCCAGATCACTTCTGGGAGACCCGCAGATTCCGACGGGAAGTCCTCCAATAATAGCCTGTCTGAAATTTCCTCAACTGACTATTCCAAGCCAACAATCACTGACCAAGAATATATATTATGCTTGCAATCCACATGGAGCATTGGAAGAAAAGCTACATAAGAAGTAGCAAAAAATAATATGAGAATTGGTTGAGAGTACAGTTGTAGTTTTTATCCAGTCTTTTTTTGCTTTTAATGTTTTTTTTTTTTTTAAATTTGCCCAAGTTGGGATTGGACAAATTGTGCATCTTTTTTGAAAAATCATGCCTCAACAGCACCAACTGAGCTAAGATGAGTATACCCAGCCAAATCAAACCAGATGCATAAAAATTGAACAGAATAGGATGTTGTAGCAGTATCAAGGGGTAAATAAGAACAGATTCCCTGGATGGGTAAGGTGTAAAATGATTATTTCAACACCTGTAAACCTTGATTTTTTTTTTGTTGGAAGTTTGGGTGAGTTTCATCCCTGAGAGAGCTTTTGAACTTTTTTTTACCATCTTGATTTGTGCAGATGAATTGATGTAGAATCTGTCTTCTAGGCAGAGGGGGTGATTTTGAATAGAATCAGATGAATGAAGTTGATATTTCAGTTTTCCTGAAGTTAATTAAGAAAAATTGAAGTAGTCTCAGACTCACTTACTGGGGTAGTTACTATTTGTTCACATTGCAGTTGGGGTCATGTGTGTACCCCGGGTCACCATTTGCATAGCAGTTGCACCATAAGCCTCTACCTTCATTCACATCTGGATCAACCATATCTACCAATTTGGAAGGACCAGGTACAGCTGGAGTTGGAACAGGCTTTGCCATGGTGTGAATAATAATTGATGGACCAGCACAAAATACGACTGCAATTATGCCAGAGAGCCCACACAGAGATACCATGTCTATATAAAACCTGACTGTTACTGTATGAAATATTTTCAATATTATTTAAAACTTTATGAAGTCAGCAAATAGGTTGAGTAATCAAGTTCCAAAATGTGACTGTTGACCTTTGTAAGCTTGCAGTTTTTAATAATGTTTTGTTGAAAAAGTAGAATCCTTGGAAAGATGTGAAGCGGAGCTAGGCACCCAACAGATGGATAAAGGTGCAGTATATGGATCAAAAGTGAAATGCAGATGAATGGGGAACATTACACCCACAAAAGTCAAGGGTTTAAATATCCAAGGTATGAGAGGAAAAATGGAGAAGGGCAAGAGAGGAAAACAGACAGAGGACTGCCTGGGTAGAGTCAACAGAGTATGAGCAAGAAGGGCCCCTATTGCTCATGCATACAGGCACTCAATTCTCTTACATAATATTACATAATACATATTTAACACTAGTGCCGCACCCCAATACCCTTGGTATCAACTCCAGCTGGCTCAGAGATATTACATAGCAGAAACTTGACCCAAATATTTCTGACAGGTTGCTGTGCACTTTATGGGGTATGAGCCGCCCCTTAGCGCGGCTGAGAGTCACCAGCTATAAGCCCTTGTTGTGAAGCAGCGGGGGCTTGAAACTTGTGCTAGTGATACTGACGTGGCCAATACTCGGCCAGTTATGTCCGAATAGTTTAAGCTCGATGGTGTGCTCTCAAACTGCAACAATCATGCTGTGTCATTGCCTAGAACAGTATTAATGATAACAAATGATGTGACCTCGCAGTACTCTTACTCGGCCGCGGCTCTCTGCTGCGGAGTTGCCTACATACAGTCCTCGGCCACGACACACCACTATCAGTACGGTTTTCTGAGCCCGAGTCTCCTCCCAGATAACTAGTTGGCATCCGACAACTTTTATATAGACACTCGAGTTGGACTGATTCAAGTTCAACTACGGAAGGCCATCCTTGAAACACTATTTGATCACCTTTCTACATTTACATAATCCGTGGCAAATCGGCCTCTTAAACGGTCTGCGCCTGTCAGCGCCTCCCCCCGGCCGGTAGCGGGGTTATTTTTCAAGTCATAGTATTTTTCAACTCATAGCTCATTTGCATTAATGGCAAATGACTTTTTCTGTACTTATCAAAGTCTCATGACCCTGCTGCGGCATGAGCACCTGTAGTGTGGTCCAGGACGTCTGTCCTACAATCAGAGGGATGGGACAGGTTCAGTGCCACTCCAGGCTTCTCCAGCTCAACAAACCAAATGGCATGTCGCTGTAGGTCACTACTATTCAGTGTAGATGTGTTGGTATTATGTGACAATAATGATTGCAAGGGGGACAAGAACAAGACCCACTCGTGTCTAGTGAGAAGAGGGCAAAACTCCTGTGGGTTTACAACAGGAAGCAACCAAATTGTTGCTGGTGGTGACCGGTCGGAAGACTCGACTGGTTTCGTCTCGTATGTACAATCGGGCTCGGAACGACTGGTCGGCTTCTGGCTTGCGCAAGCCACCCTGCGGGTTAGATTTTCGAACTAGACCTTGTTGTGAACCAGCGAGGGGATTAAAACATGTGTTAGTAAGTAGTACTGACGTGGCCAAGTTGCCAACTCGGCCAGTTTTATGTCCGAGTACATTTCCTCGACAGCGCTCGCAGTCTTCTAGTGTCACCGCCTATAAGCACCGCAATCATGATGATAAGAAAGAACTAGTTGAAATTGGACAACGCACACACCTGAGTAGGACTGATTCAAGTTCAACTGCGGAAGGCCATCAACTTTCAATATTTACATAATCTGATACTGTACCAAATCTGCCGGAGTCTTGAAATGGTCTGCACCCGTCAGAACCTTGCTGAAAAACAGCGCAAAAAAATCATCCGCTTTTGTAGCAGTAAGTGCCCTACTTGGCACGTTTTGCAGCGCGCTGTAAGAGTCCCTTGTTGACTCTTCGCTAAGAAAGGGAAGGATGGCACAGAGAATTCATCTTGAGTGCTGTATAGTGGCTAAGTAGGTGTATTTCAAGGAAAAAGCTACCAGAGAGAGATATCAGTATCTCTCTGTATAAATACAATCAAAGTAGAAGAGAGGGGAAAGAGTGCAAGAGAAAAGAGAAAAGAGGAAAATCAAAGAGCAGCTTAGCTAGCATATAGAGATAACATTATTTCTGCAGAGTTGGGCAGGAAGAGGAGGAGTGGGGACTTTATGGTTCCCACTTAGAATATTTGATATCATACATGTTTTGTGATACCCCTGAAGGGAGGGCTCACAGTCAGTAAAGCCCGCGCGTTGTGGTATGCTTTATGGTATCCCATATGCCAAAATCTAAATTTTCTTCTTTTCTTTCTTATTTGTATTAGTTTCACTCTTAATCTCCCTTTTCCTCTTATAAATCACTTAATACTCCTCAAGATTCAGCTTCTTGGGACAAATTCAACCCTAGTCCTGCCTTACAGAACACTCATAATGGCACTCATTCAGAAGTTACATACTCTTACACACTCACAACACCCCTTACAACCTCAAACAGTTACACAATCCACATTCACAACACTTAGTTACACACACAGTTACATAGATAGCTACATACATATTTACACATAGCTGCATCATCACTTACATACATACAGTGTACACATGCAGGCACACATGCAGGTGCTAGCTGCATGTGATAGCTGCATGCACTAAGCTGCATGCGCTAGTGGATTTTCGTTGCATAACAACAGCAGGTGACCTGGTTACAGCATGACTACACTAACATCCCGTCCTGACCAATCACACCTCCTGATTCAGCCTGCATGTCATAACCTATAATCACCTGTACAGTCCTGACGAATCGCATTCACCCATTCAACATATGTACTAGCCAAAAACCCTCATGCAGCTAGCTAAAATCTCTCATTTGGAGCTCCTTTGGAGCTAAAATCCCTCACTGTTGTCTATAAAAGGAGGCTCTCCTCCCCTGTTGTAACTTTCCCCCAGCAGACTACCTGCACTCAGTTCCCCCTATAACAAAGTACACAACTGCTCACTCCACAATATATATCAGTCACCCTATATTTTGGTTTTACACCCATTACAAAACACTTACACACGAAATGAAAACTCTACAAAACACTTACATTACATAACACAAACCTCTGAGGGGTCCTCTTTGACCAACTATCACCTGGTTGAAGTCCAGACTTCTCACTCATCACACATTTTAGCAACTTCATTGCACCCACTTTATAACAACAGCTATCTTTTGATAACACTCCACTATCACTACATTAAACCTGCCAATCTGAGATTTGTGGGCTTGTTTTAGTGTCTAGTGAACCAGGAAAGGCAGAGGTTTCCTCATACATCCCTTTCTGCACTCAGCAAGAGGTTCTCAGGAACACTTTTGAGCTTTACAAGGGAGTCCCCAACGTGATAGAGGATCCTGTTATTGTCAGCCTTAGAGTCAACACAGCTGACCTAAAGTCTGCCTCTTTTCTACTTATTACATATGAAATTACTTCATATCTTTTTCATCTTAAAGATAACCCAGGATCACCACCAAAGAGACCACCACGCTCCCAGTATACCTACCATCACAGGCGCCTAGGATATTGACAGTAAGTAGACTCTTTTCACTGAACCTTGCTTATCCAGAGTGAAACTCTGTTGCTCTTGATTGTTTCTTCTTTTCTTCAACTATTTCAATCTTAAAAGATCAAAAGGTTATCTCTGGTTAAGACCTACAAAACCAGAGCAGAGTAGTAACCCTACTTCTGAATCCCACCAACGTTTCCTTGTTGTGAGTGGAGGCTGTTGCACTCTTTCTTGGCCTTGCACAGCTGGCATCCAACTTTTCCAGGTTGAGAATAGCCCAGATCAATTAATAAAGACTTAAAGTCTAGGCCTGATCTTCTCATTTCTCATTTCATCCACATGTCACAGCCTGTATGTAGTTGACCTGAGGCAGCGGACGTGGAAGGAAACTCTCTTCATCCTTCCACAAACCTCGTCCGCTCACCACCTCGTGTCCGCTGTTCTCAGCCCAGTCAAGCTCAACATCTTTCTCTTCCTCTCTTTTAGTTTGTATTTCTTTATCCCAAGAAATCCAAACTATTCCCCCTCCTTTTCTTTGTGTCCTGCTTTCACATAAGAGACACAGGCTCACAGCTATTAGCAAGTGGCTCAATATACATCTTGAACTACTGTAGCGAAATTTTATTAGCATATTTTTAGTGAATTTAGTTAGTTTACGGCAGGAGAAGTTACCTGTTTTGGCAAAGTGCAAGGACCATATCTCCATTTTAACACTTCCAAATTAGTTTATACCAATAGTTTAGTAAATAACCCCAGTACAAATCCGGATTAAATAGTTAAATGCTCAACCAAATCACCTATAACATAGAAAACAAGGGGACCGGCGAAACTGGCATATTGAGCCTTAGGATATCTAAGTTCACTAAAACCTGCAACTCATGGAACTTTGGTTCAAGGGTTTCCCCTCATCAAAACCAAAAAAACTATGATTTTTAACTCAGTAGGGCTGGCGCGAATCCCGCTAACCAGTACCCTAAGCCCCCATTGCCTTTGACACCCCCCTGTGGCTTTAAAGTGCCTAGGTGGGGGAGCGTGGGGGAAAACCGTTGGTGAAAATGGAGGCCCTATTTATATTCTTTTCTACTGGAAGGTCTTCCTTCCAGTTGGTAGGGTTTACAGCCCTTTTGACAGGAAGGTATTCCTGTGAGAATGGGAAGACTTAAAGGGTTTTATTTTATGTCAGACTCATGTGTATACAAGCGTTGATAGTGAGAAGCGGTGATGTACCTTAAAGGGCAGTGTACAACTATATGAGACAAGAAAGAAGCTTTGTTCAAGAAACAGTAAGGTAAAGAAGAGAGAAAATAAAGGTCCGAGAATGGCAGGAGCGCGGAACGAGGTCGTCGGGCTGACGCTGATGATAACTAGAGAATAAGAAAAGGGGAATGAGACGTTTGATGGTCAACAGGTAGGAAACAGGGTAAAGGTTTTTGCTGAAGGCTTTTGCGGGTGAGTCGATGTGTGTGTACAAGGGTGGAGCGAACTGATACTGAGAGCGACTGAGGAAAAGGCCGGAAAGAGTGGGCTTGAGTTCAGTGCTCTTATAGTTCTCTTGCAGCTGAACAGGTGAAGCGTCTGTTGCTACGTACATGATGTCCTGCGGGGTTGTTTAGACCAGACCCGTCCAGGAGAAGAGGGAGGTAGTCACAGTTGGTTCCTCACAACTGGTATTGGGGGTATCAATGACCATGTTCTCGTTGTCTGTAAGACACGGTATTTTGTTAGTGTCTGACGACTTCAACAGGGCCGGTTTCTTTTCTTTGGCCTGGTTTGGTCAGAAGAGGGAAAACTTACCATTAGCAGTGTGGCTGACGGATTCCGTGGTCTTGTCGATGGGAGAGGCTTGGATCGGGCTTGAGGTGCCTGGATCGGACGAGTTCGGACCCTTGCTTGGTTGTTCAGGGTTTGGGGCCGAATTCTGACAATTCCCTTCCGGTCGAAGGGGCTCTACAGCCTCTTCAACTGGAAGGATTCCCTTCCGGTCGAAGGGGCTATACAGCCTCTTCGACTGGAAGGATTCCCTTCCGGTCGAAGGGGCTCTACAGCCTCTTCGACTGGAAGGACTCCCTACCAGTCGAAGAGGCTGGGTGTTGAGATTGGTGATGGGGAAAGTATTGCATGCAAGAGTTTAAGGGTTGGGAGACCCTTCACTGTTTGAAGGCTGAGTGGTGCAGTGGGACAAGGCACAAGGCCTGGGACGTTCTAGAACCAACGTCATCGGGGGCTATATATTTCAGGGCTAGCCAGGCGGAGAGAGATAGTGTTCCAGTTCTCTCTGTTAGTCTAGGTACAAGCAGAGAGTCAGAAAAGAGAAGAGAGAGAGAAATACACAGCTCACCTGGCCAGGTGGAGAGAGATAGCGGTCCGGTTCTCTGCCAGGCTAGGTGGGGGCAGGGTGATGGCTGGACTATAGTCACTGTCATGTGACATGGCCCGTGAGGCCTTGTGAAACCCGCAGGGAGTGCGGGGCTTCACAAATAGTTGGGTACAAGAGCGTGAACTGATCTGACCCTGATTAATGTATACTCCTGGTGATTGAAAAATTGGCTGCATCCCAAGAATATTGTTTGCCAGAAGTGCAATTCATCACTGGCCCACGACCAAGTTGTTATGGAGAGTATAGACTCACCCCTAAATGTATGTGATAACTGACCCAACAACACAAATCAGCAGCCGGCTTTGGATCGAGCATTGAGAAGGTTGCTCCGAGGCACAGGATTAGGACCTCATCTACACCTCACAGCATTAAATATTGTAGATGGTTTGCATTGACTAAAAATGTAAACCTGGGATGAGTGGGCTGTTTTTGGACCAGGTATGCTCCTGAATATGATTAGGTGAACTGGGTGAGATGTTACTTAAATTTGTTTGTTACATCACAAGACAGGTAGAGTACCAGGGGTATAGATGTGTGAGGCATACCTGGGTGAATATAGATACATACTCTATCTTGTAGGCAAGCTGGTTGGAAAATGGAAACACATTAATGTGTGGGATTGTAGATTAGCTGGACCTGGTTGATAGGTTTTGTATAGTTAATTTTTGTTGGATGAATCCATCTCAACATGGAAAGCACTAATTTGGATATAATGGCAAAAGAACACTCTGGCCACACGACCGGGATAAGAAATCCAATCTCAGTTACCAGAATTAGGCCTGGGACTATTTATTTTATGGTTTAGACTTTTTGCAGCGGTTTCTTAATGCTACAGGCACAAGTATCATTCAGTGGGCTAGAGTAGTGCAGAGGAAGAGGTGTCATGACGATCCATCACAGGATCACAAAATTAGCCATAATAGGAACAGAGACTCGTGAACATGAAGCCAGGATATGATTCCATTTTAATTACTGGAATTGGTGTTGGTGTGGCCTGCTAAGGCCCATAATTGGGCTAGGAAAATGGTACATAGGAACAGAGATTGTGACAGTGAAGCCAGGATATGATTCCATTTTAATTACTGGAATTGGTATTGGTGTGGCCTGTTAAG
Source organism: Puccinia triticina (assembly GCF_026914185.1). Taxonomy (NCBI): domain Eukaryota; kingdom Fungi; phylum Basidiomycota; class Pucciniomycetes; order Pucciniales; family Pucciniaceae; genus Puccinia; species Puccinia triticina. Next base: position 580,012 of record NC_070569.1, read on the forward strand.
GCCCATGATTTGGGCTAGAAAAATGGTACAGGGCCTCGAGATGATGCAACCAGAATGCAAGTAAGTTTACATTTACATCAAATTTTACACAGTGTTACCGGTTTACGGCACATGATTTGGCGGTGGAATTGCAGTTCAGGGTTGAGTGGAGGAAAAGAGGTCAGGTGAGTTAATTTGAGCACACAGAATGGGAACATGGAATGGTAATGCAGGCAAAGCAATTTATTGGAATTGGAACAATAGTTTTGACGCGCATGGTACATAGAAATTCTGATTTGTGGAAATGACCGCACTGGGAAAAACTGCTGTGGAAACAACCAAAAAAATTGATGTGCTGCATTTGGTGTTTGGTTTCAGATAGTTCTGAGTCATGGAGATGTATCTAGAACCAAATGTTTAGAGGGCAGAGCTGAGGGGCAGGCTAGGTGGCATTAGGAATCGGGATAATGCCACTCACGTGTCATGTGCTGCATTTGGTAGTTGGTTGTAGATAATTCCAAGTCATGGAGATGTAACTACATATATCCAAATGTATAGAGGGTAGAGGGGCAGCTTAGCTTTAATTGGGAGTTGGGATACTGCCACTCGCGCAGCTCTTTCTGTATATATGTCTTGTGAGGTAAGAAGCATCAGCATGCCAAGAGCCGAGGATAGTGCGAACCCCATTGGAACAACATGCCAAGAGCCGAGGGAAGTGCAACCCATTGGGCCTCAGCTCTTTGGAAAAAAGTTGTTATGTGCTCAGCGTGTGTGTCCATGGAAGGAAATCTGCAGAAACAATGGGACTATTTTGATGTATCCCCTGGACAATAAGTGTGTGATTAACTGCTGAAATGCGCAGAAGAAGAAAAACAACAGCTGTCAAACTAATTCAGCAACTGGGTCGTGTATAGCAAAAGGAAATGCTGTGGCGAGGAAATGAATGATGCGGCTGTATCAAACGTAATAAGACAAGGGCATTCAAGACAACAAGACACATTTAGATGATAGCATAACGTATTGAGTTTATCAATTGGTGCAATGCTGCAGATACCAAATGCAATGCAACAGACGTTGTTGTGATGCTTGCCGGTTTCACGAGCGGGAAAGGTGTGAGCAAACTTGGTTGGGGGTTCATTGCAGGGATGGGGAGGTCTATTTATAGCTCGGGAGAAGGTGGAGCTCGCCTAGAAGAGCATAAAAGGTATACATGAGGACCCGAGACTTGTTGGATGAGCTCGTTGGGATCAGGGAAGATAGAAAAAGAAGGCCGGACTGGATTTGCACCGCGAGCGGCTATATATGAGATATTGGGCCGAGAGCGGCGAAAAAGCGAACAGGAAAGAAATGCTACTGACAGCTGGGTCTCTTACCTTAATAGGGCGACCGGAGGTCGTTTACTATACGAGGAAGTGGGAGACTTCACATTGTCATGGGTGGAGAACACCAATACGGAGAATGTCACATATAGCGGTGCAATTTTACGAAGATGGTTGAAGTCCCGGATGTGGAAATTGCACTTAACAATATGTTGCGGCAGAGTTAATGTTGCATATAGCAGTGCAATCACGAAGATGGTTGAAGTCCCGGATGTGGAAATTGCATTTAACAATGTGTTGCGGAAACAAAAGCAAAGCCTTCCGGAAGAGAACCTGGCTGCAGGAGGAGACCCTGGCTAGCTGCGACCTGAAGAATATAAAAGGAGGACGCTGACGGTCAGTTGGAACGGCAAAGCCGCTGGGGGGTATTGACTGGCAAAGCCATGATTGTCGTCCTCCCAGCAATGGTCTTTTCTTAAAGATCACTGATTACATCAACAACTCCTTTTCCTGCAGACCCGACATGGGGAAATACTGCGCAAAAAATGGGGTTGTCGACGTAATTAGGGATTTTTAATGCAAAGGGGGGCCAACGAGTTTAACCCCTCAAACTGCACAAGTGCAACAGCGGAGGGGGTGAGGACAAACTGCACACTGGAAGTACAGTGGCAGAGGACGCCTGGGGGATTATCCGAACACAAGAGCACCCCCCCTTTTCGAACTTGTCAAAGTCCGCGTCCCTGCTGCGGCACTTTTGGCCGGTCGAGATGTGTAGCACTGCGATCTCTCCCGCAGGGAGAGGACTTGTGACTAAGCAAGAAATTTGGCTTGACAGGATCTCCAAGCTTTGGTGGTGGAGGATGTTTTTCCCTCATAACTTTATCACCACCAACCTAGCTGCTTCTCAATTCTGATAGTTTGTTCCCCTGCATCTTGCCGTAATTTCCATCAACTCAAAATTTGAAAATCCATTTTCATGACATATGTATAATTTTTTCAAAAGCTTGGATTGGCAGAATTGGTCGGTAAGTCATAAACCCATGACCTTACCGAAGCCTGTTTTTTTTTGATCAAACTCCTCTTTTTTTATATCCGCTTCATATCGCTATTGATCACCGATCACTTCCCCCCATCTTTTCGCATACATCAACCTGTAAAGCATTCCCTCAACACCTCATCACGACAATGGATCCGGATCCAACAAAAAAGAAAACCATCCGGTCGCAACGCCGAGAGCATCGAGAGGGTTTAAAACAAGGATGACAGGTTTCTTTGACTTTGCAAACAAGTGAACTTACATCTCCGAGATGCGAGATTTCCCACACCCGGTCCCAGCCATAACAAAAGTATGTTGTTGTCGGACTAGGCTCATCACGGCATCGACCTGGACGGTCTTGGGAGGCTTGTTTTCGGGGTAGCACGGCAAGCAGTCATCAATGATTGCATCACGGAGGTCAGCGTCGTCCATTTCAAGCAAATGTTTCGTTGGGTAATTTTCTTTGACGGTCCCTTTGTTTTCTTTTGTGTTTGTGACGGCATCTTTGCGGCCGTAAACGGTGGGACAACTGCTTCAAAGGGTTGAACTAGTCTCGGGTGGCTGTTGCGACTCAAAGAAGGCTCGTATCAACTTAACGGAAGACGGAGGATTTAATTGTTGTATCCTTTTTAATTTCCTTACTCCGCTGGCGATCCCTTCCGATCTCTTTAAGTTTAGTGAAATCAGTATGGCATTGATTGTGAATGCCAAGAGGTCCGAGCGAGCTTTTAATTGTCGTGAAAACAATACTGTTAAAGCTCAATCGGACCCAAGGATTGTATTTATTTCAAAAAATTATACTGTACATACAAAAAAAGATGAGAGAAAATGGAGGGGATGGAGTGATAGCCAGGAAGCCAGCGCTTCATGAAGGTAGGTTGGAATTTAGGGGGAAGTGGGGGTTGATTTTTGAAATAACATGCAAAGAAAACTACGGTTCCAAGTGAGATCCTGTCACGCGAGGCTCTGCTTGTTAGGCATAAGCCCCGCTTGCACTTCGTGCTCGCGGGCTTTGTTACGCTCGCCCCCTTTTATGCACCATCAACCAGCAGTGCCAAGCTCGCCTCAAGCCTTCCCCTTGGATCCCCCCGCATGTATCCTTGACAACAAAGCCTCCGCCACGCCGCCGCTGTCCATATTTTTTGACCCGCAAGGCATTAGCTACATCTCAGATCTTCTGGCCATCCTGGTCAACGCATCTGATGTGCGCTACTGGAAGCTGAAATCGACCGTAGAATTTGACCTGTTGGGGGCATCGTGGCGCCACCGCCATGTTCCTTTGACACCACCGCCACTCCCGCCCTCACCAAGCCATCTCCTTCTAACAACAAGCCAACTGAAAAACAACGGTCGGTTTCGGACGGAGACGACGCAACCGGACCCCTTTGCCGCTCCGTTCTCCACCCCACCACGTCGAGGCGGGATCTTCTTTTCTCCCCCGAGGAGCTTGGACACGTTTACCGCCAAGAGAACCCGATCCGAAGACCTGACTCGCACCATTCATCGTGTTCGACCAGGTTCGACCGAAGGACGAGACTGAGACCATGCTGAGCGCTCACAGCCACCTTCGCTTCTCGCGGGTGGTCAACCGCGGCGATATGTGTCTTGATCTCGAGTCAGTGTCTCCTTGCTTCTTCTTTCACACATCTCTATTTTCCATCCGGCGTTATACTAGCTGACCTCGAGCGCGTTCGCCCAGCTCGGCCGGATCTGCTATTTCCAAGGCCTGTAGAATCTCAGTCTCCGCTCAAACCAGCTCACCGAACTTGCGTCCGAGATCGGCAATCTGCGGAGCTTGAGGGTCCTCAAGCTGGCGTACAACCGGCTCGAGTTCCTGCCCGCCTCGATCCTCCAACTCGTCGATTGCAAGCTGTTCCTGAACGGAAATCCCTGGCTCAAGCCCCCCTCTCCATCCGTCCCCCCTCTCGTCGCCACCTCTTTTGTCCCGAACATGATGATGATGGCGGACGACCGCCAGTTCTGACTTTCCCCAAAAAACGTCGAGCGGCGGTGATGGTGCGTGAGCCGGATTCTGTCCATCGTAATACAAATATTTAACTTGATACTCACCTCCACCGTTTTTTGTCGCCCAGGTCGGATTGTTCGCCAGTCGCCAAGGCCATCTCAATGTCTTGCTAACTTGGAGGAGCAAAACTATGCGGACGTACGTACGCTAATATGTCTCTTGAAAGGAAGATACATGCACTGTAGCCGACAGGTTGTTTTGGATTCGATACCAATCACATAAGGCTGGCGAAACAGCCCTACCAGGAGGAAAGATGGAACCACAAGACTTGTCACTCGAAGATACCGCTCGCCGCGAAGCACACGAAGAATGTGGGATCACCCTCAACCGGCATAAAGTCCGAAAATTGGCCACCTTATCATCCTTTCTAACTCGCGGAAACCTCATTGTCACCCCCATCGTATTTTTCATTGCCGATCAAACTTTAATGGTAAGAAACATCTCATCTTCACTTCTTACACTCCCGATTTCTAATCTTCACATAATCGTTAATCGATCTTTTCCCCCTCTCTCTCAGCCATTTCTGGAGTTTAGATAAAAGTAACAAAATACGAACGCATCCTCTTCCTTTTTTCCCTAAAAACCCCTACATTATTGCTTAGCCTCGACTCAATGCCGAGGAAGTGGATGTATTGTTCTTGCACCCTTTGGAGGATTTCCTAACAGGTGATTACCACACAATCCCAAGGAACCATGTTTCTTTGCATACTTTTCCACTCTTCATCATCGATTACTGATTGGGGGTGGTCTCTGCTTTTCTTCAAGGTCCAACATCTCGTTCATTCAACACTGATTGATTTTCAACCCACTTACCCTACCAATTGTTTGAGTTTCCCAGTAAACATTCCCCCATCGTTGGATTCACTGCGTCAGTACTCTAGAGAATCAATTTTGAAAACCTTCAAGACGCTATTGAGGATGAATTTATATCAGAGACCATCCGGCCCTGCTTTCTAATCACGGCAAAAGCTGCATCATGGAAATTTGGATGACAAAAGATCTGAAAATGTGAAGGAGGTTTTGTTGCTAACAGAATGATACTTTTTTCACAGGGACGTTCTGATTGAAGTGGCAGTTCTAGGATACGGACGTGAGCCGGAATTTGAAAGGAAAGCAGCCGGTCAATTGTCTATGTCAGAAATCATCACGAGCGCTCTGAGAGAAGCGCCCTAATTCCAATCAGATAAACAAGCTCACCACGTCGCTAAACATGATATCTTGGAAGACGGTCCAAGAAGCCCTTTGGCTTGACTCGGGTATGCTCTAAAGCTTTTGCCAAACGTCCTCATCTCTGAAACGTTTTCTTCCCTCCGAAAATTTGTAGGGGCAAAACTGTAGCTTTTGCTCCTACGGCTGTTGCCATTGAATTGGTTGGCTTGTACTTTTTTTCCTCAAAACTGATTTCCCCTAATGTCTACTGTTTATTCATCATGTTCCAATTTATCAACCTTAATATTTGTTGTTTTGTCAGGCCAGTGAGCAGCATTTTAGAATAATGAATTCACCATCTCAGACAGTCCACCAGAGGACAGATGATTTTGTTGAGTCTTGATTTCAGACAGCAAGAACAATTCGCGCAGTCTCCCGTTGGATTTGGTTTTCAATCTCCGCTACTGAGCGCCGTTGGCTCCCAGGCTGGCTCGGTGTACGAGTCCTATAATATCAACCATCTATCCAAGCTGACGGCCGCACTCCAGCAGCCAAGTTTCTGTCCTCCCATCTTCTCAGTTCAGGTCGATGCACCTGGAAATGAAGTACAAAGTTCCGGGCAAGATTTCTTCACTAATGATCCGACTTATTTCGATCTCCACCAGCACCAGTCACAGATTTCTTCTGAGGCCATGAACTTACAGGGATCTTCCAACAATCTATACGACCCCATTAATGTCCCCTATCTCTTCAGCTCTCAACCTGAGCAGACTTTTCAATCCACATGAGCCATCACCCACTTCGACTCTTTCAATAACCCAGATCCCAGTTTGGAGGATGATCAGTCTCCCTCCAACTCAACTGCACAAGCTCATGGGGATAACTTCAGCAAATCCCGCATGAGCTCCGTAGGGCCACCTACCTCGCTGGAATTCAATACCTACGACCTCATGTCCTCCTATAACCCCGCCGACTCGGTCCAGGATGAGACCTTCGCGCAAATCCAGCCACAGGAGGGTGGTCGCCGCTCTTTCCAGGACAAGAATCACAAACATCTATCTCTCCAATCACTCGAGGGCTCCCAGAACATTCAGGACACCTTCCGGAACAGCGGCTCTGGGACATACTCCGGCCCTTTGACGGCTGGATCCATGTGGACAACTGCTGGCAATGCAAGCACGCCCATGTTGACCGCCGACTACCAGCAATTGTTACTTCGCCCCGCCCGCCAGGACGCTTGTCCCAGTCAACGATAAGTTGCCGTCACCGCTGCCCAGCTTGCTCGAAACCTGTATCCGGAAGATGTGCATAACCAAGGATCTCGAGGGCAAAGAGGAGAGCCTGATTGGGGACGACGACGGCCTCCAACACGCCTACTTCTCCAGGCCGTCTTCGCCCACTCATGACTCCCACACCCCTCGCAATCAGGCTCCGGATCCGGCAGCGCTCCTGCCCGTCCAGCTCCAGAAGATCCTCGCAGACCCGGGCGCATACTCCTATCGCTGCGACTTGTGCATCTCCAGACTGGCCTTGAAGCCCGGTGCGCTTCCCCAGACCCGGCCCCATCCAAGACACGCTTTCCAGTTCGGAGCCATCAACCAACACGCCGGCCTCGTGCCCCTCAATGAGTGAATTGTCTTGAACCGTGCTGCTACCCTTTTCCAGCCATCAAACCGCTTGCTTTATCTCCGCACCAGCCAATCTCAACATGGTGATTACGGCGCCTTCGGCATCGCTCTCAATGCTCTCATGAGCGGAAGACCCGCAGATTGGGCCAATGCTTACTCAAAACCTTCACGACACTCGTGAGTCCAGAGCTTGCAATTGAAAGGCCGGGCCAATTGATCTGAGAGCACTGTTTCTTCGCGCAAATGTTGTCCAATTTTAGAAGATGGTGGCCGAGCCCCCTCTCCAGGTACGCATGCTCATCTTCATTAGGAAAAAACCCATCTTGAACTGACATTGGATCAAATTGTTAGATGTATGTGTGCCAGAGAGGCCTTGCAACCAGATGCACTGGCAGAGGTCTCTCCGGCCCCGAAGCACGTGGTCCCATCTTGAGCAGTCTACCACAAACGGTCGGTGCCGTTGGCTTGTTGCTTGGTGGGCTTGTATGCATTCTTGAACTATAGATGATCATAACTGGAAAATAGTTACAAATCTCAAACATTATCTTATGAATCTCAAACAGTATACACTTTTAACAACCAATTTTGAACAGCTAAACCCTTGATATCTTTCTAACAAAATGTTGATTGTTTCCTTTTAGGTATATACTTGTCCTGTGAATCTTTGATTGATTTTCTGTGATTTGTAGTGTTGATCAATTAGCCATTTGATCCATTTTTGATTTTTCCTCTTTTTGGATGTGACTTTTGATCATTTCAAATTACAAAAAATTCACTTTTTCCAGCCAAGTTTGGATATTTTTAGTCAATTTGCTCCCCGAATTTTTCTGTACTGCTTAACTCGTAAGCCAAACCAATGAATCATCATGAGCAGATTTGAACTCAACAAAGCCCCTCTCTGCAGTGGGCATGTGATCTTCCCAAGCAAGCCCATGACAGCCCTTGGCAGGAGGTAATCGCACTCTACAACACAGGTCTGTTACATTTACCCATGACTTTAACATATCATAAAATAAAATAAAATAAGATAGTTAGCTAATGGTAGACTTGAGGGATAAAAGAACACCCTTGACAACAGCAGTTACAGGTTGGTTTCTTCAAACATAGCCTGAAACACATTGTAAGGTATTGTGAAGTACTGTAGGATTGATGATTTTTTTTATCTTATGACTGCAGGAGAAGAAATGAATTATAAGTGATATGCTGCAGGATTAGAAGGAAAATGACTGCTAACATGTATGAACAATGTTTTACACACCCAAACAGTCCAAAACTCTCAGTAATTCTTCAATTTTGCATATTATTTGAGCTGTTAAACTATTGGCAATGATGTTTTTTCACCAGAGAATGAAATTTAAGGGGCAGGCGGAGGGCTCATTGGGAAAATGACAGCCAACTGGATAATTTTTTGCATAAAAAAGCAAATGATATGGGGAAAAAAAAATCATCAATTGTGCTGATTCAAGAGATATTATTGATTTTCCAGTGGTTTTGCCAATTGGATACCGGTGCAGCAAGACAACCAGTTTTCTTGAGCTCCGCAGCGGCGCAGCCGCCTTGGCCTCTAGTAAATCTATTAAAACAGTCAAAAACAACTTACATTAAAAAAAATACAAATAGGGGGTTACTAAACGTACCCGGGTATTTCTGTGTTTGTACCCGGTTTTTGCGTACCCCCTTTTCTGCGTGCGTACCCGGTTTTTTTCTATTCATTTCTACGCGACGCAAATAGGCTTAAAATTCATATGGAATCCTGAAAAGAATTATTATGCATTCAAAATTTGAAAAAAGCAACTTTAAATGAATTAATTAATTTTTTGCATACCCCCTTTTCCCAAGTGTGTACTAAGGGAATATCTTTTTTGTTACATTCACAAGGGTTCCAAAAAATTGAGGGAACAATTAAACATGCATTTGAAGCTTCCTTTGAAATTTTTGAGACAAAAAAATGGGTACGTGGCGGGTATGTGGTGTGCTTAGTAGAAAAATGACTGCTACATGTGTAACTTTTTTGCTACACATTTAAAGAGTCTAAAAATTTCAGAATTGTTTCTATGGTGTATATTCTGTGCGCTATTAAATTTATAGCAATGGGGTAAACGCCAAACATGAGATATAGGGAGGCCGGGCAGCCTTAATAGGATCAATCTGGCTAATTATTGAATATTGTTTTTGATAAATTTCCCAGAAGTCTAAGGACTTAAGAGGTTATATAATGATGCATATTCTCTGCGCTCTGAAACTTTTGGAAATATTGCTACCTCAGAACATGAAATATAAGGGGTGTGTGGTAGTCATATTGCCTTACTGCGCACCCCTTATATCTGATGTTCTGAGGTACCAATATTGCCAAAAGTTTCAGAGCGTAGAGAATATGCATCATTAAATTACCCCTGCAGTCCTTAGACTTCTGGTGAATTTATCAAAAAAAATATTCAATTAGCCAGATCGTTCCTATTCGGGCTGCCCGGCCCCCCTATATCTCATGTTTGGTGTTTACCCCATTTCTATAAATTTGATAGCGCACAGAATATACACCATAGAAACGATTCTGAAATTTTTAGACTCTTTAAATGTGTAACAAAAAAGTTATACATGTAGCAGTCATTTTTCTACCAAGCACACCACATACCCGCCACGTACCTATTTTTTTCTCTCAAAAATTTTAAAGGAAGCTTCAAATGCATGTTTAAATGTTCCCTCAATTCTTTGGAACCCTGGTACATGTAACAAAAAAGATATTCGCTTAGTACACACTTGGGAAAAGGGGGTATGCAAAAAATCAATTAAATCAACGGGTTTACTTCGCGCACGGAGGGAAACTCGTTGCGCACGGGAATTTCCGTTGACTCGACGTCACGTGACGTCGGGCCCCCCTCCGTGCGCGCCACCAGCTTCCCTCAAAAAACCATTTGCACACGGGGGTGCCGTGCGGTGACAGGTGGCCGGGGTGAAGCACTCCGGCCATCCGGAGGAAACAAAACCCTTGATGACCGGTCATCGAGAGGGTATATCACATCTCTCTCGATGACCAGCATTCCGGTCATCGGGAGGCTACATCCCTCTCGATGACCGGCATTCCGGTCATCGGGAGGCTACATCCCTCTCGATGACCGGTACAGACCGGTCATCGGGAGGCTGCATCCCTCTCGATGACCGGCATAGACCGGTGTGGAACTACTCTTTGGGATGAATAGAGCTGGAGAGGGAATGGTGCTTTAATGGGCTGCCTCTCTGGGAACAAGAAAAAGATATAAGAGTGTGGACTCTTATGGAAAGGTGTGGCTATAGAGGATTCTTGAGGTATGTCTTGAGGGTTACTTTTCTACTAATCTAATATTTTGTACACAGATAACAAGCTTGTCCAATCTGATTTATTGGCATAAGCAAGGCTAATGATAGGTGACCAGTGATCTGAATTACTTTGACAGGATCTGATGGGGAACAAATGAAGAGGAAAACAACCCAGTTTATATACACAAGAAAGAGGAGCCATGAGGAAACAAGGATAACCAGAAGGGAAGCATAGAATATTCTACTTCTATAGGATGAAACAGCCATGTGGTCAGAGTAGTGGGTCAAGGAGTCACATGATGGTGTAATAGTGGGTGGGGATGATGCCATCTTCTGGGGGCTATGGTTCAATCTTCCTAGTTAGAGGAGGGGATATGTGAGACATAACAGGGGTAGAATATTCTATGATCTAAGATAGGAGTAGTTAGGCGTTTCAGGAAGTGTTTCAGGAAGAAGTCATCTAGGGATTGAAGATAGGAGGAGTTAGGTGTTTCAGGAAGCGTTTCAGGAAGCGTTTCAGGAAGTGTTTCAGGGAGAAATAATCTAGGTGGGGTTTGGGGCTATGTCTAGTATAATGTGTATCATGTTGGGTTTGGAGGGTGAAGGGTTTCAAGGTTGCTTATACATCTTTGAGCACATGGTTCTAAGGAAACACTAGAAGAAGGGGGTAACATGTGATCTGGGTAGATGTTTGAGACTAGGGAGAGGGTTTATCCAAGAGAGGGGGAGTGTGGGAAGAGGGAATACTATTATCCAGGGTATGACCATTGAGTGGGGATGTTGAGGACCTTGGGCTTTGCTGACAAGGGGGCCAGAGGTATGGGATTTAGTCTTGAGGTGTGACAGCCTTGTGATTGATGATTTGCTGGTTTTCTGGGTAGATCAGGATTGGCTTACCACACCGGTCATCAATAGGCTACATCCCTCTCGGTGACCGGAATAGAACGGTCACCAGGAGGTTACATCCCTCCCGATGACCGGAGTAGACCGGTCACCGAGAGGATACATCTCTCTCAATGACCGGCATTCTGGTCATCGAGAGAACACATCCCTCTCAATGACTGGCATAGACCGGTCATCGAGAGGGATGTGTCCCCTCGATGACCGGTACAGACCGTTCATCGAGGGGGATGTGTCCTCTCGATGACCAGAATGCCAGTCATCTAGAGAGATGTGTCTTGATGACCGGTCTATTCCGGTCATCGAGAGAGATGTGATATACCCTCTCGATGACCGGTCTATTCCGGTCATCGAGAGAGATGTGATATACCCTCTCAATGACCGGCTATTCCGGTCATCAAGAGGAATGTAGTCTCTCGATGACCGGTCATCAAGGGTTTTGTTTCCTCCGGATGGCCGGAGTGCTTCACCCCGGCCACCTGTCACCGCACGGCACCCCCGTGTGCGGATGGTTTTTTGAGGGAAGCTGGTGGCGCGCACGGAGGGGGGCCCGATGTCACGTGACGTCGAGTCAACGGAAATTCCCGTGCGCAACGAGTTTCCCTCCGTGCGCGAAGTAAACCCGTAAATCAATTAAAGTTGCTTTTTTGGAATTTTGAATGTACCATAATTCTTTTCAGGATTTTAGATGAACTAGAGGCCAAGGCGGCTACGCCGCTGGAGATTTGAGGGCAAGTTTTGAATTTTCCAGCTCACCACCTTCTAGCTAAAATCACCCACAATCACATCCCACCAAATCAGAGGACATCCTGGATATTACATTTCTCTCCTTGCTTCTGATTTATCATTTGTAACCCAGGTGCTACCCCAGTGACAGTGTGAGCCTGAGTCTCTTATGTGACAGCAGGACACAAGAAAAAGGGGGACACTGATTGAATTCCTTGGGATAAAGAAATACAAGCAGTGGAGAGAAGAGGAATAGAAGAGAGAAACTGAGAAGAGAGAAACTTGATCTGTTTGAATTATGATTTAATATGGGCCAAGCTCTACCTGGAAAAGTAGGCTGCCAACTGTGCTAGAGATGCAACAGTCTCCACTCACACCAAGGAAACGGTGGTGGGATTCAGAAGTAGGTTGACTACTCTGCTCTGGTTTTAAAGGTCTTAACAAGAGATAACCTGTGGATCTTTTGGAGCAGAAGAGAGAAACAAAAGCAGGGAGAGAGCAGTCAAGAGCAACAGAGTTTCCTCTGAGATAAACAAGGTCAGTAGAAGAGGGTACTTACTGTCAATATCCTGTGGTGATACTGGGAGTGAAGTGGCCTCTGGTTAGTGATCCTGGGTGTCTCTGGGGTATGGTTCTGGTGTGCTGAAGTCTGTAGATCCTCCTCAGGCTGTGGGGGATCCTGACTTCGAAAATTTTCAGAGTTTTCTTACATAATTACATATGTACAAGTGGTTGGCGCGCCTGGTAGCGCTGCCACGTCACAACTGCGCATGCGCGCCATAACTCAAGGACTCAGGGAAGGAGTAGAGTTATAAAGAAGTGAAAAGTTGTAACTAGGGTTAAAATTGCATGGGAAAACAGAATATGAAGTCAAAACAAGGTTATCTCTTAAGATGAAAAAGATATGAAGTAATTCATATGTAAAAAGGTAGAAAAGGCAGCTTTTAGGTCAGCTGTGTTGACTCTAAGGCTGACAGACAGACTGGCCATCAGTTCAAAATTTTGGTAAGAATTTGTTGGGATTGGACCCAACCACCATGATTTTTCCCCAATCAAATCTTCACAGAACTTGTTTATTTTAAGTTTCAATGTGGTCAACCCTATAAGGCAATCTGCAACAAATCTTGACATTGTTTGGTTTGAAGCAGATCATGCTAAGCCCCTCCCTGAACATCAGTTCTTGAAATTTGAGCAAGCTGTGGACTTTAAATTCAATCAAAAATTCATTACTCATAACATCATCATATGATACATAAAACAAAAGGCACAAATCAAGTAGAAATAGAAGTGCCTACCGTTGACCAAAAAATGTGAGTAAATAAAATTGAGTATAGATAAGACCAGATGAGGGAAGGCACATGAGAATTGGAAAGAATTTGAGTTGTACACAAAGCAGTTCTCCTTCCAGAAAGATAAGACACAATTTGATGAACTAATATTTAAAACAAGAGCAAAGGAATAGGCAGCTGACAAATCTTCAACTTGTATTGCGGGATGGTGAAGTAAGGATGGGATCATAAGAATCAAGCCCTGGATCCTTTGAAATTGAATTGATAGATTGTGAAAGCAGGGGAGATGTGCCCAGAGAAATTGATAGAGGCAGACTTGGGGCCCTTGATGACTCCTTTGAGGTACTTCTCTTGGACAGAAGACAAGGAGAGGTTATGACAAGGGAGGGACTTCTGGGTGTGGCACATATTGAAGAAGAATGCTCAATAATATGTGGTATTATCAGGAAATCCATGGAATTCAAGTGACATACCGACATACCTTCCTTTGATTCTCCATTTTGGATCAATCAGACACTCATGCCTATTTGACAGCGGTCAACCCAGTATAAACATCTGCTTTACAATTTCTACAAAGAAAGAAAGGAAAAAGGAAACATGAGATGTGGGTGATTAGGAGAAGGAGAAGAGAGTTGGAGAAAGAAATCAAGTGAACCTAAGCAACATAAGTTTCAACAATGCAGTTGATGATCCACCCACTTCTTTCATCCTTGTCTCTATTTCCTACAGAGCATCACCTGTCAACTCTGGGTAATTTAATTCACCCTAGTGAGAAAGGATAAGTTTATGCTTGTTGCTTAGTGAGGTTGACCAGAGTGCAGGCTAGTTTGTGAAGCATGAATGAAACATTGAGCTGTTAGATGCAATATATCAGGGGAGATTATCAGGGTAAGGTTGATCATTAGTTTTGCATCCCTGACTGTGCTGAAGGGGGGGTGGGTCTGCCAGCCAAATGACTGTACGCTTTGAAAGTGGGGAGGAAGATTGCAGCACAAAGAGGGTGGGTGGTTGGCAGCCTCTAAGAAAGGGTGAGCACATCAAGGAGGATGCGTAAAATAGTCAAAGAGGAAGGCCAAGAAGGTTGGAGAGGATGGGCGAGATGGTCAAAGAGGAGTGGGCGATAACATCAAAGAGGGTGGCGAGAGGAGCCGGTCGCGTTGCATGACCAGCTTCATCTAGATCCTGCTGAGCGCCCCGGCGTGCTCACCAGCCTGTCTTCGCGAGAGCTAGGAGGAGAGGGTGTGCGGTGTGCGGAGGAGTATGCCCGGGGTCCCAGCACTCGACGGGCTGGGCAGGTGTGAGCGAGCCCGGAAGCCAGAAGGCCGGCGATGTACCGCCGCATCCGCAGTACAGCAGCTCTATCAGCTCCGCATCCGCTGTTGTTGACGCCGGTACCAGCCGGGGCTCATGCTGCGACGCTTTGATACGCACCCGTCGGCCAGTTGTTCGCAGCTTCACCTTTTGCGCCAGCGGCACCAGAGTCAAGGGGGGAGACAAATTGAGTAGTTGTTTGGAAGAGGGTGCAGGACAGCAAGAGGGAGAGAGAGAGACAGATGGTTATTTGGCGTACCAGCTAGGATGGCTCGGGCGAGTCTTTCTATCCGAGTTTGCTGGTGAGGAACAAGGCGAGGGCGGCCTGGTTGGCAGGCGTCGTTCAGATTGACAAGGGCGGTGCTGGGCAGGAACGGGCTGCTTGGCGCAAATGCCGGCGGGCGGTAACGGCAGCAAAAGTATGGCTGTTGGTTAGGAGAATGATCCGAGCCCTAGTGCTTGGCAGCCGAGCCTCGCTACCTATTTCTAGTTCGAGTCATATGCCAACTAGTTTGCATTCGAAGTTTGACGCCGTGCCCGGTGGTCCTAAAAAAGCGAGTTTGGACAGAGTACCATCCCTACAGACGGCTGCTGCTCCCAAGCCCTCCTCAGGATGATCAGAACCATCAGTAAAGATCACCAAATTGGACACCGGGTCTAAGCTTTCAAGGAAGGATACTGTTTCTTTTTTTGCCTCTTGTTTGGTGGTCTTATTGATGTCCAGTTCCATCTTCCTCCCCGATTTCCAAGGAGAGCAGTTATCGAGTAAGAAGTTCACAGTCTCGAGGTCTTTCGCCGCCACGACGGCCAGTACCTCCCAGGTGAGCGCAGAGTGGACTGGGCTAGGGAAGGAGCGCGAAACGGGCGGCTGAGCGTTCGATCAGACCCAGCATCAACGACACCTTCTGTTTGTTCTGGTTTGTGAACCGATGTTGTTGTTATGAGGATGATGATGACATATGTATACGTACATACTGCTGCTGAGGCGTGTTGCAGGTAAATTTTAAGCTTATTTGCGTCGCGTAGAAATGAGTAGAAAAAAACGGGTACGCGGAAAAGGGGGTACGCAAAAACTGGGTACGCAAAAACTGGGTACGTTTATGAACCCCCTACAAATAATCAACATTTTTTTTCTTTCATATCTTCTCCTTCATCTATCAACTCATCAAAACCACAAAACTCAAAACATGGACATCAACAAATTTCAACAGAACTCAACATCAAAATAAATCAAACATAAGTAAACCTCACAATGAAATTGTCTGGGGACAGACAATAAGTTGGGGGAGGATGTGGTATGCTTTATGGTATCCCATATGCCAAAATCAAAATTTTCTGCTTTTCTTTCTTATTTCCATTAGTTTCACTCTTAATCTCCCTTTTCCTCTTATGTATCACTTAATACTCCTCAAGATTCAGCTTCTTGGGACAAATTCACCCCTAGTCCTGCCTTACAGAACACTCATAATGGCACTCATTCAGAATTTACATACTCTTACACACTCACAACACCCCTTACAACCTCAAACAGTTACACAATCCACATTTACAACACTTAGTTACACACACGGTTACATAGATAGCTACATACATATTTACACATAGCTGCATCATCACTTACATACATACATACAGTGTACACATGCAGGCACACATGCAGGCACACATGCAGGCACACATGCAGGTGCTAGCTGCATGTGATAGCTGCATGCACTAAGCTGCATGCACTAGTGGATTTTCGTTGCATAACAACAGCAGGTGACCTGGTTACAGCATGACTACACTAACATCCCGTCCTGACCAATCACACCTCCTGATTCAGCCTGCATGTCATAACCCATAATCACCTGTACAGTCCTGACCAATCACATTCACCCATTCAACATATGTACTAGCCAAAAACCCTCATGTACCTAGCTAAAATCTCTCATGTGGAGCTCCTTTGGAGCTAAAATCCCTCACTGTTGTCTATAAAAGGAGGCTCTCCTCCCCTGTTGTAACTTTCCCCCAGCAGACTACCTGCACTCAGTTCCCCCTATAACAAAGTACACAACTGCTCACTTCACAATATATATCAGTCACCCTATATTTTGGTTTTACACCCATTACAAAACACTTACACACAAAATAACAACTCTACACAACACTTACATTACATAACACAAACCTCTGAGGGGTCCCCTTTGACCAACTATCACCTGGTTGAAGTCCAGACTCCTCACTCATAACACATTTTAGCAACTTCATTGCACCCACTTTATAACAACAGACATCTTTTGATAACACTCCACTATCACTACATTAAACCTGCCAATCTGAGATTGGTCGGCTTTTTTTAGTGTCTAGTGAACCAGGAAAGGCAGTGGTTTCCTCATACATCCCTTTCCGCACTCAGCAAGATGTTCTCAGGAACACTTTTGAGCTTTACAGCGTACCACAGACTCATCAAGAATTCACAGACTACGGTGCAGGTACCTGCCTGAATTTGGACCCAGACTGGACACACACACTGCCACCCGGCTGGTACCTGCGCACTTCCACAGGTACCCTCCCCTCCCCCCCCCCTTTCCCCCTGTGGGTGCCAAGTACCCCCCATTGGGTACTAGGGGTCAGCTCTAGAAATATATCATTCTCGTGGTAAATACCTTGTTTCTGCCAAGTATTTGATATTGCTTTGCAAGGTAGTTGAAAATGTGTTCTAAAACAGTTCCATTAATATCTAGAGTCAAGTTGGAGCTGGTTTACAATTGAATTAAACCCCTTTCCAACATGCCTTCAGCTCAATTGAGCATAAGTTAAACATAAATTCATCATGAATTCAGCATATATTGAGGCTCAAGTTCCATGATATATCTAACAGGGTTCTTGAAATGTATTTTGCAATGGCACTTGCATGCAATTTCCAAGCAAACTCCCCTGGTGATATGATCAGTATCCAAGTTACTTAAATCCACACAAATGTGCAAACCTAGATCTAAGTTTTCGCGTATTCTCAATAAACAAGGACCAAAAAAACAGAGCACACAATTTGGACAATACACACAGCTGTTAAAAATATCCACAAAGGCCCAAAGGCTGTAAGGATTATGGTGTTCAAAGTTGGTTTGCATAATTTTATGCATGCATAAATCATAAAATCATAAAAATGTTTTGGTGAGGAAATTTTGTATGACATAATCAGACAGTTATATCCCCTGCAAAAAAGATTTTATGATTTTACAATTTATGCATGCATAAAACTATGCAAACCAACTTTGAACACCATAGATGTAAGGAATCTGACAGTCCTTCACTGGGAGTGAGCTGGAATGGGCACAAGGGACAAGGCAGAGAGCCTAGAGCGGTTCTAGGACCAAACACAGGGGGGAGGCTTTTAGAGAAACAGAGAAAAAGAATACAAGCATGGTCTAAGTACATATGCTAATAGTAAGATATAACCATAATCCATAACAGAAGCAGCTTCCAAAATTGTTTTTGGGTCCCATGGGGTCGGAAACAAGACCTCTAATAGGAGAGGGGAGGTCGCAGGGGGCTGTATCCTTGATGATTGAAAGCCTTTTTGAAGTTAGCATGGACAGTATTTGTGGCGCTTCAGGGGGAGCGTTGGAGCTAGTCCTGGGGACAGGCAGGTGGTGTTCTTGATGCAGACGGAGGGAGTGAGCCGGAACTAGGGCCGTGGGGCATTTAGGGATCTTGCTGGGTGGTGTAGTAGCCGGCACCGCTATATTCTGACGGGGAAAGTATAATTGAACAAATATTTCCACTTCCTTGTCCATTTGGGGCCAAAAAAAGGTCCGCCTGATTGCTTGGGTTGTTTCAAAACAGTTTGCATTTCCCAGGCGTCTGTGTGTCCTGTTTATGAGATTCAGATGGATCACGGGATCTGCTGGGAGGACTATGCGGCCCTTGATGAACATCAGGCCTTTGATCAATCTGCCTTCCTTGTGCCGGTGAATAGCAGTCTGGAGCATCCAAAAACAAGATTCAGCCGCGTAACCGGAGAGAATCCTGCGCTTCAGCTGGTCGGAAATAGCGGCTGTAGCATTCAAGGTTAGAAGGAGTAGGAGGACGACTACGGCAAGGCAAGTGAGAGGGGAGAATTGGGATACAATGTAATCTATCACTATTCTAGGTTTATCATGTAAATAGTTATAGCTTCCATTGTATCCCCACTTTCTTCTCTTTTCTTCTCCTCATCACTCATCTTGTTGATCAAACTCCCCGCACCTCAATAGGTGCTTGTGGTTTCTCTCTCTCTCTCTTTGTGCATTGTTGGCCTATGTCCAAGGGGTTTCACACAACATATATGTGACTTGCGGGGGCTTTAATGGATTTTTGACCAGTTTGTACTTGTAATGGAGCTGTGAAAGGCCCCTCCAGTGGTCTGTCACCCCTGTCACCTCAATGTACGCGCGTACACAAAGGTGACATTGGCAAAGTGAAAAACAGCTCACATGCATGTGTATGGAGACATTTGAAAACAAACAAACACAAAAACAACTCACAAGCTTATATCTATTGAGAAGCCAGGATGTCTAGCTGAAATCTGGTACCACACACCTCCAAGCTTGACTTGACTCATATTTTCACCCTAATTTCATCCTTTTTTGGCTCAATTCTAGATGATACCGACCTTCTTTAGGGGAATATGCCAATTCAGATGGGCCTTCCACATCATTCTAACAGGGGTGTACATGTTTTTGATCTGTGGGAGGCCCAACTTGTGATTTGTAACAAACTTGTATGTGAGCACGTGAGGGTTACTGTAGCAAAGTGAAAACAATGACCACCTTCATGTGCATGTAAATAATGTGAATTGAACCCCAACAATTCATCTCAATCAACAAACAGTTCAAATTGAATGATGATTTGATTGTGGCCATTTTCTCTTAGTGGTTTCAACTATGTTCCAGTTGTGTTCCAGTTGACTTCTGCATGACTTCTGGATGATTTATGCATGAATCCAGGATCAGTTTCAGATCATTTGTGGATTAGTTCCAGAATTTTTCATTAATTCTTACACTAGCTTCATCAAATGCATCCAGCACAGTTACAGAAAAATGGCACAGTATGGAACTATCTGGAGAGTGCGTCAAAATCTCCCTTGGAGGTAGTGAAACCATTCTCAGAGGAGACTCAAAATTCAGCAGATGCATCACTAGCTGTTCCAACTGAGGACAACCGGGGCAATCGACAAAATCACACACTTGAAGAACACCAAGGAGTTGTAGGAGGAATGAGGGAGGAACAGCAGATAGGGATAGATCTTTTGTTTTGGATCATTTTTTGCAGGAGCAGTATCCAAAGGCGTAGGGTTGCATTTGTCAGCTCAGAGCCAGTAGCAACATGGACTTTGGAGTGAATCTTTTTTCACTGAAAAATTGCTAAATTATAGTGTTCAGAAGCCCACTCCAGTATTCAATGGAGTGAAAACTTGTGCATACTGGAGTGAACTTCTGAACACTCCAATTATATTGGAGTGAACTTCTGAACACTCCAATTTAGCCCACTTTTGGAGTGAACCTTTGTTCACTCCAACATTTATTGGAGTAGACACAATTTCACTTCTTTTTTGGAGTGCATGTAGTAAATATTTGGAGTGCATAAAGCCGGCCCCAAACGTTTTGCAGGCCCGCCGCCCAGACTCATAGGGGCTAGCAGGAGCTCAGGTGTGCCTTTCCCCTTGGGAAAAATCCAACACGCCATGCGTTCACTACAAAAAACCGCAGCGCAGCTCAGAACCCCTCTCTCCCTGTCAGATACAAGAGCGCTATCTTAGAAATTAATCAACCAATGTGATTTGTGCCGGACTTGAAGACAAACAATATGAAAGAAAAGGCAGAAAGGAGAAACACAAAAAGGGAAAAATCGAGTGAAAACGAAGTTTGTTGGTTGAACGCAGTTCAATTTGAGCAGGGTAGGTATGTAATCCTTCCGGAGATTATTTGCTTAGTAGAGTTCGAGCGAGTACTTCCTAGTTTGCAAGGTGCCTGATCCCTAAAAAATAGCAATAATTCGGAGATATTAGGGAGCTGGAGAGGCAAAGTAATAGGGCGGGTATCGAGTCATGAAGTAAAAACAAACCTTGAAGATTTCGATTCCGGCACCGACGCTCACAATATACTCATCTGGACTGAGCCCGAAGGCAGTGAGTTGACCTGAAAGTAGAAAAAATGTGTTCAACACGAGGAGGTTGATAAGAGATGGAACCTGGCTGAGAGAGCTTACTTAGGATACCCTTGAAGTCTGCCTCGAACGACGTAAAACTACGGCCCTTCTCAGCTGGGATGATAGAAATAACGGGTACGACGACCGTGCCTTGGAAGACTTGGAATTCGTATTTTCTACCGACTGTGATGATAGGTTTTGGATTACCATTTGCTGGGCTATCATCGGCAGGCATCGCCCCACCAATCGCCCCTAACCAGACCTGTTGAACACGAGTTCCATAAGCGTGAGTACAGAATACCAAGGATTACGAGACCTCTTGAGTGATAACTCCATCGCTTTGCTCTCTGTTGGCTCACCATAGCTTCCCTCGAGGCACAATCTTGAGTGCGGCAGTTTGGATCCTTCGAGAAAAATATATCATACGACTATTTTTGCCAGAAAAAGTGCAACGCGAAAAAAAATCAATGGTTGACTGGCGGAAGTTTCATACAAAGATACTGTACTGACAACATCCGCGACGAGGTCTGGTGATGGGTCCATCAGCTTCCATTTCCAAGCGGATTTAAATGCCTTCAAATTCTTGACTTGAATCGTTTCTTGGCCAGCCCAAGCTACATTGGTGTCTGGGATAGATCAAAGATTGTCAGAATGTCGTGTCTAGTGGAAGGAAGCTAAGAGTACGCTGGCGCGTATTGCAGGTGTGTAGGACTAGGCCAAGAAAGACGACCTACATGTTTTGACCATGTTGTTGTGTTCAGTTTTGCAAGGCATGGAGAACTTGGTGTCCCATGACAATATTCCTCCATTGAAGGTGTTACAGGTGATTTCGCTCTTCCCCGACTCTGTGACTATGTTTTCTGCGTAATTGAAATGCAAAGAAAAAATCAGAAAAGATCGCTACAAGATGCAAATCCAGAAGAAATCTTCAAGGTTTGAATTGGGTGTTCAAGAAGACGAAAAAAGGAACATACGTCGCCAGACGTTCTGGTACAGATTGAGGTTTTGAGCGAGCTGTAACTTGCCCCAACTACTACCGGGGTTGGATTTAGTCCAGGTCATCTTTTGTCCTTGACAGTTACTTGGTTGGGCCGCTCCCATCGTTTGCATCACACTATTTCTACCATCGGAAAGGTCTGTGCCGGGCGATTGTGTGGTACTGGCCTTGCCCGCTGGCGGAGGGCACTTCACTGAGACCAACCTCAGGAAGGAGATTGCAAGCTGAACGAATAAAGTTTGCTTCATGACGATTGACTTCGAGGAGTTGCTGGTTTTCGCAGTGTGAGTGTCAAGACTTGCTTGCTCCAAAGGCTGCTAAAGAGTATGTAAAGAATTTATAAACGGGATATAAACAGGATGAAAGAAAACTGAGACAAAAGATGATTAGTCGGGTGAGTGGTACGGTTGAAAGGTAAGTTTATTATGATGGATCGGAAAATGCGAAAAAGCACACGAAAAAGAAACCAGTTCTGAGAAGCGGAATCCGTAGAGGAATTAGGGTCTATGTAGGGTGAGCGAGGCAGATGCTTGGCCTTAGGCATGGGGCATTTATATCTCATCTACCAGGGACGGGCCGATGAGTTACAATCTGGAATCAAGGGTTCTCCATACGCGGTTACCGGCCGCAGACGGAAAGATGGCGTGAGTACATTGCGATAGATTACGATCCATACTCGTACCCAGGGCACGCCACTCAGCATGGGGTACTTGAGGCACCATTTGGGGCTAATTGTTGCCGCTTTGGGATGCGCCACGGCCCGTCGCCAGCGTGACAAAGTCCGGACGGGTATGCACCCTGAGCCGACCCTGACACTGTAATGTCTGCGCAGTGGCCGGTGCCCCCGGCCCGGACGGGGCAAGAGGAGCGCGGCAGACGGAGACCTCCGGGCACGGCAACATGAACCAGCTCGGCGCTCTCCTCGGTTCGGCAACCTGCCCGCCTTCAAGCTTGCTACGAGCCATCCACTCTCAGGGCCGGCGACAGATCGGATACCTTCGGAGGAATCAATCATGTGCAACAACGGCTCAGCAGCTCATACAGGAGAAGTATGCCGAAAAGATTAACCAGAAACTGAAAGAGTAAACAGATACATATTCTCATC